>NW_027211797.1:2552404-2871454 GCF_036971445.1 Narcine bancroftii
CAGAGGCGGGGAATCAGACGCGGGGAATCTGAGGCGGGGTATCAGAGCTGGGGAATCAGAAGCGGGGAATCTGAGTTTGGGAATCAGAGGCGGGGAATAAGATATGGGGAATCAGGGGCGGGGAATCAGATATGGGGAATCAGAGGAGGGGATTCAGAGGTGGGGCATCAGAGGCGGGAATCAGAATTGGGGAATCAGAGGTGGGGAATCAGAGGCGGTGAATCAGAGATGGGGAATCAGAGGCCGGGAATTAGAGTCAGGGAATCAGACGCGGGTAATCAGAGGTGGGGAATCAGAGCTGGGGAATCAGAGGCAGGGAATCAGAGGCCGGGAATCAGTAGTGGGGAATCAGAGGCCGGGAATTAGCGGTGGTGAATCAGAGATCGGGAATCAGAGGCGGGGAATCAGATATGGGCAATCAGAGGAGGGGAATCAGAGGTTGGGCATCAGAGGCGGGAATCAGAATTGGGGAATCAGACACGGGGTATCAGAGGTGGGGAATCAGAGCTGAGGAATCAGAGGCAGGGAAGCAGATATGGGGCATCAGAGGCAGGGAATCAGATATGGGGAATCAGAGGCGGGGAATTAGTGGCAGGGAATCAGAGGCGGGTAATCAGAGGTGGGGTATCAGAGGCAGGGAATCAGATGTGGGGAATCAGACATGGGGAATCAGAGGCAGGGAATCAGAGGCGGGGAATCAGAAGCGGGGAATCATAGGCCGGGAATCAGAGGCAGGGAATCAGAGGTGGGGAATCAGAGTACGGGAATCAGAGATGGGGAATCAGAGGCGGGGAATCAGATATGGGGAATCAGAGGCGGGAATCAGAGGCTGAGAAACAGAGGTGGCTAATCAGATATGGGGAATCAGAGGTGGGGAATCAGAGGCAGTGAGTCAGAGATGGGGAATCACAGGCAGGGAATCAGAGGCGGGGAATCAGAAGCGGGGAATCATTGGCCGGGAATCAGAGGCTGTGAATCAGAGGTGGGGAATGTGAGTCCGTGAATCAGAGATGGGGAATCAGAGGTGGGGAATCAGATATGGGGACTCAGAGGCGGGGAATCAGAGGCGGGGAAACAGAGGTGGCTAATTAGATATGGGGAGTCAGAGATGGGGAATCAGAGGCGGTGAATCAGAGATGGGGAATCAGAGGCGGGGAATCAGAGGCAGGGAATCAGACACGGGGAATCAAAGGCGGGGAATCAGAGCTGGGGAATCAGATGCGGGGAATCAGAGTTGAGGAATCAGAGGTGGGGAATCAGATATGGGGAAACAGAGGCGGGGAATCAGAGGCGGGGAAACAGAGGCGGGGAATCAGATATTGGGAATCAGAGTTGGGGAATCAGAGGCAGGGAATCAGATGTGGGGAGTCAGAGCTGGGGAATCAGAGGCGGGGAATCAGAATTTGGGAATCAGAGATGGGGAATCAGAGATGGGGAATCAGAGGCGGGGAAACAGACGTGGAGAATCAAAGGTGGTTAATCACAGATGGGGAAACAGAGGCAGGGAATCAGAAGCAGGGATTCAGACGCGGGGGATCAGAGGCGGGGAATCATAGCTGGGGAATCAGAGGCGGGGATTCAGAGTTGGGGAATCAGATGCGGGGTATCAGATATGGGGAATCAGAGGCGGGGAATCAGAGGCGGGGAATCAGATATGGGGAATCAGAGGTGGGTAATCAGAGGCGGTGAATGAGAGATGGGGAATCAGAGGCCGGGAATTAGAGTCAGGGAATCAGATGCGGGTAATCAGAGGTGGGGAATCAGAGCTGGGGAATCAGAGGCGGGGAATCACAGTCGGGGAATCAGAGGTGGGGAATCAGAGATGGGGAATCAGAGGCGGGGTATCAGAGGCCGGGAATCAGACGCCGGGAATTAGCGGTGGTGAATCAGAGATGGGGAATCAGAGGCAGGGATTCAGAGGCGGGGAATCAGACGCGGGGAATCTGAGGCGGGGTATCAGAGCTGGGGAATCAGAGGCGGGGAATCTGAGTTTGGGAATCAGAGGCGGGGAATAAGATATGGGGAATCAGAGGCGGGGAATCAGATATGGGGAATCAGAGGAGGGGATTCAGAGGTGGGGCATCAGAGGCGGGAATCAGAATTGGGGAATCAGAGGTGGGGAATCAGAGGCGGTGAATCAGAGATGGGGAATCAGAGGCCGGGAATTAGAGTCAGGGAATCAGACGCGGGTAATCAGAGGTGGGGAATCAGAGCTGGGGAATCAGAGGCAGGGAATCAGAGTCGTGGAATCAGAGGCGGGGAATCAGAGATGGGGAATCAGAGGCGGGGAATCAGAGGCCGGGAATCAGAGGCCGGGAATCAGTAGTGGGGAATCAGAGGCCGGGAATTAGCGGTGGTGCATCAGAGATCGGGAATCAGAGGCGGGGAATCAGATATGGGCAATCAGAGGAGGGGAATCAGAGGTTGGGCATCAGAGGCGGGAATCAGAATTGGGGAATCAGACATGGGGAATCAGAGAAGGGGAATCAGAGGCAGTGAATCAGAGATGGTGAATCAGAGGCGGGGAATCACAGGCAGGGAATCAGACGCAGGGAATCAGTGGTGGTGAATACAAGATGGGGAATCAGAGGCGGGGAATCAGAGGCAGGGAATTAGACACGGGGAATCAGAGGTGGGGAATCAGAGCTGAGGAATCAGAGGCGGGGAATCAGAGTTGGGGAATCAGAGGCTGGGAATCTGATATGGGGCATCAGAGGCAGGGAATCAGAGGCGGGATATCAGAGGCAGGGAATCAGATGTGGGGAATCAGACATGGGGAATCAGAGGCAGGGAATCAGAGGCGGGGAATCAGAAGCGGGAATCAAAGGCCGGGAATGAGAGTTCGGGAATCAGAGGTGGGGAATCAGAGGCTGGGAATCAGATATGGGGAATCAGAGGCTGGGAATCAGAGGCGGGGAAACAGAGGTGGCTAATCAGATATGGGGAATCAGAGGTGGGGAATCAGAGGCAGTGAATCAGAGATGGGAAATCAGAGGCGGGGAATCAGAGGCAGGGCATCAGACATGTGGAATCAGAGGCGGGGAATCAGAGCTGGGGAATCAGAGGCGGGGAATCAGAGTTGGGGAATCAGAGGTGGGGAATCAGATGGGGAAACAGAGGCGGGGAATCAGAGGCGGGGAAAGAGAGGCGGGGAATCAGATATTGGGAATCAGAGTTGGGGAATCAGAGGCAGGGAATCAGAATTTGGGAATCAGAGATGGGGAATCAGAGCTGGGGAATCAGAGGCGGGGAATCAGAATTTGGGAATCAGAGATGGGGATTCAGAGATGGGGAATCAGAGGCGCAGAATCAGACGTGGAGAATCAGAGGTGGTTAATCACAGATGGGGAATCAGAGGCAGGGAATCAGAAGCAGGGAATCAGACGCCGGGAATCAGAGGTGGGGAATCATAGCTGGGTAATCAGAGGCGGGGAATTAGAGTTGGGGAATCAGAGTTGGGGAATCCAAGGCGGGGTATCAGATATGGGGTATCAGACATGGGGAATCATAGGCAGGGAATCAGAGGCGGGGAATCAGAAGCGGGAATCAAATGCCGGGAATGAGAGGCCGGGAATCAGAGGTGGGGATTCAGAGTCCGGGAATCAGAGATGGGGAATCAGAGGCTGGGAATCAGATATGGGGAATCAGAGGCTGGGAATCAGAGGCGGGGAAACAGAGGTGGCTAATCAGATATGGGGAATCAGAGGTGGGGAATCAGAGGCAGCGAATCAGAGATGGGAAATCAGAGGCGGGGAATCAGAGCTGGGGAATCAGATGCGGGGAATCAGAGTTGAGGAATCAGAGGTGGGGAATCAGATATGGGGAAACAGAGGCGGGGAATCAGAGGCGGGGAAACAGAGGCGGGGAATCAGATATTGGGAATCAGAGTTGGGGAATCAGAGGCAGGGAATCAGATGTGGGGTGTCAGAGCTGGGGAATCAGAGGCGGGGAATCAGAATTTGGGAATCAGAGATGGGGAATCAGAGATGGCGAATCAGAGGCGGGGAAACAGACGCGGAGAATCAAAGGTGGTTAATCACAGATGGGGAAACAGAGGCAGGGAATCAGAAGCAGGGATTCAGACGCGGGGGATCAGAGGCGGGGAATCATAGCTGGGGAATCAGAGGCGGGGATTCAGAGTTGGGGAATCAGAGGCGGGGTATCAGATATGGGGAATCAGAGGCAGGGAATCAGAGGTGGGGAAACAGAGGCAGAGAATCAGATATTGGGAATCAGAGGTGGGGAATCAGAAGCAGGGAATCAGATGTGGGGAATCAGAGCTGGGGAATCAGAGGCGGGGCATCTGAGTTTGGGAATAAGAGGCGGGGAATAAGATATGGGGAATCAGAGGCGGGGAATCAGATATGGGCAATCAGATGAGGGGAATCAGAGGTGGGGCATCAGAGGCGGGAATCAGAATTGGGGAATCAGACATGGGGAATCAGAGAAGGGGAATCAGAGGCAGTGAATCAGAGATGGTGAATCAGAGGCGGGGAATCACAGGCAGGGAATCAGACGCAGGGAATCAGTGGTGGTGAATCCAAGATGGGGAATCAGAGGCAGGGAATTAGACACGGGGAATCAGAGGTGGGGAATCAGAGCTGAGGAATCAGAGGCAGGGAAGCAGATATGGGGCATCAGAGGCAGGGAATCAGATATGGGGAATCAGAGGCGGGGAATTAGTGGCAGGGAATCAGAGGCGGGGAATCAGAGGTGGGGTATCAGAGGCAGGGAATCAGATGTGGGGAATCAGACATGGGGAATCAGAGGCAGGGAATCAGAGGCGGGGAATCAGAAGCGGGGAATCATAGGCCGGGAATCATTGGACAGGAATCAGAGGCTGTGAATCAGAGGTGGGGAATGTGAGTCCGTGAATCAGAGATGGGGAATCAGAGGTGGGGAATCAGATATGGGGAATCAGAGGCGGGGAATCAGAGGCGGGGAAACAGAGGTGGCTAATTAGATATGGGGAATCAGAGGTGGGGAATCAGAGGCGGTGAATCAGAGATGGGGAATCAGAGGCGGGGAATCAGAGGCAGGGAATCAGACACGGGGAATCAAAGGCGGGGAATCAGAGCTGGGGAAACAGAGGCGGGGAATCAGAGGCGGGGAAACAGAGGCGGGGAATCAGATATTGGGAATCAGAGTTGGGGAATCAGAGGCAGGGAATCAGATGTGGGGTGTCAGAGCTGGGGAATCAGAGGCGGGGAATCAGAATTTGGGAATCAGAGATGGGGAATCAGAGATGGGGAATCAGAGGCGGGGAAACGGACGCGGAGAATCAAAGGTGGTTAATCACAGATGGGGAAACAGAGGCAGGGAATCAGAAGCAGGGATTCAGACGCGGGGGATCAGAGGCGGGGAATCATAGCTGGGGAATCAGAGGCTGGGATTCAGAGTTGGGGAATCAGAGGCGGGGTATCTGATATGGGGAATCAGAGGCGTGGAATCAGAGGCAGGGAATCAGATATGGGGAATCAGAGGTGGGTAATCAGAGGCGGTGAATGAGAGATGGGGAATCAGAGGCGGGGAATTAGAGTCAGGGTATCAGATGCGGGTAATCAGAGGTGGGGAATCAGAGCTGGGGAATCAGAGGCGGGGAATCAGAGTCGGGGAATCAGAGGTGGGGAATCAGAGATGGGGAATCAGAGGCGGGGTATCAGAGGCCGGGAATCAGAGGCCGGGAATTAGCGGTGGTGAATCAGAGATGGGGAATCAGAGGCAGGGATTCAGAGGCGGGGAATCAGACGCGGGGAATCTGAGGCGGGGTATCAGAGCTGGGGAATCAGAAGCGGGGAATCTGAGTTTGGGAATCAGAGGCGGGGAATAAGATATGGGGAATCAGGGGCGGGGAATCAGATATGGGGAATCAGAGGAGGGGATTCAGAGGTGGGGCATCAGAGGCGGGAATCAGAATTGGGGAATCAGAGGTGGGGAATCAGAGGCGGTGAATCAGAGATGGGGAATCAGAGGCCGGGAATTAGAGTCAGGGAATCAGACGCGGGTAATCAGAGGTGGGGAATCAGAGCTGGGGAATCAGAGGCAGGGAATCAGAGGCCGGGAATCAGTAGTGGGGAATCAGAGGCCGGGAATTAGCGGTGGTGAATCAGAGATCGGGAATCAGAGGCGGGGAATCAGATATGGGCAATCAGAGGAGGGGAATCAGAGGTTGGGCATCAGAGGCGGGAATCAGAATTGGGGAATCAGACACGGGGTATCAGAGGTGGGGAATCAGAGCTGAGGAATCAGAGGCAGGGAAGCAGATATGGGGCATCAGAGGCAGGGAATCAGATATGGGGAATCAGAGGCGGGGAATTAGTGGCAGGGAATCAGAGGCGGGTAATCAGAGGTGGGGTATCAGAGGCAGGGAATCAGATGTGGGGAATCAGACATGGGGAATCAGAGGCAGGGAATCAGAGGCGGGGAATCAGAAGCGGGGAATCATAGGCCGGGAATCAGAGGCAGGGAATCAGAGGTGGGGAATCAGAGTACGGGAATCAGAGATGGGGAATCAGAGGCGGGGAATCAGATATGGGGAATCAGAGGCGGGAATCAGAGGCTGAGAAACAGAGGTGGCTAATCAGATATGGGGAATCAGAGGTGGGGAATCAGAGGCAGTGAGTCAGAGATGGGGAATCACAGGCAGGGAATCAGAGGCGGGGAATCAGAAGCGGGGAATCATTGGCCGGGAATCAGAGGCTGTGAATCAGAGGTGGGGAATGTGAGTCCGTGAATCAGAGATGGGGAATCAGAGGTGGGGAATCAGATATGGGGACTCAGAGGCGGGGAATCAGAGGCGGGGAAACAGAGGTGGCTAATTAGATATGGGGAATCAGAGATGGGGAATCAGAGGCGGTGAATCAGAGATGGGGAATCAGAGGCGGGGAATCAGAGGCAGGGAATCAGACACGGGGAATCAAAGGCGGGGAATCAGAGCTGGGGAATCAGATGCGGGGAATCAGAGTTGAGGAATCAGAGGTGGGGAATCAGATATGGGGAAACAGAGGCGGGGAATCAGAGGCGGGGAAACAGAGGCGGGGAATCAGATATTGGGAATCAGAGTTGGGGAATCAGAGGCAGGGAATCAGATGTGGGGAGTCAGAGCTGGGGAATCAGAGGCGGGGAATCAGAATTTGGGAATCAGAGATGGGGAATCAGAGATGGGGAATCAGAGGCGGGGAAACAGACGTGGAGAATCAAAGGTGGTTAATCACAGATGGGGAAACAGAGGCAGGGAATCAGAAGCAGGGATTCAGACGCGGGGGATCAGAGGCGGGGAATCATAGCTGGGGAATCAGAGGCGGGGATTCAGAGTTGGGGAATCAGATGCGGGGTATCAGATATGGGGAATCAGAGGCGGGGAATCAGAGGCGGGGAATCAGATATGGGGAATCAGAGGTGGGTAATCAGAGGCGGTGAATGAGAGATGGGGAATCAGAGGCCGGGAATTAGAGTCAGGGAATCAGATGCGGGTAATCAGAGGTGGGGAATCAGAGCTGGGGAATCAGAGGCGGGGAATCACAGTCGGGGAATCAGAGGTGGGGAATCAGAGATGGGGAATCAGAGGCGGGGTATCAGAGGCCGGGAATCAGACGCCGGGAATTAGCGGTGGTGAATCAGAGATGGGGAATCAGAGGCAGGGATTCAGAGGCGGGGAATCAGACGCGGGGAATCTGAGGCGGGGTATCAGAGCTGGGGAATCAGAGGCGGGGAATCTGAGTTTGGGAATCAGAGGCGGGGAATAAGATATGGGGAATCAGAGGCGGGGAATCAGATATGGGGAATCAGAGGAGGGGATTCAGAGGTGGGGCATCAGAGGCGGGAATCAGAATTGGGGAATCAGAGGTGGGGAATCAGAGGCGGTGAATCAGAGATGGGGAATCAGAGGCCGGGAATTAGAGTCAGGGAATCAGACGCGGGTAATCAGAGGTGGGGAATCAGAGCTGGGGAATCAGAGGCAGGGAATCAGAGTCGTGGAATCAGAGGCGGGGAATCAGAGATGGGGAATCAGAGGCGGGGAATCAGAGGCCGGGAATCAGAGGCCGGGAATCAGTAGTGGGGAATCAGAGGCCGGGAATTAGCGGTGGTGCATCAGAGATCGGGAATCAGAGGCGGGGAATCAGATATGGGCAATCAGAGGAGGGGAATCAGAGGTTGGGCATCAGAGGCGGGAATCAGAATTGGGGAATCAGACATGGGGAATCAGAGAAGGGGAATCAGAGGCAGTGAATCAGAGATGGTGAATCAGAGGCGGGGAATCACAGGCAGGGAATCAGACGCAGGGAATCAGTGGTGGTGAATACAAGATGGGGAATCAGAGGCGGGGAATCAGAGGCAGGGAATTAGACACGGGGAATCAGAGGTGGGGAATCAGAGCTGAGGAATCAGAGGCGGGGAATCAGAGTTGGGGAACCAGAGGCTGGGAATCTGATATGGGGCATCAGAGGCAGGGAATCAGAGGCGGGATATCAGAGGCAGGGAATCAGATGTGGGGAATCAGACATGGGGAATCAGAGGCAGGGAATCAGAGGCGGGGAATCAGAAGCGGGAATCAAAGGCCGGGAATGAGAGTTCGGGAATCAGAGGTGGGGAATCAGAGGCTGGGAATCAGATATGGGGAATCAGAGGCTGGGAATCAGAGGCGGGGAAACAGAGGTGGCTAATCAGATATGGGGAATCAGAGGTGGGGAATCAGAGGCAGTGAATCAGAGATGGGAAATCAGAGGCGGGGAATCAGAGGCAGGGCATCAGACATGTGGAATCAGAGGCGGGGAATCAGAGCTGGGGAATCAGAGGCGGGGAATCAGAGTTGGGGAATCAGAGGTGGGGAATCAGATGGGGAAACAGAGGCGGGGAATCAGAGGCGGGGAAAGAGAGGCGGGGAATCAGATATTGGGAATCAGAGTTGGGGAATCAGAGGCAGGGAATCAGAATTTGGGAATCAGAGATGGGGAATCAGAGCTGGGGAATCAGAGGCGGGGAATCAGAATTTGGGAATCAGAGATGGGGATTCAGAGATGGGGAATCAGAGGCGCAGAATCAGACGTGGAGAATCAGAGGTGGTTAATCACAGATGGGGAATCAGAGGCAGGGAATCAGAAGCAGGGAATCAGACGCCGGGAATCAGAGGTGGGGAATCATAGCTGGGTAATCAGAGGCGGGGAATTAGAGTTGGGGAATCAGAGTTGGGGAATCCAAGGCGGGGTATCAGATATGGGGTATCAGACATGGGGAATCATAGGCAGGGAATCAGAGGCGGGGAATCAGAAGCGGGAATCAAATGCCGGGAATGAGAGGCCGGGAATCAGAGGTGGGGATTCAGAGTCCGGGAATCAGAGATGGGGAATCAGAGGCTGGGAATCAGATATGGGGAATCAGAGGCTGGGAATCAGAGGCGGGGAAACAGAGGTGGCTAATCAGATATGGGGAATCAGAGGTGGGGAATCAGAGGCAGTGAATCAGAGATGGGAAATCAGAGGCGGGGAATCAGAGGCAGGGCATCAGACACGTGGAATCAGAGGCGGGGAATCAGAGCTGGGGAATCAGAGGCGGGGAATCAGAGTTGGGGAATCAGAGGTGGGGAATCAGATATGGGGAAACAGAGGCGGGGAATCAGAGGCGGGGAAACAGAGGCGGGGAATCAGATATTGGGAATCAGAGGTGGGGAATCAGAGGCAGGGAATCAGAATTTGGGAATCAGAGATGGGGAATCAGAGCTGGGGAATCAGAGGAGGGGAATCAGAATTTGGGAATCAGAGATGGGGAATCAGAGATGGGGAATCAGAGGCGCGGAATCAGACGTGGAGAATCAGAGGTGGTTAATCACAGATGGGGAATCAGAGGCAGGGAATAAGAAGCAGGGAATCAGACGCGGTGAATCAGAGGTGGGGAATCATAGCTGGGGAAACAGAGGCGGGGAATCAGAGTTGGGGAATCAGAGTTGGGGAATCCGAGGCGGGGTATCAGATATGGGGAATCAGAGGTGGGGAATCAGAGGCGGTGAATCTGAGATGGGGAATCAGAGGCGGGGAATTAGAATCAGGGAATCAGACGCGGGTAATCAGAGGTGGGGAATCAGAGCTCGTGAATAACAGATGGGGAATCAGAGGCAGGGAATCAGAGGCGGGGAATTAGAAGCGGGGAATCATAGGCCGGGAATCAGAGGCTGGGAATCAGATATGGGAAATCAGAGGCGGGGAAACTGAGGCGGGGAATCAGACGCGGAGAATCAGAGGTGGTTAATCACAGATGGGGAATCAGAGGCAAGGAATCAGAAGCAGGGAATCAGACGCGGGGAATCAGAAGTGGGGAATCATAACTGGGGAATCAGAGGCGGGGAATCAGAGTTGGGGAATCAGAGGCGGGGTATCAGATATGGGGAATCAGAGGCGGGTAATCAGAGGCGGGGAAACTGAGGCGGGGAATCAGATATGGGGAATCAGAGGTGGGGAATCAGAGGCGGTGAATCAGAGATGGGGAATCAGAGGCCGGGAATTAGAGTCAGGGAATCAGACGCGGGTAATCAGAGGTGGGGAATCAGAGCTGGGGAATCAGAGGCAGGGAATCAGAGTCGGGGAATCAGAGGCGGGGAATCAGAGATGGGGAATCAGAGGCGGGGAATCAGAGGCCGGGAATCAGAGGCCGGGAATCAGTAGTGGGGAATCAGAGGCCGGGAATTAGCGGTGGTGAATCAGAGATGGGGAATCAGAGGCGGGGATTCAGAGGCGGGGAATCAGACGCGGGGAATCAGAGGCGGGGAATCAGAGCTGGGGAATATGAGGCGTGAAATCTGAGTTTGGGAATCAGAGGCGGGGAATAAGATATGGGGAATCAGAGGCGGGGAATCAGAGCTGGGGAATATGAGGCGGGAAATCTGAGTTTGGGAATCAGAGGCGGGGAATCAGAGCTGGGGAATCAGAGGCGGGGAATCAGAGTTGGGGAATCAGAGGTGGGGAATCAGATGGGGAAACAGAGGCGGGGAATCAGAGGCCGGGAAAGAGAGGCGGGGAATCAGATATTGGGAATCAGAGTTGGGGAATCAGAGGCAGGGAATCAGAATTTGGGAATCAGAGATGGGGAATCAGAGCTGGGGAATCAGAGGCGGGGAATCAGAATTTGGGAATCAGAGATGGGGATTCAGAGATGGGGAATCAGAGGGGCAGAATCAGACGTGGAGAATCAGAGGTGGTTAATCACAGATGGGGAATCAGAGGCAGGGAATCAGAAGCAGGGAATCAGACGCCGGGAATCAGAGGTGGGGAATCATAGCTGGGGAATCAGAGGCGGGGAATTAGAGTTGGGGAATCAGAGTTGGGGAATCCAAGGCGGGGTATCAGATATGGGGTATCAGACATGGGGAATCAGAGGCAGGGAATCAGAGGCGGGGAATCAGAAGCGGGAATCAAAGGCCGGGAATGAGAGGCCGGGAATCAGAGGTGGGGATTCAGAGTCCGGGAATCAGAGATGGGGAATCAGAGGCTGGGAATCAGATATGGGGAATCAGAGGCTGGGAATCAGAGGCGGGGAAACAGAGGTGGCTAATCAGATATGGGGAATCAGAGGTGGGGAATCAGAGGCAGTGAATCAGAGATGGGAAATCAGAGGCGGGGAATCAGAGGCAGGGCATCAGACACGTGGAATCAGAGGCGGGGAATCAGAGCTGGGGAATCAGAGGCGGGGAATCAGAGTTGGGGAATCAGAGGTGGGGAATCAGATATGGGGAAACAGAGGCGGGGAATCAGAGGCGGGGAAACAGAGGCGGGGAATCAGATATTGGGAATCAGAGGTGGGGAATCAGAGGCAGGGAATCAGAATTTGGGAATCAGAGATGGGGAATCAGAGCTGGGGAATCAGAGGAGGGGAATCAGAATTTGGGAATCAGAGATGGGGAATCAGAGATGGGGAATCAGAGGCGCGGAATCAGACGTGGAGAATCAGAGGTGGTTAATCACAAATGGGGAATCAGAGGCAGGGAATCAGAAGCAGAGAATCAGACGCGGGGAATCAGAGGTGGGGAATCATAGCTGGGGAATCAGAGGCGGGGAATCAGAGTTGGGGAATCAGAGTTGGGGAATCCGAGGAGGGGTATCAGATATGGGGAATCAGAGGTGGGGAATCAGAGGCGGTGAATCAGAGATGGGGAATCAGAGGCGGGGAATTAGAATCAGGGAATCAGACGCGGGTAATCAGAGGTGGGGAATCAGAGCTCGTGAATAAGAGATGGGGAATCAGAGGCAGGGAATCAGAGGCGGGGAATTAGAAGCGGGGAATCATAGGCTGGGAATCAGAGGCCGGGAATCAGATATGGGAAATCAGAGGCGGGGAAACTGAGGCGGGGAATCAGACGCGGAGAATCAGAGGTGGTTAATCACAGATGGGGAATCAGAGGCAGGGAATCAGAAGCAGGGAATCAGACGCGGGGAATCAGAAGTGGGGAATCATAACTGGGGAATCAGAGGCGGGGAATCAGAGTTGGGGAATCAGAGGCGGGGTATCAGATATGGGGAATCAGAGGCGGGGAATCAGAGGCGGGGAAACTGAGGCGGGGAATCAGATATGGGGAATCAGAGGTGGGGAATCAGAGGCGGTGAATCAGAGATGGGGAATCAGAGGCCGGGAATTAGAGTCAGGGAATCAGACGCGGGTAATCAGAGGTGGGGAATCAGAGCTGGGGAATCAGAGGCAGGGAATCAGAGTCGGGGAATCAGAGGCGGGGAATCAGAGATGGGGAATCAGAGGCGGGGAATCAGAGGCCGGGAATCAGAGGCCGGGAATCAGTAGTGGGGAATCAGAGGCCGGGAATTAGCGGTGGTGAATCAGAGATGGGGAATCAGAGGCGGGGATTCAGAGGCGGGGAATCAGACGCGGGGAATCAGAGGCGGGGAATCAGAGCTGGGGAATATGAGGCGGGAAATCTGAGTTTGGGAATCAGAGGCGGGGAATCAGAGGTGGGGCATCAGAGGCGGGAATCAGAATTGGGGAATCAGACATGGGGAATCATGAAGGGGAATCAGAGGCAGTGAATCAGAGATGGTGAATCAGAGGCGGGGAATCACAGGCAGGGAATCAGACGCAGGGAATCAGTGGTGGTGAATCAGAGATGGGGAATCAGAGGCGGGGAATCAGAGGCAAGGAATCAGACACGGGGAATCAGAGGCGGGGAATCAGAGCTGGGGAATCAGAGGCGGGGAATCAGAGTTGGGGAATCAGAGGTGGGGAATCAGATATGGGGAAACAGAGGTGGGGAATCAGAGGCGGTGAATCAGAGATGGGGAATAAGAGGCGGGGAATTAGAATCAGGGAATCAGACGCGGGTAATCAGAGGTGGGGAATCAGAGCTCGTGAATCAGAGATGGGGAATCAGAGGAAGGGAATCAGAGGCGGGGAATTAGAAGCGGGGAATCATAGGCCGGGAATCAGAGGCCGGGAATCAGATATGGGGAATCAGAGGCGGGGAAACTGAGGCGGGGAATCAGACGCGGGGAATCAGAGGCGGGGAGTCAGAGCTGGGCAATATGAGGCGGGAAATCTGAGTTTGGGAATCAGAGGCGGGGAATAAGATATGGGGAATCAGAGGCGGGGAATCAGAGGTGGGGCATCAGAGGCGGGAATCAGAATTGGGGAATCAGACATGGGGAATCATGAAGGGGAATCAGAGGCAGTGAATCAGAGATGGTGAATCAGAGGCGGGGAATCACAGGCAGGGAATCAGACGCAGGGAATCAGTAGTGGTGAATCAGAGATGGGGAATCAGAGGCGGGGAATCAGAGGCAAGGAATCAGACACGGGGAATCAGAGGCGGGGAATCAGAGCTGGGGAATCAGAGGCGGGGAATCAGAGTTGGGGAATCAGAGGTGGGGAATCAGATATGGGGAAACAGAGGTGGGGAATCAGAGGCGGTGAATCAGAGATGGGGAATCAGAGGCGGGGAATTAGAATCAGGGAATCAGACGCGGGTAATCAGAGGTGGGGAATCAGAGCTCGTGAATCAGAGATGGGGAATCAGAGGCAGGGAATCAGAGGCGGGGAATTAGAAGCGGGGAATCATAGGCCGGGAATCAGAGGCCGGGAATCAGATATGGGGAATCAGAGGCGGGGAAACTGAGGCGGGGAATCAGACGCGGAGAATCAGAGGTGGTTAATCACAGATGGGGAATCAGAGGCAGTGAATCAGAAGCAGGGAATCAGACGCGGGGAATCAGAAGTGGGGAATCATAACTGTGGAATCAGAGGCGGGGAATCAGAGTTGGGGAATCAGAGGCGGGGTATCAGATATGGGGAATCAGAGGCGGGGAATCAGAGGCGGGGAAACTGAGGCGGGGTATCAGATATGGGGAATCAGAGGTGGGGAATCAGAGGCGGTGAATCAGAGATGGGGAATCAGAGGCCGGGAATTAGAGTCAGGGAATCAGACGCGGGTAATCAGAGGTGGGGAATCAGAGCTGGGGAATCAGAGGCAGGGAATCAGAGTCGGGGAATCAGAGGCGGGGAATCAGAGATGGGGAATCAGAGGCGGGGAATCAGAGGCCGGGAATCAGTAGTGGGGAATCAGAGGCCGGGAATTAGCGGTGGTGAATCAGAGATGGGGAATCAGAGGCGGGGATTCAGAGGCGGGGAATCAGACGCGGGGAATCAGAGGCGGGGAATCAGAGCTGGGGAATATGAGGCGGGAAATCTGAGTTTGGGAATCAGAGGCGGGGAATAAGATATGGGGAATCAGAGGCGGGGAATCAGAGGTGGGGCATCAGAGGCGGGAATCAGAATTGGGGAATCAGACATGGGGAATCATGAAGGGGAATCAGAGGCAGTGAATCAGAGATGGTGAATCAGAGGCGGGGAATCACAGGCAGGGAATCAGACGCAGGGAATCAGTGGTGGTGAATCAGAGATGGGGAATCAGAGGCGGGGAATCAGAGGCAAGGGATCAGACACGGGGAATCAGAGGCGGGGAATCAGAGCTGGGGAATCAGAGGCGAGGAATCAGAGTTGGGGAATCAGAGGTGGGGAATCAGATATGGGGAAACAGAGGCGGGGAATCAGAAGTGGGGAAACAGAGGCAGGGAATCAGATATTGGGAATCAGAGGTGGGGAATCAGAGGCAGGGAATCAGATGTTGGGAATCAGAGCTGGGGAATCAGATATGGGAAATCAGAGATGGGGAATCAGAGGCAGGGAATCAGAGGCGGGGAATCAGAGGTGGGGAATCTGAGTCCGAGAATCAGAGATGGGGAATCAGAGGCGGGGAATCAGATATGGGGAATCAGAGGTGGGGAATCAGAGGCGGGGAAACAGAGATGGCTTATCAGATATGGGGAATCAGAGGTGGGGAATCAGAGGCGGTGAATCAGAGATGTGGAATCAGAGGCGGGGAATCAGAAATGGGGAATCAGAGGCGGGGAATCCGAGGCCGGGAATCAGTAGTGGGGAATCAGAGGCCGGGAATTAGCGGTGGTGAATCAGACATGGGGAATCAGAGAAGGGGAATCAAAGGCAGTGAATCAGAGATGGTGAATCAGAGGCGGGTAATCACAGGCAGGGAATCAGACACAGTGAATCAGTGGTGGTGAATCAGAGATGGGGAATCAGAGGCGGGGAAACTGAGGCGGGGAATCAGATGCGGAGAATCAGAGGTGGTTAATCACAGATGGGGAATCAGAGGCAGTGAATCAGAAGCAGGGAATCAGACGCGGGGAATCAGAAGTGGGGAATCATAACTGGGGAATCAGAGGCGGGGAATCAGAGTTGGGGAATCAGAGGCGGGGTATCAGATATGGGGAATCAGAGGCGGGGAATCAGAGGCGGGGAAACTGAGGCGGGGAATCAGATATGGGGAATCAGAGGTGGGGAATCAGAGGCGGTGAATCAGAGATGGGGAATCAGAGGCCGGGAATTAGAGTCAGGGAATCAGACGCGGGTAATCAGAGGTGGGGAATCAGAGCTGGGGAATCAGAGGCAGGGAATCAGAGTCGGGGAATCAGAGGCCGGGAATCAGAGATGGGGAATCAGAGGCGGGGAATCAGAGGCCGGGAATCAGAGGCCGGGAATCAGTAGTGGGGAATCAGAGGCCGGGAATTAGCGGTGGTGAATCAGAGATGGGGAATCAGAGGCGGGGATTCAGAGGCGGGGAATCAGACGCGGGGAATCAGATGCGGGGAATCAGAGCTGGGGAATCAGAGGCGGGGAATCAGAGTCGGGGAATCAGAGGTGGGGAATCAGAGATGGGGAATCAGAGGCTGGGAATCAGAGGCCGGGAATCAGAGGCCGGGAATCAGTAGTGGGAAATCAGAGGCGGGAATCAGAATTGGGGAATCACACATGGGGAATCAGAGAAGGGGAATCAGAGGCAGTGAATCAGAGATGGTGAATCAGAGGCGGGGAATCACAGGCAGGGAATCAGACGCAGGGAATCAGTGGTGGTGAATCAGAGATGGGGAATCAGAGGCGGGGAATCAGAGGCAAGGAAACAGACACGGGGAATCAGAGGCGGGGAATCAGAGCTGGGAAATCAGAAGCGGGGAATCAGAGTTGGGGAATCAGAGGTGGGGAATCAGATATGGGGAAACAGAGGCGGGGAATCAGAAGTGGGGAAACAGAGGCAGGGAATCAGATATTGGGAATCAGAGGTGGGGAATCAGAGGCAGGGAATCAGATATTGGGAATCAGAGCTGGGGAATCAGATATGGGAAATCAGAGATGGGGAATCAGAAGCAGGGAATCAGAGGCGGGGAATCAGAGGTGGGGAATCTGAGTCCGGGAATCAGAGATGGGGAATCAGAGGCGGGGAATCAGGAATGGGGAATCAGAGGTGGGGAATCAGAGGCGGGGAAACAGAGATGGCTTATCAGATATGGAGAATCAGAGGTGGGGAATCAGAGGCGGTGAATCAGAGATGTGGAATCAGAGGCGGGGAATCAGAGGCAGGGAATCAGACACGGGGAATCAGAGGCGGGGAATCAGAGCTGGGGAATCAGAGGCGGGGAATCAGAGTTGGGGAATCAGAGGTGGGTAATCAGATATGGGGAAACAGAGGCGGGGAATCAGAGGTGGGGAATCAGAGGCAGAGAATCAGATGTGGGGAATCAGAGCTGGGGAATCAGAGGCGGGGAATCTGAGTTTGGGAATCAGAGGCGGAGAATAAGATATGGGGAATCAGAGGCGGGGAATCAGAGGCAAGGAATCAGACACGGGGAATCAGAGGCGGGGAATCAGAGCTGGGGAATCAGAGGCGAGGAATCAGAGTTGGGGAATCAGAGGTGGGGAATCAGATATGGGGAAACAGAGGCGGGGAATCAGAAGTGGGGAAACAGAGGCAGGGAATCAGATATTGGGAATCAGAGGTGGGGAATCAGAGGCAGGGAATCAGATGTTGGGAATCAGAGCTGGGGAATCAGATATGGGAAATCAGAGATGGGGAATCAGAGGCAGGGAATCAGAGGCGGGGAATCAGAGGTGGGGAATCTGAGTCCGAGAATCAGAGATGGGGAATCAGAGGCGGGGAATCAGATATGGGGAATCAGAGGTGGGGAATCAGAGGCGGGGAAACAGAGATGGCTTATCAGATATGGGGAATCAGAGGTGGGGAATCAGAGGCGGTGAATCAGAGATGTGGAATCAGAGGCGGGGAATCAGAAATGGGGAATCAGAGGCGGGGAATCCGAGGCCGGGAATCAGAGGCCGGGAATCAGTAGTGGGGAATCAGAGGCCGGGAATTAGCGGTGGTGAATCAGACATGGGAAATCAGAGAAGGGGAATCAAAGGCAGTGAATCAGAGATGGTGAATCAGAGGCGGGGAATCACAGGCAGGGAATCAGACGCAGGGAATCAGTGGTGGTGAATCAGAGATGGGGAATCAGAGGCGGGGAAACTGAGGCGGGGAATCAGATGCGGAGAATCAGAGGTGGTTAATCACAGATGGGGAATCAGAGGCAGTGAATCAGAAGCAGGGAATCAGACGCGGGGAATCAGAAGTGGGGAATCATAACTGGGGAATCAGAGGCGGGGAATCAGAGTTGGGGAATCAGAGGCGGGGTATCAGATATGGGGAATCAGAGGCGGGGAATCAGAGGCGGGGAAACTGAGGCGGGGAATCAGATATGGGGAATCAGAGGTGGGGAATCAGAGGCGGTGAATCAGAGATGGGGAATCAGAGGCCGGGAATTAGAGTCAGGGAATCAGACGCGGGTAATCAGAGGTGGGGAATCAGAGCTGGGGAATCAGAGGCAGGGAATCAGAGTCGGGGAATCAGAGGCCGGGAATCAGAGATGGGGAATCAGAGGCGGGGAATCAGAGGCCGGGAATCAGAGGCCGGGAATCAGTAGTGGGGAATCAGAGGCCGGGAATTAGCGGTGGTGAATCAGAGATGGGGAATCAGAGGCGGGGATTCAGAGGCGGGGAATCAGACGCGGGGAATCAGATGAGGGGAATCAGAGCTGGGGAATCAGAGGCGGGGAATCAGAGTCGGGGAATCAGAGGCGGGGAATCAGAGATGGGGAATCAGAGGCTGGGAATCAGAGGCCGGGAATCAGAGGCCGGGAATCAGTAGTGGGGAATCAGAGGCGGGAATCAGAATTGGGGAATCACACGTGGGGAATCAGAGAAGGGGAATCAGAGGCAGTGAATCAGAGATGGTGAATCAGAGGCGGGGAATCACAGGCAGGGAATCAGACGCAGGGAATCTGTGGTGGTGAATCAGAGATGGGGAATCAGAGGCGGGGAATCAGAGGCAAGGAAACAGACACGGGGAATCAGAGGCGGGGAATCAGAGCTGGGAAATCAGAGGCGGGGAATCAGAGTTGGGGAATCAGAGGTGGGGAATCAGATATGGGGAAACAGAGGCGGGGAATCAGAAGTGGGGAAACAGAGGCAGGGAATCAGATATTGGGAATCAGAGGTGGGGAATCAGAGGCAGGGAATCATATATTGGGAATCAGAGCTGGGGAATCAGATATGGGAAATCAGAGATGGGGAATCAGAAGCAGGGAATCAGAGGCGGGGAATCAGAGGTGGGGAATCTGAGTCCGGGAATCAGAGATGGGGAATCAGAGGCGGGGAATCAGGAATGGGGAATCAGAGGTGGGGAATCAGAGGCGGGGAAACAGAGATGGCTTATCAGATATGGGGAATCAGAGGTGGGGAATCAGAGGCGGTGAATCAGAGATGTGGAATCAGAGGCGGGGAATCAGAGGCAGGGAATCAGACACGGGGAATCAGAGGCGGGGAATCAGAGCTGGGGAATCAGAGGCGGGGAATCAGAGTTGGGGAATCAGAGGTGGGTAATCAGATATGGGGAAACAGAGGCGGGGAATCAGAGGTGGGGAATCAGAGGCAGAGAATCAGATGTGGGGAATCAGAGCTGGGGAATCAGAGGCGGGGAATCTGAGTTTGGGAATCAGAGGCGGAGAATAAGATATGGGGAATCAGAGGCGGGGAATCAGATATGGGCAATCAGAGGAGGGGAATCAGAGGTTGGGCATCAGAGGCGGGAATCAGAATTGGGGAATCAGACATGGGGAATCAGAGAAGGGAATCAACGGCAGTGAATCAGAGATGGTGAATCAGAGGCAGGGAATCACAGGCAGGGAATCAGACGCGGGGAATCAGTGGTGGTGAATCCAAGATGGGGAATCAGAGGCGGGGAATCAGAGGCAGGGAATTAGACACGGGGAATCAGAGGTGGGGAATCAGAGCTGAGGAATCAGAGGCGGGGAATCAGAGTTGGTGAATCAGAGGCAGGGAATCAGATATGGGGCATCAGAGGCAGGGAATCAGATAGGGTAATCAGAGGCGGGGAATTAGTGGCAGGGAATCAAAGGCAGGGAATCAGAGGCAGGGAATCAGAAGCGGGAATCAAAGGCCGGGAATGAGAGGCCGGGAATCAGAGGTGGGGATTCAGAGTCCGGGAATCAGAGATGGGGAATCAGAGGCTGGGAATCAGATATGGGGAATCAGAGGCTGAGAATCAGAGGCGGGGAAACAGAGGTGGCTAATCAGATATGGGGAATCAGAGGTGGGGAATCAGAGGCAGTGAATCAGAGATGGGAAATCAGAGGCGGGGAATCAGAGGCAGGGCATCAGACACGTGGAATCAGAGGCGGGGAATCAGAGCTGGGGAATCAGAGGCGGGGAATCAGAGTTGGGGAATCAGAGTTGGGGAATCAGATATGGGGAAACAGAGGCGGGGAATCAGAGGCGGGGAAACCGAGGCGGGGAATCAGATATTGGGAATCAGAGGTGGGGAATCAGAGGCAGGGAATCAGAATTTGGGAATCAGAGATGGGGAATCAGAACTGGGGAATCAGAGGCGGGGAATCAGAATTTGGGAATCAGAGATGGGGAATCAGAGTTGGGGAATCAGAGGCGTGGAATCAGACGTGGAGAATCAGAGGTGGTTAATCACAGATGGGGAATCAGAGGCAGGGAATCAGAAGCAGGGAATCAGACGCCGGGAATCAGAGGTGGGGAATCATAGCTGGGTAATCAGAGGCGGGGAATTAGAGTTGGGGAATCAGAGTTGGGGAATCCAAGGCGGGGTATCAGATATGGGGTATCAGACATGGGGAATCATAGGCAGGGAATCAGAGGCGGGGAATCAGAAGCGGGAATCAAATGCCGGGAATGAGAGGCCGGGAATCAGAGGTGGGGATTCAGAGTCCGGGAATCAGAGATGGGGAATCAGAGGCTGGGAATCAGATATGGGGAATCAGAGGCTGGGAATCAGAGGCGGGGAAACAGAGGTGGCTAATCAGATATGGGGAATCAGAGGTGGGGAATCAGAGGCAGTGAATCAGAGATGGGAAATCAGAGGCGGGGAATCAGAGGCAGGGCATCAGACACGTGGAATCAGAGGCGGGGAATCAGAGCTGGGGAATCAGAGGCGGGGAATCAGAGTTGGGGAATCAGAGGTGGGGAATCAGATATGGGGAAACAGAGGCGGGGAATCAGAGGCGGGGAAACAGAGGCGGGGAATCAGATATTGGGAATCAGAGGTGGGGAATCAGAGGCAGGGAATCAGAATTTGGGAATCAGAGATGGGGAATCAGAGCTGGGGAATCAGAGGAGGGGAATCAGAATTTGGGAATCAGAGATGGGGAATCAGAGATGGGGAATCAGAGGCGCGGAATCAGACGTGGAGAATCAGAGGTGGTTAATCACAGATGGGGAATCAGAGGCAGGGAATAAGAAGCAGGGAATCAGACGCGGTGAATCAGAGGTGGGGAATCATAGCTGGGGAAACAGAGGCGGGGAATCAGAGTTGGGGAATCAGAGTTGGGGAATCCGAGGCGGGGTATCAGATATGGGGAATCAGAGGTGGGGAATCAGAGGCGGTGAATCTGAGATGGGGAATCAGAGGCGGGGAATTAGAATCAGGGAATCAGACGCGGGTAATCAGAGGTGGGGAATCAGAGCTCGTGAATAACAGATGGGGAATCAGAGGCAGGGAATCAGAGGCGGGGAATTAGAAGCGGGGAATCATAGGCCGGGAATCAGAGGCTGGGAATCAGATATGGGAAATCAGAGGCGGGGAAACTGAGGCGGGGAATCAGACGCGGAGAATCAGAGGTGGTTAATCACAGATGGGGAATCAGAGGCAGGGAATCAGAAGCAGGGAATCAGACGCGGGGAATCAGAAGTGGGGAATCATAACTGGGGAATCAGAGGCGGGGAATCAGAGTTGGGGAATCAGAGGCGGGGTATCAGATATGGGGAATCAGAGGCGGGTAATCAGAGGCGGGGAAACTGAGGCGGGGAATCAGATATGGGGAATCAGAGGTGGGGAATCAGAGGCGGTGAATCAGAGATGGGGAATCAGAGGCCGGGAATTAGAGTCAGGGAATCAGACGCGGGTAATCAGAGGTGGGGAATCAGAGCTGGGGAATCAGAGGCAGGGAATCAGAGTCGGGGAATCAGAGGCGGGGAATCAGAGATGGGGAATCAGAGGCGGGGAATCAGAGGCCGGGAATCAGAGGCCGGGAATCAGTAGTGGGGAATCAGAGGCCGGGAATTAGCGGTGGTGAATCAGAGATGGGGAATCAGAGGCGGGGATTCAGAGGCGGGGAATCAGACGCGGGGAATCAGAGGCGGGGAATCAGAGCTGGGGAATATGAGGCGGGAAATCTGAGTTTGGGAATCAGAGGCGGGGAATAAGATATGGGGAATCAGAGGCGGGGAATCAGAGCTGGGGAATATGAGGCGGGAAATCTGAGTTTGGGAATCAGAGGCGGGGAATCAGAGCTGGGGAATCAGAGGCGGGGAATCAGAGTTGGGGAATCAGAGGTGGGGAATCAGATGGGGAAACAGAGGCGGGGAATCAGAGGCCGGGAAAGAGAGGCGGGGAATCAGATATTGGGAATCAGAGTTGGGGAATCAGAGGCAGGGAATCAGAATTTGGGAATCAGAGATGGGGAATCAGAGCTGGGGAATCAGAGGCGGGGAATCAGAATTTGGGAATCAGAGATGGGGATTCAGAGATGGGGAATCAGAGGGGCAGAATCAGACGTGGAGAATCAGAGGTGGTTAATCACAGATGGGGAATCAGAGGCAGGGAATCAGAAGCAGGGAATCAGACGCCGGGAATCAGAGGTGGGGAATCATAGCTGGGGAATCAGAGGCGGGGAATTAGAGTTGGGGAATCAGAGTTGGGGAATCCAAGGCGGGGTATCAGATATGGGGTATCAGACATGGGGAATCAGAGGCAGGGAATCAGAGGCGGGGAATCAGAAGCGGGAATCAAAGGCCGGGAATGAGAGGCCGGGAATCAGAGGTGGGGATTCAGAGTCCGGGAATCAGAGATGGGGAATCAGAGGCTGGGAATCAGATATGGGGAATCAGAGGCTGGGAATCAGAGGCGGGGAAACAGAGGTGGCTAATCAGATATGGGGAATCAGAGGTGGGGAATCAGAGGCAGTGAATCAGAGATGGGAAATCAGAGGCGGGGAATCAGAGGCAGGGCATCAGACACGTGGAATCAGAGGCGGGGAATCAGAGCTGGGGAATCAGAGGCGGGGAATCAGAGTTGGGGAATCAGAGGTGGGGAATCAGATATGGGGAAACAGAGGCGGGGAATCAGAGGCGGGGAAACAGAGGCGGGGAATCAGATATTGGGAATCAGAGGTGGGGAATCAGAGGCAGGGAATCAGAATTTGGGAATCAGAGATGGGGAATCAGAGCTGGGGAATCAGAGGAGGGGAATCAGAATTTGGGAATCAGAGATGGGGAATCAGAGATGGGGAATCAGAGGCGCGGAATCAGACGTGGAGAATCAGAGGTGGTTAATCACAAATGGGGAATCAGAGGCAGGGAATCAGAAGCAGAGAATCAGACGCGGGGAATCAGAGGTGGGGAATCATAGCTGGGGAATCAGAGGCGGGGAATCAGAGTTGGGGAATCAGAGTTGGGGAATCCGAGGAGGGGTATCAGATATGGGGAATCAGAGGTGGGGAATCAGAGGCGGTGAATCAGAGATGGGGAATCAGAGGCGGGGAATTAGAATCAGGGAATCAGACGCGGGTAATCAGAGGTGGGGAATCAGAGCTCGTGAATAAGAGATGGGGAATCAGAGGCAGGGAATCAGAGGCGGGGAATTAGAAGCGGGGAATCATAGGCTGGGAATCAGAGGCCGGGAATCAGATATGGGAAATCAGAGGCGGGGAAACTGAGGCGGGGAATCAGACGCGGAGAATCAGAGGTGGTTAATCACAGATGGGGAATCAGAGGCAGGGAATCAGAAGCAGGGAATCAGACGCGGGGAATCAGAAGTGGGGAATCATAACTGGGGAATCAGAGGCGGGGAATCAGAGTTGGGGAATCAGAGGCGGGGTATCAGATATGGGGAATCAGAGGCGGGGAATCAGAGGCGGGGAAACTGAGGCGGGGAATCAGATATGGGGAATCAGAGGTGGGGAATCAGAGGCGGTGAATCAGAGATGGGGAATCAGAGGCCGGGAATTAGAGTCAGGGAATCAGACGCGGGTAATCAGAGGTGGGGAATCAGAGCTGGGGAATCAGAGGCAGGGAATCAGAGTCGGGGAATCAGAGGCGGGGAATCAGAGATGGGGAATCAGAGGCGGGGAATCAGAGGCCGGGAATCAGAGGCCGGGAATCAGTAGTGGGGAATCAGAGGCCGGGAATTAGCGGTGGTGAATCAGAGATGGGGAATCAGAGGCGGGGATTCAGAGGCGGGGAATCAGACGCGGGGAATCAGAGGCGGGGAATCAGAGCTGGGGAATATGAGGCGGGAAATCTGAGTTTGGGAATCAGAGGCGGGGAATCAGAGGTGGGGCATCAGAGGCGGGAATCAGAATTGGGGAATCAGACATGGGGAATCATGAAGGGGAATCAGAGGCAGTGAATCAGAGATGGTGAATCAGAGGCGGGGAATCACAGGCAGGGAATCAGACGCAGGGAATCAGTGGTGGTGAATCAGAGATGGGGAATCAGAGGCGGGGAATCAGAGGCAAGGAATCAGACACGGGGAATCAGAGGCGGGGAATCAGAGCTGGGGAATCAGAGGCGGGGAATCAGAGTTGGGGAATCAGAGGTGGGGAATCAGATATGGGGAAACAGAGGTGGGGAATCAGAGGCGGTGAATCAGAGATGGGGAATAAGAGGCGGGGAATTAGAATCAGGGAATCAGACGCGGGTAATCAGAGGTGGGGAATCAGAGCTCGTGAATCAGAGATGGGGAATCAGAGGAAGGGAATCAGAGGCGGGGAATTAGAAGCGGGGAATCATAGGCCGGGAATCAGAGGCCGGGAATCAGATATGGGGAATCAGAGGCGGGGAAACTGAGGCGGGGAATCAGACGCGGGGAATCAGAGGCGGGGAGTCAGAGCTGGGCAATATGAGGCGGGAAATCTGAGTTTGGGAATCAGAGGCGGGGAATAAGATATGGGGAATCAGAGGCGGGGAATCAGAGGTGGGGCATCAGAGGCGGGAATCAGAATTGGGGAATCAGACATGGGGAATCATGAAGGGGAATCAGAGGCAGTGAATCAGAGATGGTGAATCAGAGGCGGGGAATCACAGGCAGGGAATCAGACGCAGGGAATCAGTAGTGGTGAATCAGAGATGGGGAATCAGAGGCGGGGAATCAGAGGCAAGGAATCAGACACGGGGAATCAGAGGCGGGGAATCAGAGCTGGGGAATCAGAGGCGGGGAATCAGAGTTGGGGAATCAGAGGTGGGGAATCAGATATGGGGAAACAGAGGTGGGGAATCAGAGGCGGTGAATCAGAGATGGGGAATCAGAGGCGGGGAATTAGAATCAGGGAATCAGACGCGGGTAATCAGAGGTGGGGAATCAGAGCTCGTGAATCAGAAATGGGGAATCAGAGGCAGGGAATCAGAGGCGGGGAATTAGAAGCGGGGAATCATAGGCCGGGAATCAGAGGCCGGGAATCAGATATGGGGAATCAGAGGCGGGGAAACTGAGGCGGGGAATCAGACGCGGAGAATCAGAGGTGGTTAATCACAGATGGGGAATCAGAGGCAGTGAATCAGAAGCAGGGAATCAGACGCGGGGAATCAGAAGTGGGGAATCATAACTGTGGAATCAGAGGCGGGGAATCAGAGTTGGGGAATCAGAGGCGGGGTATCAGATATGGGGAATCAGAGGCGGGGAATCAGAGGCGGGGAAACTGAGGCGGGGTATCAGATATGGGGAATCAGAGGTGGGGAATCAGAGGCGGTGAATCAGAGATGGGGAATCAGAGGCCGGGAATTAGAGTCAGGGAATCAGACGCGGGTAATCAGAGGTGGGGAATCAGAGCTGGGGAATCAGAGGCAGGGAATCAGAGTCGGGGAATCAGAGGCGGGGAATCAGAGATGGGGAATCAGAGGCGGGGAATCAGAGGCCGGGAATCAGTAGTGGGGAATCAGAGGCCGGGAATTAGCGGTGGTGAATCAGAGATGGGGAATCAGAGGCGGGGATTCAGAGGCGGGGAATCAGACGCGGGGAATCAGAGGCGGGGAATCAGAGCTGGGGAATATGAGGCGGGAAATCTGAGTTTGGGAATCAGAGGCGGGGAATAAGATATGGGGAATCAGAGGCGGGGAATCAGAGGTGGGGCATCAGAGGCGGGAATCAGAATTGGGGAATCAGACATGGGGAATCATGAAGGGGAATCAGAGGCAGTGAATCAGAGATGGTGAATCAGAGGCGGGGAATCACAGGCAGGGAATCAGACGCAGGGAATCAGTGGTGGTGAATCAGAGATGGGGAATCAGAGGCGGGGAATCAGAGGCAAGGGATCAGACACGGGGAATCAGAGGCGGGGAATCAGAGCTGGGGAATCAGAGGCGAGGAATCAGAGTTGGGGAATCAGAGGTGGGGAATCAGATATGGGGAAACAGAGGCGGGGAATCAGAAGTGGGGAAACAGAGGCAGGGAATCAGATATTGGGAATCAGAGGTGGGGAATCAGAGGCAGGGAATCAGATGTTGGGAATCAGAGCTGGGGAATCAGATATGGGAAATCAGAGATGGGGAATCAGAGGCAGGGAATCAGAGGCGGGGAATCAGAGGTGGGGAATCTGAGTCCGAGAATCAGAGATGGGGAATCAGAGGCGGGGAATCAGATATGGGGAATCAGAGGTGGGGAATCAGAGGCGGGGAAACAGAGATGGCTTATCAGATATGGGGAATCAGAGGTGGGGAATCAGAGGCGGTGAATCAGAGATGTGGAATCAGAGGCGGGGAATCAGAAATGGGGAATCAGAGGCGGGGAATCCGAGGCCGGGAATCAGTAGTGGGGAATCAGAGGCCGGGAATTAGCGGTGGTGAATCAGACATGGGGAATCAGAGAAGGGGAATCAAAGGCAGTGAATCAGAGATGGTGAATCAGAGGCGGGGAATCACAGGCAGGGAATCAGACACAGTGAATCAGTGGTGGTGAATCAGAGATGGGGAATCAGAGGCGGGGAAACTGAGGCGGGGAATCAGATGCGGAGAATCAGAGGTGGTTAATCACAGATGGGGAATCAGAGGCAGTGAATCAGAAGCAGGGAATCAGACGCGGGGAATCAGAAGTGGGGAATCATAACTGGGGAATCAGAGGCGGGGAATCAGAGTTGGGGAATCAGAGGCGGGGTATCAGATATGGGGAATCAGAGGCGGGGAATCAGAGGCGGGGAAACTGAGGCGGGGAATCAGATATGGGGAATCAGAGGTGGGGAATCAGAGGCGGTGAATCAGAGATGGGGAATCAGAGGCCGGGAATTAGAGTCAGGGAATCAGACGCGGGTAATCAGAGGTGGGGAATCAGAGCTGGGGAATCAGAGGCAGGGAATCAGAGTCGGGGAATCAGAGGCCGGGAATCAGAGATGGGGAATCAGAGGCGGGGAATCAGAGGCCGGGAATCAGAGGCCGGGAATCAGTAGTGGGGAATCAGAGGCCGGGAATTAGCGGTGGTGAATCAGAGATGGGGAATCAGAGGCGGGGATTCAGAGGCGGGGAATCAGACGCGGGGAATCAGATGCGGGGAATCAGAGCTGGGGAATCAGAGGCGGGGAATCAGAGTCGGGGAATCAGAGGTGGGGAATCAGAGATGGGGAATCAGAGGCTGGGAATCAGAGGCCGGGAATCAGAGGCCGGGAATCAGTAGTGGGAAATCAGAGGCGGGAATCAGAATTGGGGAATCACACATGGGGAATCAGAGAAGGGGAATCAGAGGCAGTGAATCAGAGATGGTGAATCAGAGGCGGGGAATCACAGGCAGGGAATCAGACGCAGGGAATCAGTGGTGGTGAATCAGAGATGGGGAATCAGAGGCGGGGAATCAGAGGCAAGGAAACAGACACGGGGAATCAGAGGCGGGGAATCAGAGCTGGGAAATCAGAAGCGGGGAATCAGAGTTGGGGAATCAGAGGTGGGGAATCAGATATGGGGAAACAGAGGCGGGGAATCAGAAGTGGGGAAACAGAGGCAGGGAATCAGATATTGGGAATCAGAGGTGGGGAATCAGAGGCAGGGAATCAGATATTGGGAATCAGAGCTGGGGAATCAGATATGGGAAATCAGAGATGGGGAATCAGAAGCAGGGAATCAGAGGCGGGGAATCAGAGGTGGGGAATCTGAGTCCGGGAATCAGAGATGGGGAATCAGAGGCGGGGAATCAGGAATGGGGAATCAGAGGTGGGGAATCAGAGGCGGGGAAACAGAGATGGCTTATCAGATATGGAGAATCAGAGGTGGGGAATCAGAGGCGGTGAATCAGAGATGTGGAATCAGAGGCGGGGAATCAGAGGCAGGGAATCAGACACGGGGAATCAGAGGCGGGGAATCAGAGCTGGGGAATCAGAGGCGGGGAATCAGAGTTGGGGAATCAGAGGTGGGTAATCAGATATGGGGAAACAGAGGCGGGGAATCAGAGGTTGGGAATCAGAGGCAGAGAATCAGATGTGGGGAATCAGAGCTGGGGAATCAGAGGCGGGGAATCTGAGTTTGGGAATCAGAGGCGGAGAATAAGATATGGGGAATCAGAGGCGGGGAATCAGAGGCAAGGAATCAGACACGGGGAATCAGAGGCGGGGAATCAGAGCTGGGGAATCAGAGGCGAGGAATCAGAGTTGGGGAATCAGAGGTGGGGAATCAGATATGGGGAAACAGAGGCGGGGAATCAGAAGTGGGGAAACAGAGGCAGGGAATCAGATATTGGGAATCAGAGGTGGGGAATCAGAGGCAGGGAATCAGATGTTGGGAATCAGAGCTGGGGAATCAGATATGGGAAATCAGAGATGGGGAATCAGAGGCAGGGAATCAGAGGCGGGGAATCAGAGGTGGGGAATCTGAGTCCGAGAATCAGAGATGGGGAATCAGAGGCGGGGAATCAGATATGGGGAATCAGAGGTGGGGAATCAGAGGCGGGGAAACAGAGATGGCTTATCAGATATGGGGAATCAGAGGTGGGGAATCAGAGGCGGTGAATCAGAGATGTGGAATCAGAGGCGGGGAATCAGAAATGGGGAATCAGAGGCGGGGAATCCGAGGCCGGGAATCAGAGGCCGGGAATCAGTAGTGGGGAATCAGAGGCCGGGAATTAGCGGTGGTGAATCAGACATGGGAAATCAGAGAAGGGGAATCAAAGGCAGTGAATCAGAGATGGTGAATCAGAGGCGGGGAATCACAGGCAGGGAATCAGACGCAGGGAATCAGTGGTGGTGAATCAGAGATGGGGAATCAGAGGCGGGGAAACTGAGGCGGGGAATCAGATGCGGAGAATCAGAGGTGGTTAATCACAGATGGGGAATCAGAGGCAGTGAATCAGAAGCAGGGAATCAGACGCGGGGAATCAGAAGTGGGGAATCATAACTGGGGAATCAGAGGCGGGGAATCAGAGTTGGGGAATCAGAGGCGGGGTATCAGATATGGGGAATCAGAGGCGGGGAATCAGAGGCGGGGAAACTGAGGCGGGGAATCAGATATGGGGAATCAGAGGTGGGGAATCAGAGGCGGTGAATCAGAGATGGGGAATCAGAGGCCGGGAATTAGAGTCAGGGAATCAGACGCGGGTAATCAGAGGTGGGGAATCAGAGCTGGGGAATCAGAGGCAGGGAATCAGAGTCGGGGAATCAGAGGCCGGGAATCAGAGATGGGGAATCAGAGGCGGGGAATCAGAGGCCGGGAATCAGAGGCCGGGAATCAGTAGTGGGGAATCAGAGGCCGGGAATTAGCGGTGGTGAATCAGAGATGGGGAATCAGAGGCGGGGATTCAGAGGCGGGGAATCAGACGCGGGGAATCAGATGAGGGGAATCAGAGCTGGGGAATCAGAGGCGGGGAATCAGAGTCGGGGAATCAGAGGCGGGGAATCAGAGATGGGGAATCAGAGGCTGGGAATCAGAGGCCGGGAATCAGAGGCCGGGAATCAGTAGTGGGGAATCAGAGGCGGGAATCAGAATTGGGGAATCACACGTGGGGAATCAGAGAAGGGGAATCAGAGGCAGTGAATCAGAGATGGTGAATCAGAGGCGGGGAATCACAGGCAGGGAATCAGACGCAGGGAATCTGTGGTGGTGAATCAGAGATGGGGAATCAGAGGCGGGGAATCAGAGGCAAGGAAACAGACACGGGGAATCAGAGGCGGGGAATCAGAGCTGGGAAATCAGAGGCGGGGAATCAGAGTTGGGGAATCAGAGGTGGGGAATCAGATATGGGGAAACAGAGGCGGGGAATCAGAAGTGGGGAAACAGAGGCAGGGAATCAGATATTGGGAATCAGAGGTGGGGAATCAGAGGCAGGGAATCATATATTGGGAATCAGAGCTGGGGAATCAGATATGGGAAATCAGAGATGGGGAATCAGAAGCAGGGAATCAGAGGCGGGGAATCAGAGGTGGGGAATCTGAGTCCGGGAATCAGAGATGGGGAATCAGAGGCGGGGAATCAGGAATGGGGAATCAGAGGTGGGGAATCAGAGGCGGGGAAACAGAGATGGCTTATCAGATATGGGGAATCAGAGGTGGGGAATCAGAGGCGGTGAATCAGAGATGTGGAATCAGAGGCGGGGAATCAGAGGCAGGGAATCAGACACGGGGAATCAGAGGCGGGGAATCAGAGCTGGGGAATCAGAGGCGGGGAATCAGAGTTGGGGAATCAGAGGTGGGTAATCAGATATGGGGAAACAGAGGCGGGGAATCAGAGGTGGGGAATCAGAGGCAGAGAATCAGATGTGGGGAATCAGAGCTGGGGAATCAGAGGCGGGGAATCTGAGTTTGGGAATCAGAGGCGGAGAATAAGATATGGGGAATCAGAGGCGGGGAATCAGATATGGGCAATCAGAGGAGGGGAATCAGAGGTTGGGCATCAGAGGCGGGAATCAGAATTGGGGAATCAGACATGGGGAATCAGAGAAGGGAATCAACGGCAGTGAATCAGAGATGGTGAATCAGAGGCAGGGAATCACAGGCAGGGAATCAGACGCGGGGAATCAGTGGTGGTGAATCCAAGATGGGGAATCAGAGGCGGGGAATCAGAGGCAGGGAATTAGACACGGGGAATCAGAGGTGGGGAATCAGAGCTGAGGAATCAGAGGCGGGGAATCAGAGTTGGTGAATCAGAGGCAGGGAATCAGATATGGGGCATCAGAGGCAGGGAATCAGATAGGGTAATCAGAGGCGGGGAATTAGTGGCAGGGAATCAAAGGCAGGGAATCAGAGGCAGGGAATCAGAAGCGGGAATCAAAGGCCGGGAATGAGAGGCCGGGAATCAGAGGTGGGGATTCAGAGTCCGGGAATCAGAGATGGGGAATCAGAGGCTGGGAATCAGATATGGGGAATCAGAGGCTGAGAATCAGAGGCGGGGAAACAGAGGTGGCTAATCAGATATGGGGAATCAGAGGTGGGGAATCAGAGGCAGTGAATCAGAGATGGGAAATCAGAGGCGGGGAATCAGAGGCAGGGCATCAGACACGTGGAATCAGAGGCGGGGAATCAGAGCTGGGGAATCAGAGGCGGGGAATCAGAGTTGGGGAATCAGAGTTGGGGAATCAGATATGGGGAAACAGAGGCGGGGAATCAGAGGCGGGGAAACCGAGGCGGGGAATCAGATATTGGGAATCAGAGGTGGGGAATCAGAGGCAGGGAATCAGAATTTGGGAATCAGAGATGGGGAATCAGAACTGGGGAATCAGAGGCGGGGAATCAGAATTTGGGAATCAGAGATGGGGAATCAGAGTTGGGGAATCAGAGGCGTGGAATCAGACGTGGAGAATCAGAGGTGGTTAATCACAGATGGGGATTCAGAGGCAGGGAATCAGAAGCAGGGAATCAGACGCGGAGAATCAGAGGCGGGGAATCAGAGCTGAGGAATCAGATGCGGGGAATCAGAGTTGGGGAATCAGAGGTGGGGTATCAGATATGGAGAATCAGAGGCGGGGAATCAGAGGCGGGGAAAGAGAGGAGGGGTATCAGATATGGGGAACCAGAGGTGGGGAATCGGAGGGCGGGAATCAGAGATCGGGAATCAGAGGCAGGGAATCAGATATGGGGAATCAGAGGCGGGGAATCAGAGGCAGGGAATCAGATGTGGGGAATCAGAGATGGGGAATCAGAGGCAGGGAATCAGAGGTGGGGAATCAGAAGCGGGGAATCATATTCCGGGAATCAGAGGCTGGGAATCAGAGGTGGGGAATCTGAGTCCGGGAATCAGAGATGGGGAATCAGAGGCGGGGAATCAGATATGGGGAATCAGAGGCGGGGAATCAGAGGCGGGGTAACAGAGATGGCTTATCAGATATGGGGAATCTGAGGTGGTGAATCAGAGGCGGTGAATCAGAGATGGGGAATCAGAGGCGGGGAATCAGAGGCAGGGAATCAGACACGGGGAATCAGAGGCGGAGAATCAGAGCTGGGGAATCAGAGGCGGGGAATCAGAGTTGGGGAATCAGAGGTGGGGAATCACATATGGGGAAACAGAGGCGGGGAATCAGAGGTGGGGAAACAGAGGCAGGGAATCAGATATTGGGAATCAGAGGTGGGGAATCAGAGGCAGGGAATCAGATGTGGGGAATCAGAGCTGGGGAATCAGAGGCGGGGAATCTGAGTTTGGGAATCAGAGTCGGGGAATAAGATATGGGGAATCAGAGGCGGGGAATCAGATATGGGCAATCAGTGGAGGGGAATCAGAGGTGGGGCATCAGAGGCGGGAATCAGAATTGGGGAATCAGACATGGGGAATCAGAGAAGGGGAATCAGAGGCAGTGAATCAGAGATCGTGAATCAGAGGCGGGGAATCACAGGCAGGGAATCAGACGCAGGGAATCAGTGGTGGTGAATCCAAGATGGGGAATCAGAGGCGGGGAATCAGAGGCAGGGAATTAGACACGGGGAATCAGAGTTGGGGAATCAGAGCTGAGGAATCAGAGGCGGGGAATCAGAGTTGGGGAATCAGAGGCAGGGAATCAGATATGGTGCATCAGAGGCAGGGAATCAGATATGGGGAATCAGAGGCGGGGAATTAGTGGAATGGAATCAGAGGCGGGGAATCAGAGGCGGGGTATCAGAGGCAGGGAATCAGATGTGGGGATCAGACATGGGGAATCAGAGGCAGGGAATCAGTGGCGGGGAATTACAAGCGGGGAATCATAGGCCGGAAATCAGAGGCCGGGAATCAGATATGGGGAATCAGAGGCGGGGAAACTGAGGCGGGGAATCAGACGCGGAGAATCAGAGGTGGTTAATCACAGATGGGGAATCAGAGGCAGGGAATCAGAAGCAGGGAATCAGACGCGGGGAATCAGAGGTGGGGAATCAAAACTGGGGAATCAGAGGCGGGGAATCAGAGTTGGGGAATCAGAGGCGGGTATCAGATATGGGGAATCAGAGGCGGGGAATCAGAGGCGGGGAAACTGAGGCGGGGAATCAGATATGGGGAATCAGAGGTGGGGAATCAGAGGCTGTGAATCAGAGATGGGGAATCAGAGGCCGGGAATTAGAGTCAGGGAATCAGACGCGGGTAATCAGAGGTGGGGAATCAGAGCTGGGGAATCAGAGGCGGGGAATCAGAGTCGGGGAATGAGAGGCGGTGAATCAGAGATGGGGAATCAGAGGCGGGGAATCAGTGGCCGGGAATCAGAGGCCGGGAATCAGTTGTGGGGAATCAGAGGCCGGGAATTAGCGGTGGTGGATCAGAGATGGGGAATCAGAGGCGGGGATTCAGAGGCGGGGAATCAGACGCGGGGAATCAGAGGCGGGGAATCAGAGCTGGGGAATCAGAGGCGGGGAATCTGAGTTTGGGAATCAGAGGCGGGGAATAAGATATGGGGAATCAGAGGCGGGGAATCAGATATGGGGAATCAGAGGAGGGGAATCAGAGGTGGGGCATCAGAGGCGGGAATCAGAATTGGGGAATCAAACATGGGGAATCAGAGAAGGGGAATCAGAGGCAGTGAATCAGAGATGGTGAATCAGAGGCGGGGAATCACAGGCAGGGAATCAGACGCAGGGAATCAGTGGTGGTGAATAAGAGATGGGGAATCAGAGGCGGGGAATCAGAGGCAAGGAATCAGACACGGGAAATCAGAGGCGGGGAATCAGAGCTGGGGAATCAGAGGCGGGGAATCAGAGTTGGGGAATCGGAGGTGGGGAATCAGATATGGGGAAACAGAGGCGGGGAATCAGAAGTGGGGAAACAGAGGCAGGGAATCAGATATTGGGAATCAGAGGTGGGGAATCAGAGGCAGGGAATCAGATGTTGGGACTCAGAGCTGGGGAATCATATATGGGGAATCAGAGATTGGGAATCAGAGGCAGGGAATCAGAGGCGGGGAATCAGAGGTGGGGAATCTGAGTCCGGGAATCAGAGATGGGGAATCAGAGGCGGGGAATCAGATATGGGGAATCAGAGGTGGGGAATCAGAGGCGGGGAAACAGAGATGGCTTATCAGATATGGGGAATCAGAGGTGGGGAATCAGAGGCGGTGAATCAGAGATGTTGAATCAGTGGCGGGGAATCAGAGGCAGGGAATCAGAAACGGGGAATCAGAGGCGGGGAATCAGAGCTGGGGAATCAGAGGCGGGGAATCAGAGTTGGGGAATCAGAGGCGGGTAATCAGATATGGGGAAACAGAGGCGGGGAATCAGAGGTGGGGAATCAGAGGCAGAGAATCAGATGTGGGGAATCAGAGCTGGGGAATCAGAGGCGGGGAATCTGAGTTTGGGAATCAGAGGCGGAGAATGAGATATGGGGAATCAGAGGGCGGGGAATCAGATATGGGCAATCAGAGGAGGGGAATCAGAGGTTGGGCATCAGAGGCGGGAATCAGAATTGGGGAATCAGACATGGGGAATCAGAGAAGGGGAATCAGAGGCAGTGAATCAGAGATGGTGAATCAGAGGCGGGGAATCACAGGCAGGGAATCAGACGCAGGGAATCAGTGGTGGTGAATCCAAGATGAGGAATCAGAGGCGGGGAATCAGAGGCAAGGAATTAGACACGGGGAATCAGAGGTGGGGAATCAGAGCTGAGGAATCAGAGGCGGGGAAGCAGAGGCTGGGAATCTGATATGGGGCATCAGAGGCAGGGAATCAGATAGGGGAATCAGAGGCGGGAAATTAGTGGCAGGGAATCAGAGGCGGGGAATCAGAGGCGGGATATCAGAGGCAGGGAATCAGAGGTGGGGAATCAGAGCTGAGGAATCAGAGGCGGGGAATCAGAGTTGGGGAATCAGAGGCTGGGAATCAGATATGGGGCATCAGAGGCAGGGAATCAGATAGGGGAATCAGAGGCGGGGAATCACAGGCAGGGAATCAGACGCAGGGAATCAGTGGTGGTGAATCAGAGATGGGGAATCAGAGGCGGGGAATCAGAGGCAGGGAATCAGACGCGGGGAATCAGAGGCGGGGAATCAGAGCTGAGGAATCAGAGGCGGGGAATCAGAGTTGGGGAATCAGAGGCGGGGAATCAGATATGGGGAATCAGAGGCGGGGAATCAGAGGCGGGGAAACAGAGGAGGGATATCAGATATGGGGAACCAGAGGTGGGGAATCGGAGGGCGGGAATCCGAGATGGCGAATCAGAGGCAGGGAATCAGATATGGGGAATCAGAGATGGGGAATCAGAGGCAGGGAATCAGAGGCGGGGAATCAGAAGCGGAGAATCATATTCCGGGAATCAGAGTCTGGGAATCAGAGGTGGGGAATCTGAGTCCGGGAATCAGAGATGGGGAATCAGAGGTGGGGAATCAGATATGGGGAATCAGAGGCGGGGAATCAGAGGCGGGGAAACAAAGATGGCTTATCAGATATGGGGAATCAGAGGTGGTGAATCAGAGGCGGTGAATCAGAGATGGGGAATCAGAGGCGGGGAATCAGAGGCAGGGAATCAGACACGAGGAATCAGAGGCGGGGAATCAGAGCTGGGGAATCAGAGGCGGGGAATCAGAGTTGGGGAATCAGAGGTGGGGAATCAGATATGGGGAAACAGAAGCGGGGAATCAGAGGCGGGGAAACAGAGGAGGGGAATCAGATATTGGGAATCAGAGGTGGGGAATCAGAGGCAGGGAATCACAATTTGGGAATATGAGATGGGGAATCAGAGCTGGGGAATCAGAGGCGGGGAATCAGAATTTGGGAATCAGAGATGGGGAATCAGAGATGGGGAATCAGAGGTGCGGAATCAGACGTGGAGAATCAGAGGTGGTTAATCACAGATGGGGAATCAGAGGCAGGGAATCAGAAGCAGGGAATCAGACGCGGGGAATCAGAGGTGGGGAATCATAGCTGGGGAATCAGAGGCGGGGAATCAGAGTTGGGGAATCATAGTTGGGGAATCCGAGGCGGGGTATCAGATATGGGGAATCAGAGGTGGGGAATCAGAGGTGGTGAATCAGAGATGGGGAATCAGAGGCGGGGAATTAGAATCAGGGAATCAGACGCGGGTAATCAGAGGTGGGGAATCAGAGCTGGTGAATCAGAGATGGTGAATCATAGGCGGGGAATCACAGGCAGGGAATCAGACGCAGGGAATCAGTGGTGGTGAATCAGAGATGGGGAATCAGAGGCGGGGAATCAGAGGCAGGGAATCAGACACGGGGAATCAGAGGCGGGGAATCAGAGCTGAAGAATCAGAGGCGGGGAATCAGAGTTGGGGAATCAGAGGCGGGGAATCTGAGTTTGGGAATCAGAGGCGGAGAATAAGATATGGGGAATCAGAGGCGGGTAATCAGATATGGGCAATCAGAGGAGGGGAATCAGAGGTTGGGCATCAGAGGCGGGAATCAGAATTGGGGAATCAGACATGGGGAATCAGAGAAGGGGAATCAGAGGCAGTGAATCAGAGATGGTGAATCAGAGGCGGGGAATCACAGGCAGGGAATCAGACGCAGGGAATCAGTGGTGGTGAATCCAAGATGGGGAATCAGAGGCGGGGAATCAGAGGCAGGGAATTAGACACGGGGAATCAGAGGCGGGGAAGCAGAGGCTGGGAATCTGATATGGGGCATCAGAGGCAGGGAATCAGATAGGGGAATCAGAGGCGGGGAATTAGTGGCAGGGAATCAGAGGCGGGGAATCAGAGGCGGGATATCAGAGGCAGGGAATCAGGAATGGGGAATCAGAGGTGGGGAATCAGAGGCGGGGAAACAGAGATGGCTTATCAGATATGGGGAATCAGAGGTGGGGAATCAGAGGCGGTGAATCAGAGATGTGGAATCAGAGGCGGGGAATCAGAGGCAGGGAATCAGACATGGGGAATCAGAGGCGGGGAATCAGAGCTGGGGAATCAGAGGCGGGGAATCAGAGTTGGGGAATCAGAGGTGGGTAATCAGATATGGGGAAACAGAGGCGGGGAATCAGAGGTGGGGAATCAGAGGCAGAGAATCAGATGTGGGGAATCAGAGCTGGGGAATCAGAGGCGGGGAATCTGAGTTTGGGAATCAGAGGCGGAGAATAAGATATGGGGAATCAGAGGCGGGGAATCAGAGGCAAGGAATCAGACACGGGGAATCAGAGGCGGGGAATCAGAGCTGGGGAATCAGAGGCGAGGAATCAGAGTTGGGGAATCAGAGGTGGGGAATCAGATATGGGGAAACAGAGGTGGGGAATCAGAAGTGGGGAAACAGAGGCAGGGAATCAGATATTGGGAATCAGAGGTGGGGAATCAGAGGCAGGGAATCAGATGTTGGGAATCAGAGCTGGGGAATCAGATATGGGAAATCAGAGATGGGGAATCAGAGGCAGGGAATCAGAGGCGGGGAATCAGAGGTGGGGAATCTGAGTCCGAGAATCAGAGATGGGGAATCAGAGGCGGGGAATCAGATATGGGGAATCAGAGGTGGGGAATCAGAGGCGGGGAAACAGAGATGGCTTATCAGATATGGGGAATCAGAGGTGGGGAATCAGAGGCGGTGAATCAGAGATGTGGAATCAGAGACGGGGAATCAGAAATGGGGAATCAGAGGCGGGGAATCCGAGGCCGGGAATCAGAGGCCGGGAATCAGTAGTGGGGAATCAGAGGCCGGGAATTAGCGGTGGTGAATCAGACAGGGGGAATCAGAGAAGGGGAATCAAAGGCAGTGAATCAGAGATGGTGAATCAGAGGCGGGGAATCACAGGCAGGGAATCAGACGCAGGGAATCAGTGGTGGTGAATCAGAGATGGGGAATCAGAGGCGGGGAAACTGAGGCGGGGAATCAGATGCGGAGAATCAGAGGTGGTTAATCACAGATGGGGAATCAGAGGCAGTGAATCAGAAGCAGGGAATCAGACGCGGGGAATCAGAAGTGGGGAATCATAACTGGGGAATCAGAGGCGGGGAATCAGAGTTGGGGAATCAGAGGCGGGGTATCAGATATGGGGAATCAGAGGCGGGGAATCAGAGGCGGGGAAACTGAGGCGGGGAATCAGATATGGGGAATCAGAGGTGGGGAATCAGAGGCGGTGAATCAGAGATGGGGAATCAGAGGCCGGGAATTAGAGTCAGGGAATCAGACGCGGGTAATCAGAGGTGGGGAATCAGAGCTGGGGAATCAGAGGCAGGGAATCAGAGTCGGGGAATCAGAGGCCGGGAATCAGAGATGGGGAATCAGAGGCGGGGAATCAGAGGCCGGGAATCAGAGGCCGGGAATCAGTAGTGGGGAATCAGAGGCCGGGAATTAGCGGTGGTGAATCAGAGATGGGGAATCAGAGGCGGGGATTCAGAGGCGGGGAATCAGACGCGGGGAATCAGATGCGGGGAATCAGAGCTGGGGAATCAGAGGCGGGGAATCAGAGTCGGGGAATCAGAGGCGGGGAATCAGAGATGGGGAATCAGAGGCTGGGAATCAGAGGCCGGGAATCAGAGGCCGGGAATCAGTAGTGGGGAATCAGAGGCGGGAATCAGAATTGGGGAATCACACATGGGGAATCAGAGAAGGGGAATCAGAGGCAGTGAATCAGAGATGGTGAATCAGAGGCGGGGAATCACAGGCAGGGAATCAGACGCAGGGAATCTGTGGTGGTGAATCAGAGATGGGGAATCAGAGGCGGGGAATCAGAGGCAAGGAAACAGACACGGGGAATCAGAGGCGGGGAATCAGAGCTGGGAAATCAGAGGCGGGGAATCAGAGTTGGGGAATCAGAGGTGGGGAATCAGATATGGGGAAACAGAGGCGGGGAATCAGAAGTGGGGAAACAGAGGCAGGGAATCAGATATTGGGAATCAGAGGTGGGGAATCAGAGGCAGGGAATCATATATTGGGAATCAGAGCTGGGGAATCAGATATGGGAAATCAGAGGCGGGGAATCAGAGATGGGGAATCAGAAGCAGGGAATCAGAGGCGGGGAATCAGAGGTGGGGAATCTGAGTCCGGGAATCAGAGATGGGGAATCAGAGGCGGGGAATCAGGAATGGGGAATCAGAGGTGGGGAATCAGAGGCGGGGAAACAGAGATGGCTTATCAGATATGGGGAATCAGAGGTGGGGAATCAGAGGCGGTGAATCAGAGATGTGGAATCAGAGGCGGGGAATCAGAGGCAGGGAATCAGACACGGGGAATCAGAGGCGGGGAATCAGAGCTGGGGAATCAGAGGCGGGGAATCAGAGTTGGGGAATCAGAGGTGGGTAATCAGATATGGGGAAACAGAGGCGGGGAATCAGAGGTGGGGAATCAGAGGCAGAGAATCAGATGTGGGGAATCAGAGCTGGGGAATCAGAGGCGGGGAATCTGAGTTTGGGAATCAGAGGCGGAGAATAAGATATGGGGAATCAGAGGCGGGGAATCAGATATGGGCAATCAGAGGAGGGGAATCAGAGGTTGGGCATCAGAGGCGGGAATCAGAATTGGGGAATCAGACATGGGGAATCAGAGAAGGGAATCAACGGCAGTGAATCAGAGATGGTGAATCAGAGGCAGGGAATCACAGGCAGGGAATCAGACGCGGGGAATCAGTGGTGGTGAATCCAAGATGGGGAATCAGAGGCGGGGAATCAGAGGCAGGGAATTAGACACGGGGAATCAGAGGTGGGGAATCAGAGCTGAGGAATCAGAGGCGGGGAATCAGAGTTGGGGAATCAGAGGCAGGGAATCAGATATGGGGCATCAGAGGCAGGGAATCAGATAGGGTAATCAGAGGCGGGGAATCAGAGTTGGGGAATCAGAGTTGGGGAATCAGATATGGGGAAACAGAGGCGGGGAATCAGAGGCGGGGAAACCGAGGCGGGGAATCAGAGATGGGGAATCAGAACTGGGGAATCAGAGGCGGGGAATCAGAATTTGGGAATCAGAGATGGGGAATCAGAGTTGGGGAATCAGAGGCGTGGAATCAGACGTGGAGAATCAGAGGTGGTTAATCACAGATGGGGATTCAGAGGCAGGGAATCAGAAGCAGGGAATCAGACGCGGAGAATCAGAGGCGGGGAATCAGAGCTGAGGAATCAGATGCGGGGAATCAGAGTTGGGGAATCAGAGGTGGGGTATCAGATATGGAGAATCAGAGGCGGGGAATCAGAGGGGGGAAAGAGAGGAGGGGTATCAGATATGGGGAACCAGAGGTGGGGAATCGGAGGGCGGGAATCAGAGATCGGGAATCAGAGGCAGGGAATCAGATATGGGGAATCAGAGGCGGGGAATCAGAGGCAGGGAATCAGATGTGGGGAATCAGAGATGGGGAATCAGAGGCAGGGAATCAGAGGTGGGGAATCAGAAGCGGGGAATCATATTCCGGGAATCAGAGGCTGGGAATCAGAGGTGGGGAATCTGAGTCCGGGAATCAGAGATGGGGAATCAGAGGCGGGGAATCAGATATGGGGAATCAGAGGCGGGGAATCAGAGGCGGGGTAACAGAGATGGCTTATCAGATATGGGGAATCTGAGGTGGTGAATCAGAGGCGGTGAATCAGAGATGGGGAATCAGAGGCGGGGAATCAGAGGCAGGGAATCAGACACGGGGAATCAGAGGCGGAGAATCAGAGCTGGGGAATCAGAGGCGGGGAATCAGAGTTGGGGAATCAGAGGTGGGGAATCACATATGGGGAAACAGAGGCGGGGAATCAGAGGTGGGGAAACAGAGGCAGGGAATCAGATATTGGGAATCAGAGGTGGGGAATCAGAGGCAGGGAATCAGATGTGGGGAATCAGAGCTGGGGAATCAGAGGCGGGGAATCTGAGTTTGGGAATCAGAGTCGGGGAATAAGATATGGGGAATCAGAGGCGGGGAATCAGATATGGGCAATCAGTGGAGGGGAATCAGAGGTGGGGCATCAGAGGCGGGAATCAGAATTGGGGAATCAGACATGGGGAATCAGAGAAGGGGAATCAGAGGCAGTGAATCAGAGATCGTGAATCAGAGGCGGGGAATCACAGGCAGGGAATCAGACGCAGGGAATCAGTGGTGGTGAATCCAAGATGGGGAATCAGAGGCGGGGAATCAGAGGCAGGGAATTAGACACGGGGAATCAGAGGTGGGGAATCAGAGCTGAGGAATCAGAGGCGGGGAATCAGAGTTGGGGAATCAGAGGCAGGGAATCAGATATGGTGCATCAGAGGCAGGGAATCAGATATGGGGAATCAGAGGCGGGGAATTAGTGGCATGGAATCAGAGGCGGGGAATCAGAGGCGGGGTATCAGAGGCAGGGAATCAGATGTGGGGATCAGACATGGGGAATCAGAGGCAGGGAATCAGTGGCGGGGAATTACAAGTGGGGAATCATAGGCCGGAAATCAGAGGCCGGGAATCAGATATGGGGAATCAGAGGCGGGGAAACTGAGGCGGGGAATCAGACGCGGAGAATCAGAGGTGGTTAATCACAGATGGGGAATCAGAGGCAGGGAATCAGAAGCAGGGAATCAGACGCGGGGAATCAGAGGTGGGGAATCAAAACTGGGGAATCAGAGGCGGGGAATCAGAGTTGGGGAATCAGAGGCGGGTATCAGATATGGGGAATCAGAGGCGGGGAATCAGAGGCGGGGAAACTGAGGCGGGGAATCAGATATGGGGAATCAGAGGTGGGGAATCAGAGGCTGTGAATCAGAGATGGGGAATCAGAGGCCGGGAATTAGAGTCAGGGAATCAGACGCGGGTAATCAGAGGTGGGGAATCAGAGCTGGGGAATCAGAGGCGGGGAATCAGAGTCGGGGAATGAGAGGCGGGGAATCAGAGATGGGGAATCAGAGGCGGGGAATCAGTGGCCGGGAATCAGAGGCCGGGAATCAGTTGTGGGGAATCAGAGGCCGGGAATTAGCGGTGGTGGATCAGAGATGGGGAATCAGAGGCGGGGATTCAGAGGCGGGGAATCAGACGCGGGGAATCAGAGGCGGGGAATCAGAGCTGGGGAATCAGAGGCGGGGAATCTGAGTTTGGGAATCAGAGGCGGGGAATAAGATATGGGGAATCAGAGGCGGGGAATCAGATATGGGGAATCAGAGGAGGGGAATCAGAGGTGGGGCATCAGAGGCGGGAATCAGAATTGGGGAATCAAACATGGGGAATCAGAGAAGGGGAATCAGAGGCAGTGAATCAGAGATGGTGAATCAGAGGCGGGGAATCACAGGCAGGGAATCAGACGCAGGGAATCAGTGGTGGTGAATAAGAGATGGGGAATCAGAGGCGGGGAATCAGAGGCAAGGAATCAGACACGGGGAATCAGAGGCGGGGAATCAGAGCTGGGGAATCAGAGGCGGGGAATCAGAGTTGGGGAATCGGAGGTGGGGAATCAGATATGGGGAAACAGAGGCGGGGAATCAGAAGTGGGGAAACAGAGGCAGGGAATCAGATATTGGGAATCAGAGGTGGGGAATCAGAGGCAGGGAATCAGATGTTGGGACTCAGAGCTGGGGAATCATATATGGGGAATCAGAGATTGGGAATCAGAGGCAGGGAATCAGAGGCGGGGAATCAGAGGTGGGGAATCTGAGTCCGGGAATCAGAGATGGGGAATCAGAGGCGGGGAATCAGATATGGGGAATCAGAGGTGGGGAATCAGAGGCGGGGAAACAGAGATGGCTTATCAGATATGGGGAATCAGAGGTGGGGAATCAGAGGCGGTGAATCAGAGATGTTGAATCAGAGGCGGGGAATCAGAGGCAGGGAATCAGAAACGGGGAATCAGAGGCGGGGAATCAGAGCTGGGGAATCAGAGGCGGGAATCAGAGTTGGGGAATCAGAGGCGGGTAATCAGATATGGGGAAACAGAGGCGGGGAATCAGAGGTGGGGAATCAGAGGCAGAGAATCAGATGTGGGGAATCAGAGCTGGGGAATCAGAGGCGGGGAATCTGAGTTTGGGAATCAGAGGCGGAGAATAAGATATGGGAAATCAGAGGGCGGGGAATCAGATATGGGCAATCAGAGGAGGGGAATCAGAGGTTGGGCATCAGAGGCGGGAATCAGAATTGGGGAATCAGACATGGGGAATCAGAGAAGGGGAATCAGAGGCAGTGAATCAGAGATGGTGAATCAGAGGCGGGGAATCACAGGCAGGGAATCAGACGCAGGGAATCAGTGGTGGTGAATCCAAGATGGGGAATCAGAGGCGGGGAATCAGAGGCAAGGAATTAGACACGGGGAATCAGAGGTGGGGAATCAGAGCTGAGGAATCAGAGGCGGGGAAGCAGAGGCTGGGAATCTGATATGGGGCATCAGAGGCAGGGAATCAGATAGGGGAATCAGAGGCGGGGAATTAGTGGCAGGGAATCAGAGGCGGGGAATCAGAGGCGGGATATCAGAGGCAGGGAATAAGAGGTGGGGAATCAGAGCTGAGGAATCAGAGGCGGGGAATCAGAGTTGGGGAATCAGAGGCTGGGAATCAGATATGGGGCATCAGAGGCAGGGAATAAGATAGGGGAATCAGAGGCGGGGAATCACAGGCAGGGAATCAGACGCAGGGAATCAGTGGTGGTGAATCAGAGATGGGGAATCAGAGGCGGGGAATCAGAGGCAGGGAATCAGACGCGGGGAATCAGAGGCGGGGAATCAGAGCTGAGGAATCAGAGGCGGGGAATCAGAGTTGGGGAATCAGAGGCGGGGAATCAGATATGGGGAATCAGAGGCGGGGAATCAGAGGCGGGGAAACAGAGGAGGGATATCAGATATGGGGAACCAGAGGTGGGGAATCGGAGGGCGGGAATCCGAGATGGCGAATCAGAGGCAGGGAATCAGATATGGGGAATCAGAGATGGGGAATCAGAGGCAGGGAATCAGAGGCGGGGAATCAGAAGCGGAGAATCATATTCCGGGAATCAGAGTCTGGGAATCAGAGGTGGGGAATCTGAGTCCGGGAATCAGAGATGGGGAATCAGAGGTGGGGAATCAGATATGGGGAATCAGAGGCGGGGAATCAGAGGCGGGGAAACAAAGATGGCTTATCAGATATGGGGAATCAGAGGTGGTGAATCAGAGGCGGTGAATCAGAGATGGGGAATCAGAGGCGGGGAATCAGAGGCAGGGAATCAGACACGAGGAATCAGAGGCGGGGAATCAGAGCTGGGGAATCAGAGGCGGGGAATCAGAGTTGGGGAATCAGAGGTGGGGAATCAGATATGGGGAAACAGAAGCGGGGAATCAGAGGCGGGGAAACAGAGGAGGGGAATCAGATATTGGGAATCAGAGGTGGGGAATCAGAGGCAGGGAATCACAATTTGGGAATATGAGATGGGGAATCAGAGCTGGGGAATCAGAGGCGGGGAATCAGAATTTGGGAATCAGAGATGGGGAATCAGAGATGGGGAATCAGAGGTGCGGAATCAGACGTGGAGAATCAGAGGTGGTTAATCACAGATGGGGAATCAGAGGCAGGGAATCAGAAGCAGGGAATCAGACGCGGGGAATCAGAGGTGGGGAATCATAGCTGGGGAATCAGAGGCGGGGAATCAGAGTTGGGGAATCATAGTTGGGGAATCCGAGGCGGGGTATCAGATATGGGGAATCAGAGGTGGGGAATCAGAGGTGGTGAATCAGAGATGGGGAATCAGAGGCGGGGAATTAGAATCAGGGAATCAGACGCGGGTAATCAGAGGTGGGGAATCAGAGCTGGTGAATCAGAGATGGTGAATCATAGGCGGGGAATCACAGGCAGGGAATCAGACGCAGGGAATCAGTGGTGGTGAATCAGAGATGGGGAATCAGAGGCGGGGAATCAGAGGCAGGGAATCAGACACGGGGAATCAGAGGCGGGGAATCAGAGCTGAAGAATCAGAGGCGGGGAATCAGAGTTGGGGAATCAGAGGCGGGGAATCTGAGTTTGGGAATCAGAGGCGGAGAATAAGATATGGGGAATCAGAGGCGGGTAATCAGATATGGGCAATCAGAGGAGGGGAATCAGAGGTTGGGCATCAGAGGCGGGAATCAGAATTGGGGAATCAGACATGGGGAATCAGAGAAGGGGAATCAGAGGCAGTGAATCAGAGATGGTGAATCAGAGGCGGGGAATCACAGGCAGGGAATCAGACGCAGGGAATCAGTGGTGGTGAATCCAAGATGGGGAATCAGAGGCGGGGAATCAGAGGCAGGGAATTAGACACGGGGAATCAGAGGTTGGGAATCAGAGCTGAGGAATCAGAGGCGGGGAAGCAGAGGCTGGGAATCTGATATGGGGCATCAGAGGCAGGGAATCAGATAGGGGAATCAGAGGCGGGGAATTAGTGGCAGGGAATCAGAGGCGGGGAATCAGAGGCGGGATATCAGAGGCAGGGAATCAGATGTGGGGAATCAGACATGGGGAATCAGAGGCAGGGAATCAGAGGCGGGGAATCAGAGGAGGGGAATCAGAGGTTGGGCATCAGAGGCGGGAATCAGAATTGGGGAATCAGACATGGGGAATCAGAGAAGGGGAATCAGAGGCAGTGAATCAGAGATGGTGAATCAGAGGCGGGGAATCACAGGCAGGGAATCAGACGCAGGGAATCAGTGGTGGTGAATCCAAGATGGGGAATCAGAGGCGGAAAATCAGAGGCAGGGAATTAGACACGGGGAATCAGAGGTTGGGAATCAGAGCTGAGGAATCAGAGGCGGGGAATCAGAGTTGGGGAATCAGAGGCTGGGAATCAGATATGGGGCATCAGAGGCAGGGAATCAGATAGGGGAATCAGAGGCGGGGAATCACAGGCAGGGAATCAGACGCAGGGAATCAGTGGTGGTGAATCAGAGATGGGGAATCAGAGGCGGGGAATCAGAGGCAGGGAATCAGACGCGGGGAATCAGAGGCGGGGAATCAGAGCTGAGGAATCAGAGGCGGGGAATCAGAGTTGGGGAATCAGAGGCGGGGAATCAGATATGGGGAATCAGAGGCGGGGAATCAGAGGCGGGGAAACAGAGGAGGGATATCAGATATGGGGAACCAGAGGTGGGGAATCGGAGGGCGGGAATCCGAGATGGCGAATCAGAGGCAGGGAATCAGATATGGGGAAACAGAGATGGGGAATCAGAGGCAGGGAATCAGAGGCGGGGAATCAGAAGCGGAGAATCATATTCCGGGAATCAGAGTCTGGGAATCAGAGGTGGGGAATCTGAGTCCGGGAATCAGAGATGGGGAATCAGAGGTGGGGAATCAGATATGGGGAATCAGAGGCGGGGAATCAGAGGCGGGGAAACAAAGATGGCTTATCAGATATGGGGAATCAGAGGTGGTGAATCAGAGGCAGTGAATCAGAGATGGGGAATCAGAGGCGGGGAATCAGAGGCAGGGAATCAGACACGGGGAATCAGAGGCGGGGAATCAGAGCTGGGGAATCAGAGGCGGGGAATCAGAGTTGGGGAATCAGAGGTGGGGAATCAGATATGGGGAAACAGAAGCGGGGAATCAGAGGCGGGGAAACAGAGGAGGGGAATCAGATATTGGGAATCAGAGGTGGGGAATCAGAGGCAGGGAATCAGAATTTGGGAATATGAGATGGGGAATCAGAGCTGGGGAATCAGAGGCGGGGAATCAGAATTTGGGAATCAGAGATGGGGAATCAGAGATGGGGAATCAGAGGTGCGGAATCAGACGTGGAGAATCAGAGGTGGTTAATCACAGATGGGGAATCAGAGGCAGGGAATCAGAAGCAGGGAATCAGACGCGGGGAATCAGAGGTGGGGAATCATAGCTGGGGAATCAGAGGCGGGGAATCAGAGTTGGGGAATCAGAGTTGGGGAATCCGAGGCGGGGTATCAGATATGGGGAATCAGAGGTGGGGAATCAGAGGTGGTGAATCAGAGATGGGGAATCAGAGGCGGGGAATTAGAATCAGGGAATCAGACGCGGGTAATCAGAGGTGGGGAATCAGAGCTGGTGAATCAGAGATGGTGAATCATAGGCGGGGAATCACAGGCAGGGAATCAGACGCAGGGAATCAGTGGTGGTGAATCAGAGATGGGGAATCAGAGGCGGGGAATCAGAGGCAGGGAATCAGACACGGGGAATCAGAGGCGGGGAATCAGAGCTGAAGAATCAGAGGCGGGGAATCAGAGTTGGGGAATCAGAGGCGGGGAATCAGAGGCGGGGAAACAGAGGAGGGTTATCAGATATGGGGAACCAGAGGTGGGGAATCGGAGGGCGGGAATCCGAGATGGCGAATCAGAGGCAGGGAATCAGATATGGGGAATCAGAGATGGGGAATCAGAGGCAGGGAATCAGAGGCGGGGAATCAGAAGCGGGGAATCATATTCCGGGAATCAGAGTCTGGGAATCAGAGGTGGGGAATCTGAGTCCTGGAATCAGAGATGGGGAATCAGAGGTGGGGAATCAGATATGGGGAATCAGAGGCGGGGAATCAGAGGCGGGGAAACAAAGATGGCTTATCAGATATGGGGAATCAGAGGTGGTGAATCAGAGGCGGTGAATCAGAGATGGGGAATCAGAGGCAGGGAATCAGAGGCAGGGAATCAGACACGGGGAATCAGAGGCGGGGAATCAGAGCTGGGGAATCAGAGGCGGGGAATCAGAGTTGGGCAATCAGAGGTGGGGAATCAGATATGGGGAAACAGAGGCGGGGAATCAGAGGTGGGGAAACAGAGGCAGGGAATCAGATATTGGGAATCAGAGGTGGGGAATCAGAAGCAGGGAATCAGATGTGGGGAATCAGAGGCGGGGAATCACAGGCAGGGAATCAGACGCAGGGAATCAGTGGTGGTGAATCCAAGATGGGGAATCAGAGGCGGGGAATCAGAGGCAGGGAATTAGACACGGGGAATCAGAGGTGGGGAATCAGAGCTGAGGAATCAGAGGCAGGGAATCAGATATGGGGCATCTGAGGCAGGGAAACAGATATGGGGAATCAGAGGCGGGGAATTAGTGGCAGGGAATCAGAGGCGGGGAATCAGAGGTGGGGTATCAGAGGCAGGGAATCAGATGTGGGGAATCAGACATGGGGAATCAGAGGCAGGGAATCAGAGGCGGGGAATCAGAAGCGGGGAATCATAGGCCGGGAATCAGAGGCAGGGAATCAGAGGTGGGGAATCAGAGTACGGGAATCAGAGATGGGGAATCAGAGGCGGGGAATCAGATATGGGGAATCAGAGGCGGGAATCAGAGGCTGAGAAACAGAGGTGGCTAATCAGATATGGGGAATCAGAGGTGGGGAATCAGAGGCAGTGAATCAGAGATGGGGAATCAGAGGCAGGGAATCAGAGGCGGGGAATCAGAAGCGGGGAATCATTGGCCGGGAATCAGAGGCTGTGAATCAGAGGTGGGGAATGTGAGTCCGTGAATCAGAGATGGGGAATCAGAGGTGGGGAATCAGATATGGGGAATCAGAGGCGGGGAATCAGAGGCGGGGAAACAGAGGTGGCTAATTAGATATGGGGAATCAGAGGTGAGGAATCAGAGGCGGTGAATCAGAGATGGGGAATCAGAGGCGGGGAATCAGAGGCAGGGAATCAGACACGGGGAATCAAAGGCGGGGAATCAGAGCTGGGGAATCAGATGCGGGGAATCAGAGTTGAGGAATCAGAGGTGGGGAATCAGATATGGGGAAACAGAGGCGGGGAATCAGAGGCGGGGAAACAGAGGCGGGGAATCAGATATTGGGAATCAGAGTTGGGGAATCAGAGGCAGGGAATCAGAATTTGGGAATCAGAGACGGGGAATCAGAGATGGGGAATCAGAGGCGGGGAAACAGACGCGGAGAATCAAAGGTGGTTAATCACAGATGGGGAAACAGAGGCAGGGAATCAGAAGCAGGGATTCAGACGCGGGGGATCAGAGGCGGGGAATCATAGCTGGGGAATCAGAGGCGGGGATTCAGAGTTGGGGAATCAGAGGCGGGGTATCAGATATGGGGAATCAGAGGCGGGGAATCAGAGGTGGGGAATCAGATATGGGGAATCAGAGGTGGGTAATCATAGGCGGTGAATGAGAGATGGGGAATCAGAGGCCGGGAATTAGAGTCAGGGAATCAGATGCGGGGAATCAGAGGTGGGGAATCAGAGCTGGGGAATCAGAGGCGGGGAATAAGAGTCAGGGAATCAGAGGTGGGGAATCAGAGATGGGGAATCAGAGGCGGGGTATCAGAGGCCGGGAATCAGAGGCCGGGAATTAGCGGTGGTGAATCAGAGATGGGGAATCAGAGGCAGGGATTCAGAGGCGGGGAATCAGACGCGGGGAATCTGAGGCGGGGTATCAGAGCTGGGGAATCAGAGGCGGTGAATCAGAGATGTTGAATCAGAGGCGGGGAATCAGAGGCAGGGAATCAGACACGGGGAATCAGAGGCGGGGAATCAGAGCTGGGGAATCAGAGGCGGGGAATCAGAGTTGGGGAATCAGAGGCGGGTAATCAGATATGGGGAAACAGAGGCGGGGAATCATAGGTGGGGAATCAGAGGCAGAGAATCAGATGTGGGGAATCAGAGCTGGGGAATCAGAGGCGGGGAATCTGAGTTTGGGAATCAGAGGCGGAGAATAAGATATGGGGAATCAGAGGCGGGGAATCAGATATGGGCAATCAGAGGAGGGGAATCAGAGGTTGGGCATCAGAGGCGGGAATCAGAATTGGGGAATCAGACATGGGGAATCAGAGAAGGGGAATCAGAGGCAGTGAATCAGAGATGGTGAATCAGAGGCGGGGAATCACAGGCAGGGAATCAGACGCAGGGAATCAGTGGTGGTGAATCCAAGATGGGGAATCAGAGGCGTGGAATCAGAGGCAGGGAATTAGACACGGGGAATCAGAGGTGGGAATCAGAGCTGAGGAATCAGAGGCGGGGAATCAGAGGCTGGGAATCAGATATGGGGAATCAGAGGCGGGGAATCAGAGGCAGGGAATCAGACACGGGGAATCAGAGGCGGGGAATCAGAGCTGAAGAATCAGAGGCGGGGAATCAGAGTTGGGGAATCAGAGGCGGGGAATCAGATATGGGGAATCAGAGGCGGGGAATCAGAGGCGGGGAAACAGAGGAGGGATATCAGATATGGGGAACCAGACGTGGGGAATCGGAGGGCGGGAATCCGAGATGGCGAATCAGAGGCAGGGAATCAGATATGGGGAATCAGAGATGGGGAATCAGAGGCAGGGAATCAGAGGCGGGGAATCAGAAGCGGGGAATCATATTCCGGGAATCAGAGTCTGGGAATCAGAGGTGGGGAATCTGAGTCCTGGAATCAGAGATGGGGAATCAGAGGTGGGGAATCAGATATGGGGAATCAGAGGCGGGGAATCAGAGGCGGGGAAACAAAGATGGCTTATCAGATATGGTGAATCAGAGGTGGTGAATCAGAGGCGGTGAATCAGAGATGGGGAATCAGAGGCAGGGAATCAGAGGCAGGGAATCAGACACGGGGAATCAGAGGCGGGGAATCAGAGCTGGGGAATCAGAGGCGGGGAATCAGAGTTGGGCAATCAGAGGTGGGGAATCAGATATGGGGAAACAGAGGCGGGGAATCAGAGGTGGGGAAACAGAGGCAGGTAATCAGATATTGGGAATCAGAGGTGGGGAATCAGAAGCAGGGAATCAGATGTGGGGAATCAGAGGCGGGGAATCACAGGCAGGGAATCAGACGCAGGGAATCAGTGGTGGTGAATCCAAGATGGGGAATCAGAGGCGGGGAATCAGAGGCAGGGAATTAGACACGGGGAATCAGAGGTGGGGAATCAGAGCTGAGGAATCAGAGGCAGGGAATCAGATATGGGGTATCAGAGGCAGGGAATCAGATGTGGGGAATCAGACATGGGGAATCAGAGGCAGGGAATCAGAGGCGGGGAATCAGAAGCGGGGAACCATAGGCCGGGAATCAGAGGCAGGGAATCAGAGGTGGGGAATCAGAGTACGGGAATCAGAGATGGGGAATCAGAGGCGGGGAATCATATATGGGGAATCAGAGGCGGGAATCAGAGGCTGAGAAACAGAGGTGGCTAATCAGATATGGGGAATCAGAGGTGGGGAATCAGAGGCAGTGAATCAGAGATGGGGAATCAGAGGCAGGGAATCAGAGGCGGGGAATCAGAAGCGGGGAATCATTGGCCGGGAATCAGAGGCTGTGAATCAGAGGTGGGGAATGTGAGTCCGTGAATCAGAGATGGGGAATCAGAGGTGGGGAATCAGATATGGGGAATCAGAGGCGGGGAATCAGAGGCGGGGAAACAGAGGTGGCTAATTAGATATGGGGAATCAGAGGTGGGGAATCAGAGGCGGTGAATCAGAGATGGGGAATCAGAGGCGGGGAATCAGAGGCAGGGAATCAGACACGGGGAATCAAAGGCGGGGAATCAGAGCTGGGGAATCAGATGCGGGGAATCAGAGTTGAGGAATCAGAGGTGGGGAATCAGATATGGGGAAACAGAGGCGGGGAATCAGAGGCGGGGAAACAGAGGCGGGGAATCAGATATTGGGAATCAGAGTTGGGGAATCAGAGGCAGGGAATCAGAATTTGGGAATCAGAGACGGGGAATCAGAGATGGGGAATCAGAGGCGGGGAAACAGACGCGGAGAATCAAAGGTGGTTAATCACAGATGGGGAAACAGAGGCAGGGAATCAGAAGCAGGGATTCAGACGCGGGGGATCAGAGGCGGGGAATCATAGCTGGGGAATCAGAGGCGGGGATTCAGAGTTGGGGAATCAGAGGCGGGGTATCTGATATGGGGAATCAGAGGCGGGGAATCAGAGGCGGGGAATCAGATATGGGGAATCAGAGGTGGGTAATCAGAGGCGGTGAATGAGAGATGGGGAATCAGAGGCCGGGAATTAGAGTCAGGGAATCAGATGCGGGTAATCAGAGGTGGGGAATCAGAGCTGGGGAATCAGAGGCGGGGAATCAGAGTCAGGGAATCAGAGGTGGGGAATCAGAGATGGGGAATCAGAGGCGGGGTATCAGAGGCCGGGAATCAGAGGCCGGGAATTAGCGGTGGTGAATCGGAGATGGGGAATCAGAGGCAGGGATTCAGAGGCGGGGAATCAGACGCGGGGAATCTGAGGCGGGGTATCAGAGCTGGGGAATCAGAGGCGGTGAATCAGAGATGTTGAATCAGAGGCGGGGAATCAGAGGCAGGGAATCAGACACGGGGAATCAGAGGCGGGGAATCAGAGCTGGGGAATCAGAGGCGGGGAATCAGAGTTGGGGAATCAGAGGCGGGTAATCAGATATGGGGAAACAGAGGCGGGGAATCATAGGTGGGGAATCAGAGGCAGAGAATCAGATGTGGGGAATCAGAGCTGGGGAATCATAGGCGGGGAATCTGAGTTTGGGAATCAGAGGCGGAGAATAAGATATGGGGAATCAGAGGCGGGGAATCAGATATGGGCAATCAGAGGAGGGGAATCAGAGGTTGGGCATCAGAGGCGGGAATCAGAATTGGGGAATCAGACATGGGGAATCAGAGAAGGGGAATCAGAGGCAGTGAATCAGAGATGGTGAATCAGAGGCGGGGAATCACAGGCAGGGAATCAGACGCAGGGAATCAGTGGTGGTGAATCCAAGATGGGGAATCAGAGGCGTGGAATCAGAGGCAGGGAATTAGACACGGGGAATCAGAGGTGGGAATCAGAGCTGAGGAATCAGAGGCGGGGAATCAGAGGCTGGGAATCAGATATGGGGCATCAGAGGCAGGGAATCAGATAGGGGAAACAGAGGCGGGGAATTAGTGGCAGGGAATCAGAGGCGGGGAATCAGAGGCGGGATATCAGAGGCAGGGAATCAGATGTGGGGAATCAGACATGGGGAATCAGAGGCAGGGAATCAGAGGCGGGGAATCAGAGGAGGGGAATCAGAGGTTGGGCATCAGAGGCGGGAATCAGAATTGGGGAATCAGACATGGGGAATCAGAGAAGGGGAATCAGAGGCAGTGAATCAGAGATGGTGAATCAGAGGCGGGGAATCACAGGCAGGGAATCAGACGCAGGGAATCAGTGGTGGTGAATCCAAGATGGGGATTCAGAGGCGGGGAATCAGAGGCAGGGAATTAGACACGGGGAATCAGAGGTGGGGAATCAGAGCTGAGGAATCAGAGGCGGGGAATCAGAGTTGGGGAATCAGAGGCTGGGAATCAGATATGGGGCATCAGAGGCAGGGAATCAGATAGGGGAATCAGAGGCGGGGAATCACAGGCAGGGAATCAGACGCAGGGAATCAGTGGTGGTGAATCAGAGATGGGGAATCAGAGGCGGGGAATCAGAGGCAGGGAATCAGACGCGGGGAATCAGAGGCGGGGAATCAGAGCTGAGGAATCAGAGGCGGGGAATCAGAGTTGGGGAATCAGAGGCGGGGAATCAGATATGGGGAATCAGAGGCGGGGAATCAGAGGCGGGGAAACAGAGGAGGGATATCAGATATGGGGAACCAGAGGTGGGGAATCGGAGGGCGGGAGTGCGAGATGGCGAATCAGAGGCAGGGAATCAGATATGGGGAATCAGAGATGGGGAATCAGAGGCAGGGAATCAGAGGCGGGGAATCAGAAGCGGAGAATCATATTCCGGGAATCAGAGTCTGGGAATCAGAGGTGGGGAATCTGAGTCCGGGAATCAGAGATGGGGAATCAGAGGTGGGGAATCAGATATGGGGAATCAGAGGCGGGTTATCAGAGGCGGGGATAAAAAGATGGCTTATCAGATATGGGGAATCAGAGGTGGTGAATCAGAGGCGGTGAATCAGAGATGGGGAATCAGAGGCGGGGAATCAGAGGCAGGGAATCAGACACGGGGAATCAGAGGCGGGGAATCAGAGCAGGGGAATCAGAGGCGGGGAATCAGAGTTGGGGAATCAGAGGTGGGGAATCAGATATGGGGAAACAGAGGCGGGGAATCAGAGTCGGGGAAACAGAGGAGGGGAATCAGATATTGGGAATCAGAGGTGGGGAATCAGAGGCAGGGAATCAGAATTTGGGAATCAGAGATGGGGAATCAGAGCTGGGGAATCAGAGGCGGGGAATCAGAAGCGGGGAACCATAGGCCGGGAATCAGAGGCAGGGAATCAGAGGTGGGGAATCAGAGTACGGGAATCAGAGATGGGGAATCAGAGGCGGGGAATCATATATGGGGAATCAGAGGCGGGAATCAGAGGCTGAGAAACAGAGGTGGCTAATCAGATATGGGGAATCAGAGGTGGGGAATCAGAGGCAGTGAATCAGAGATGGGGAATCAGAGGCAGGGAATCAGAGGCGGGGAATCAGAAGCGGGGAATCATTGGCCGGGAATCAGAGGCTGTGAATCAGAGGTGGGGAATGTGAGTCCGTGAATCAGAGATGGGGAATCAGAGGTGGGGAATCAGATATGGGGAATCAGAGGCGGGGAATCAGAGGCGGGGAAACAGAGGTGGCTAATTAGATATGGGGAATCAGAGGTGGGGAATCAGAGGCGGTGAATCAGAGATGGGGAATCAGAGGCGGGGAATCAGAGGCAGGGAATCAGACACGGGGAATCAAAGGCGGGGAATCAGAGCTGGGGAATCAGATGCGGGGAATCAGAGTTGAGGAATCAGAGGTGGGGAATCAGATATGGGGAAACAGAGGCGGGGAATCAGAGGCGGGGAAACAGAGGCGGGGAATCAGATATTGGGAATCAGAGTTGGGGAATCAGAGGCAGGGAATCAGAATTTGGGAATCAGAGACGGGGAATCAGAGATGGGGAATCAGAGGCGGGGAAACAGACGCGGAGAATCAAAGGTGGTTAATCACAGATGGGGAAACAGAGGCAGGGAATCAGAAGCAGGGATTCAGACGCGGGGGATCAGAGGCGGGGAATCATAGCTGGGGAATCAGAGGCGGGGATTCAGAGTTGGGGAATCAGAGGCGGGGTATCTGATATGGGGAATCAGAGGCGGGGAATCAGAGGCGGGGAATCAGATATGGGGAATCAGAGGTGGGTAATCAGAGGCGGTGAATGAGAGATGGGGAATCAGAGGCCGGGAATTAGAGTCAGGGAATCAGATGCGGGTAATCAGAGGTGGGGAATCAGAGCTGGGGAATCAGAGGCGGGGAATCAGAGTCAGGGAATCAGAGGTGGGGAATCAGAGATGGGGAATCAGAGGCGGGGTATCAGAGGCCGGGAATCAGAGGCCGGGAATTAGCGGTGGTGAATCGGAGATGGGGAATCAGAGGCAGGGATTCAGAGGCGGGGAATCAGACGCGGGGAATCTGAGGCGGGGTATCAGAGCTGGGGAATCAGAGGCGGTGAATCAGAGATGTTGAATCAGAGGCGGGGAATCAGAGGCAGGGAATCAGACACGGGGAATCAGAGGCGGGGAATCAGAGCTGGGGAATCAGAGGCGGGGAATCAGAGTTGGGGAATCAGAGGCGGGTAATCAGATATGGGGAAACAGAGGCGGGGAATCATAGGTGGGGAATCAGAGGCAGAGAATCAGATGTGGGGAATCAGAGCTGGGGAATCAGAGGCGGGGAATCTGAGTTTGGGAATCAGAGGCGGAGAATAAGATATGGGGAATCAGAGGCGGGGAATCAGATATGGGCAATCAGAGGAGGGGAATCAGAGGTTGGGCATCAGAGGCGGGAATCAGAATTGGGGAATCAGACATGGGGAATCAGAGAAGGGGAATCAGAGGCAGTGAATCAGAGATGGTGAATCAGAGGCGGGGAATCACAGGCAGGGAATCAGACGCAGGGAATCAGTGGTGGTGAATCCAAGATGGGGAATCAGAGGCGTGGAATCAGAGGCAGGGAATTAGACACGGGGAATCAGAGGTGGGAATCAGAGCTGAGGAATCAGAGGCGGGGAATCAGAGGCTGGGAATCAGATATGGGGCATCAGAGGCAGGGAATCAGATAGGGGAAACAGAGGCGGGGAATTAGTGGCAGGGAATCAGAGGCGGGGAATCAGAGGCGGGATATCAGAGGCAGGGAATCAGATGTGGGGAATCAGACATGGGGAATCAGAGGCAGGGAATCAGAGGCGGGGAATCAGAGGAGGGGAATCAGAGGTTGGGCATCAGAGGCGGGAATCAGAATTGGGGAATCAGACATGGGGAATCAGAGAAGGGGAATCAGAGGCAGTGAATCAGAGATGGTGAATCAGAGGCGGGGAATCACAGGCAGGGAATCAGACGCAGGGAATCAGTGGTGGTGAATCCAAGATGGGGATTCAGAGGCGGGGAATCAGAGGCAGGGAATTAGACACGGGGAATCAGAGGTGGGGAATCAGAGCTGAGGAATCAGAGGCGGGGAATCAGAGTTGGGGAATCAGAGGCTGGGAATCAGATATGGGGCATCAGAGGCAGGGAATCAGATAGGGGAATCAGAGGCGGGGAATCACAGGCAGGGAATCAGACGCAGGGAATCAGTGGTGGTGAATCAGAGATGGGGAATCAGAGGCGGGGAATCAGAGGCAGGGAATCAGACGCGGGGAATCAGAGGCGGGGAATCAGAGCTGAGGAATCAGAGGCGGGGAATCAGAGTTGGGGAATCAGAGGCGGGGAATCAGATATGGGGAATCAGAGGCGGGGAATCAGAGGCGGGGAAACAGAGGAGGGATATCAGATATGGGGAACCAGAGGTGGGGAATCGGAGGGCGGGAGTGCGAGATGGCGAATCAGAGGCAGGGAATCAGATATGGGGAATCAGAGATGGGGAATCAGAGGCAGGGAATCAGAGGCGGGGAATCAGAAGCGGAGAATCATATTCCGGGAATCAGAGTCTGGGAATCAGAGGTGGGGAATCTGAGTCCGGGAATCAGAGATGGGGAATCAGAGGTGGGGAATCAGATATGGGGAATCAGAGGCGGGTTATCAAAGGCGGGGATAAAAAGATGGCTTATCAGATATGGGGAATCAGAGGTGGTGAATCAGAGGCGGTGAATCAGAGATGGGGAATCAGAGGCGGGGAATCAGAGGCAGGGAATCAGACACGGGGAATCAGAGGCGGGGAATCAGAGCAGGGGAATCAGAGGCGGGGAATCAGAGTTGGGGAATCAGAGGCGGGGAATCACAGGCAGGGAATCAGACGCAGGGAATCAGTGGTGGTGAATCCAAGATGGGGAATCAGAGGCGTGGAATCAGAGGCAGGGAATTAGACACGGGGAATCAGAGGTGGGAATCAGAGCTGAGGAATCAGAGGCGGGGAATCAGAGGCTGGGAATCAGATATGGGGAATCAGAGGCGGGGAATCAGAGGCAGGGAATCAGACACGGGGAATCAGAGGCGGGGAATCAGAGCTGAAGAATCAGAGGCGGGGAATCAGAGTTGGGGAATCAGAGGCGGGGAATCAGATATGGGGAATCAGAGGCGGGGAATCAGAGGCGGGGAAACAGAGGAGGGATATAAGATATGGGGAACCAGACGTGGGGAATCGGAGGGCGGGAATCCGAGATGGCGAATCAGAGGCAGGGAATCAGATATGGGGAATCAGAGATGGGGAATCAGAGGCAGGGAATCAGAGGCGGGGAATCAGAAGCGGGGAATCATATTCCGGGAATCAGAGTCTGGGAATCAGAGGTGGGGAATCTGAGTCCTGGAATCAGAGATGGGGAATCAGAGGTGGGGAATCAGATATGGGGAATCAGAGGCGGGGAAACAAAGATGGCTTATCAGATATGGGGAATCAGAGGTGGTGAATCAGAGGCGGTGAATCAGAGATGGGGAATCAGAGGCAGGGAATCAGAGGCAGGGAATCAGACACGGGGAATCAGAGGCGGGGAATCAGAGCTGGGGAATCAGAGGCGGGGAATCAGAGTTGGGCAATCAGAGGTGGGGAATCAGATATGGGGAAACAGAGGCGGGGAATCAGAGGTGGGGAAACAGAGGCAGGTAATCAGATATTGGGAATCAGAGGTGGGGAATCAGAAGCAGGGAATCAGTGGTGGTGAATCCAAGATGGGGAATCAGAGGCGTGGAATCAGAGGCAGGGAATTAGACACGGGGAATCAGAGGTGGGAATCAGAGCTGAGGAATCAGAGGCGGGGAATCAGAGGCTGGGAATCAGATATGGGGAATCAGAGGCGGGGAATCAGAGGCAGGGAATCAGACACGGGGAATCAGAGGCGGGGAATCAGAGCTGAAGAATCAGAGGCGGGGAATCAGAGTTGGGGAATCAGAGGCGGGGAATCAGATATGGGGAATCAGAGGCGGGGAATCAGAGGCGGGGAAACAGAGGAGGGATATCAGATATGGGGAACCAGACGTGGGGAATCGGAGGGCGGGAATCCGAGATGGCGAATCAGAGGCAGGGAATCAGATATGGGGAATCAGAGATGGGGAATCAGAGGCAGGGAATCAGAGGCGGGGAATCAGAAGCGGGGAATCATATTCCGGGAATCAGAGTCTGGGAATCAGAGGTGGGGAATCTGAGTCCTGGAATCAGAGATGGGGAATCAGAGGTGGGGAATCAGATATGGGGAATCAGAGGCGGGGAATCAGAGGCGGGGAAACAAAGATGGCTTATCAGATATGGGGAATCAGAGGTGGTGAATCAGAGGCGGTGAATCAGAGATGGGGAATCAGAGGCAGGGAATCAGAGGCAGGGAATCAGACACGGGGAATCAGAGGCGGGGATTCAGAGCTGGGGAATCAGAGGCGGGGAATCAGAGTTGGGCAATCAGAGGTGGGGAATCAGATATGGGGAAACAGAGGCGGGGAATCAGAGGTGGGGAAACAGAGGCAGGTAATCAGATATTGGGAATCAGAGGTGGGGAATCAGAAGCAGGGAATCAGATGTGGGGAATCAGAGGCGGGGAATCACAGGCAGGGAATCAGACGCAGGGAATCAGTGGTGGTGAATCCAAGATGGGGAATCAGAGGCGGGGAATCAGAGGCAGGGAATTAGACACGGGGAATCAGAGGTGGGGAATCAGAGCTGAGGAATCAGAGGCAGGGAATCAGATATGGGGTATCAGAGGCAGGGAATCAGATGTGGGGAATCAGACATGGGGAATCAGAGGCAGGGAATCAGAGGCGGGGAATCAGAAGCGGGGAATCATAGGCCGGGAATCAGAGGCAGGGAATCAGAGGTGGGGAATCAGAGTACGGGAATCAGAGATGGGGAATCAGAGGCGGGGAATCAGATATGGGGAATCAGAGGCGGGAATCAGAGGCTGAGAAACAGAGGTGGCTAATCAGATATGGGGAATCAGAGGTGGGGAATCAGAGGCAGTGAATCAGAGATGGGGAATCAGAGGCAGGGAATCAGAGGCGGGGAATCAGAAGCGGGGAATCATTGGCCGGGAATCAGAGGCTGTGAATCAGAGGTGGGGAATGTGAGTCCGTGAATCAGAGATGGGGAATCAGAGGTCGGGAATCAGATATGGGGAATCAGAGGCGGGGAATCAGAGGCGGGGAAACAGAGGTGGCTAATTAGATATGGGGAATCAGAGGTGGGGAATCAGAGGCGGTGAATCAGAGATGGGGAATCAGAGGCGGGGAATCAGAGGCAGGGAATCAGACACGGGGAATCAAAGGCGGGGAATCAGAGCTGGGGAATCAGATGCGGGGAATCAGAGTTGAGGAATCAGAGGTGGGGAATCAGATATGGGGAAACAGAGGCGGGGAATCAGAGGCGGGGAAACAGAGGCGGGGAATCAGATATTGGGAATCAGAGTTGGGGAATCAGAGGCAGGGAATCAGAATTTGGGAATCAGAGACGGGGAATCAGAGATGGGGAATCAGAGGCGGGGAAACAGACGCGGAGAATCAAAGGTGGTTAATCACAGATGGGGAAACAGAGGCAGGGAATCAGAAGCAGGGATTCAGACGCGGGGGATCAGAGGCGGGGAATCAGATATGGGGAATCAGAGGTGGGTAATCAGAGGCGGTGAATGAGAGATGGGGAATCAGAGGCCGGGAATTAGAGTCAGGGAATCAGATGCGGGTAATCAGAGGTGGGGAATCAGAGCTGGGGAATCAGAGGCGGGGAATCAGAGTCAGGGAATCAGAGGTGGGGAATCAGAGATGGGGAATCAGAGGCGGGGTATCAGAGGCCGGGAATCAGAGGCCGGGAATTAGCGGTGGTGAATCAGAGATGGGGAATCAGAGGCAGGGATTCAGAGGCGGGGAATCAGACGCGGGGAATCTGAGGCGGGGTATCAGAGCTGGGGAATCAGAGGCGGTGAATCAGAGATGTTGAATCAGAGGCGGGGAATCAGAGGCAGGGAATCAGACACGGGGAATCAGAGGCGGGGAATCAGAGCTGGGGAATCAGAGGCGGGGAATCAGTGTTGGGGAATCAGAGGCGGGTAATCAGATATGGGGAAACAGAGGCGGGGAATCATAGGTGGGGAATCAGAGGCAGAGAATCAGATGTGGGGAATCAGAGCTGGGGAATCAGAGGCGGGGAATCTGAGTTTGGGAATCAGAGGCGGAGAATAAGATATGGGGAATCAGAGGCGGGGAATCAGATATGGGCAATCAGAGGAGGGGAATCAGAGGTTGGGCATCAGAGGCGGGAATCAGAATTGGGGAATCAGACATGGGGAATCAGAGAAGGGGAATCAGAGGCAGTGAATCAGAGATGGTGAATCAGAGGCGGGGAATCACAGGCAGGGAATCAGACGCAGGGAATCAGTGGTGGTGAATCCAAGATGGGGAATCAGAGGCGTGGAATCAGAGGCAGGGAATTAGACACGGGGAATCAGAGGTGGGAATCAGAGCTGAGGAATCAGAGGCGGGGAATCAGAGGCTGGGAATCAGATATGGGGCATCAGAGGCAGGGAATCAGATAGGGGAATCAGAGGCGGGGAATTAGTGGCAGGGAATCAGAGGCGGGGAATCAGAGGCGGGATATCAGAGGCAGGGAATCAGATGTGGGGAATCAGACATGGGGAATCAGAGGCAGGGAATCAGAGGCGGGGAATCAGAGGAGGGGAATCAGAGGTTGGGCATCAGAGGCGGGAATCAGAATTGGGGAATCAGACATGGGGAATCAGAGAAGGGGAATCAGAGGCAGTGAATCAGAGATGGTGAATCAGAGGCGGGGAATCACAGGCAGGAAATCAGACGCAGGGAATCAGTGGTGGTGAATCCAAGATGGGGATTCAGAGGCGGGGAATCAGAGGCAGGGAATTAGACACGGGGAATCAGAGGTGAGGAATCAGAGCTGAGGAATCAGAGGCGGGGAATCAGAGTTGGGGAATCAGAGGCTGGGAATCAGATATGGGGCATCAGAGGCAGGGAATCAGATAGGGGAATCAGAGGCGGGGAATCACAGGCAGGGAATCAGACGCAGGGAATCAGTGGTGGTGAATCAGAGATGGGGAATCAGAGGCGGGGAATCAGAGGCAGGGAATCAGACGCGGGGAATCAGAGGCGGGGAATCAGAGCTGAGGAATCAGAGGCGGGGAATCAGAGTTGGGGAATCAGAGGCGGGGAATCAGATATGGGGAATCAGAGGCGGGGAATCAGAGGCGGGGAAACAGAGGAGGGATATCAGATATGGGGAACCAGAGGTGGGGAATCGGAGGGCGGGAGTGCGAGATGGCGAATCAGAGGCAGGGAATCAGATATGGGGAATCAGAGATGGGGAATCAGAGGCAGGGAATCAGAGGCGGGGAATCAGAAGCGGAGAATCATATTCCGGGAATCAGAGTCTGGGAATCAGAGGTAAGGAATCTGAGTCCGGGAATCAGAGATGGGGAATCAGAGGTGGGGAATCAGATATGGGGAATCAGAGGCGGGTTATCAGAGGCGGGGATAAAAAGATGGCTTATCAGATATGGGGAATCAGAGGTGGTGAATCAGAGGCGGTGAATCAGAGATGGGGAATCAGAGGCGGGGAATCAGAGGCAGGGAATCAGACACGGGGAATCAGAGGCGGGGAATAAGAGCAGGGGAATCAGAGGCGGGGAATCAGAGTTGGGGAATCAGAGGTGGGGAATCAGATATGGGGAAACAGAGGCGGGGAATCAGAGTCGGGGAAACAGAGGAGGGGAATCAGATATTGGGAATCAGAGGTGGGGAATCAGAGGCAGGGAATCAGAATTTGGGAATCAGAGATGGGGAATCAGAGCTGGGGAATCAGAGGCGGGGAATCAGAATTTGGGAATCAGAGATGGGGAATCAGAGATGGGGAATCAGAGGTGCGGAATCAGACGTGGAGATTCAGAGGTGGTTAATCACAGATGGGGAATCAGAGGCAGGGAATCAGAAGCAGGGAATCAGACGCGGGGAATCAGAGGTGGGGAATCATAGCTGGGGAATCAGAGGCGGGGAATCAGAGTTGGGGAATCAGAGTTGGGGAATCCGAGGCGGGGTATCAGATATGGGGAATCAGAGGTGGGGAATCAGAGGTGGTGAATCAGAGATGGGGAATCAGAGGCGGGGAATTAGAATCAGGGAATCAGACGCGGGTAATCAGAGGTGGGGAATCAGAGCTGGTGAATCAGAGATGGTGAATCAGAGGCGGGGAATCACAGGCAGGGAATCAGACGCAGGGAATCAGTGGTGGTGAATCAGAGATGGGGAATCAGAGGCGGGGAATCAGAGGAAGGGAATCAGACGCGGGGAATCAGAGGCGGGGAATCAGAGGTGAGGAATCAGAGGCGGGGAATCAGAGTTGGGGAATCAGAGGCGGGGAATCAGATATGGGAAATCAGAGGCGGGGAATCAGAGGCGGGGAAACAGAGGAGGGATATCAGATATGGGGAACCAGAGGTGGGGAATCGGAGGGCGGGAATCCGAGATGGCGAATCAGAGGCAGGGAATCAGATATGGGGAATCAGAGATGGGGAATCAGAGGCAGGGAATCAGAGGCGGGGAATCAGAAGCGGGGAATCATATTCCGGGAATCAGAGTCTGGGAATCAGAGGTGGGGAATCTGAGTCCGGGAATCAGAGATGGGGAATCAGAGGTGGGGAATCAGATATGGGGAATCAGAGGCGGGGAATCAGAGGCGGGGAAACAAAGATGGCTTATCAGATATGGGGAATCAGAGGTGGTGAATCAGAGGCGGTGAATCAGAGATGGGGAATCAGAGGAGGGGAATCAGAGGCAGGGAATCAGACACGGGGAATCAGAGGCGGGGAATCAGAGCTGGGGAATCAGAGGCGGGGAATCAGAGTTGGGGAATCAGAGGTGGGGAATCAGATATGGGGAAACAGAGGCGGGGAATCAGAGGTGGGGAAACAGAGGCAGGGAATCAGATATTGGGAATCAGAGGTGGGGAATCAGAAGCAGGGAATCAGATGTGGGGAATCAGAGCTGGGGATCAGAGGCGGGGCATCTGAGTTTGGGAATAAGAGGCGGGGAATAAGATATGGGGAATCAGAGAAGGGGAATCAGAGGCACTGAATCAGAGATGGTGAATCAGAGGCGGGGAATCACAGGCAGGGAATCAGACGCAGGGAATCAGTGGTGGTGAATCCAAGATGGGGAATCAGAGGCGGGGAATCAGAGGCAGGGAATTAGACACGGGGAATCAGAGGTGGGGAATCAGAGCTGAGGAATCAGAGGCAGGGAATCAGATATGGGGCATCAGAGGCAGGGAATCAGATATGGGGAATCAGAGGCGGGGAATTAGTGGCAGGGAATCAGAGGCGGGGAATCAGAGGTGGGGTATCAGAGGCAGGGAATCAGATGTGGGGAATCAGACATGGGGAATCAGAGGCAGGGAATCAGAGGCGGGGAATCAGAAGCGGGGAATCATAGGCCGGGAATCAGAGGCAGGGAATCAGAGGTGGGGAATCAGAGTACGGGAATCAGAGATGGGGAATCAGAGGCGGGGAATCAGATATGGGGAATCAGAGGCGGGAATCAGAGGCTGAGAAACTGAGGTGGCTGATCAGATTAGGGAATCAGAGGTGGGGAATCAGAGGCAGTGAATCAGAGATGGGGAATCAGAGGCAGGGAATCAGAGGCGGGGAATCAGAAGCGGGGAATCAATGGCCGGGAATCAGAGGCTGTGAATCAGAGGTGGGGAATGTGAGTCCGTGAATCAGAGATGGGGAATCAGAGGTGGGGAATCAGATATGGGGAATCAGAGGCGTGGAATCAGAGGCGGGGAAACAGAGGTGGCTAATTAGATATGGGGAATCAGAGGTGGGGAATCAGAGGCGGGGAATCAGAGGCAGGGAATCAGACACGGGGAATCAAAGGCGGGGAATCAGAGCTGGGGAATCAGATGCGGGGAATCAGAGTTGAGGAATCAGAGGTGGGGAATCAGATATGGGGAAACAGAGGCGGGGAATCAGAGGCGGGGAAACAGAGGCGGGGAATCAGATATTGGGAATCAGAGTTGGGGAATCAGAGGCAGGGAATCAGATGTGGGGAGTCAGAGCTGGGGAATCAGAGGCGGGGAATCAGAATTTGGGAATCAGAGGTGGGGAATCAGAGATGGGGAATCAGAGGCGGGGAAACAGACGCGGACAATCAAAGGTGGTTAATCACAGATGGGGAAACAGAGGCAGGGAATCAGAAGCAGGGATTCAGACGCGGGGGATCAGAGGCGGGGAATCATAGCTGGGGAATCAGAGGCGGGGATTCAGAGTTGGGGAATCAGAGGCGGGGTATCAGATATGGGGAATCAGAGGCGGGTAATCAGAGGCGGGGAATCAGATATGGGAATCAGAGGTGGGTAATCAGAGGCGGTGAATGAGAGATGGGGAATCCGAGGCCGGGAATTAGAGTCAGGGAATCAGATGCGGGTAATCAGAGGTGGGGAATCAGAGCTGGGGAATCAGAGGCGGAGAATCAGAGTCGGGGAATCAGACGCGGGGAATCAGAGGCGGGGAATCAGAGCTGAGGAATCAGAGGCGGGGAATCAGAGTTGGGGAATCAGAGACGGGGAATCAGATATGGGGAATCAGAGGCGGGTAATCAGAGGTGGCTAATTAGATATGGGGAATCAGAGGTGGGGAATCAGAGGCGGGGAATCAGAGGCAGGGAATCAGACACGGGGAATCAAAGGCGGGGAATCAGAGCTGGGGAATCAGATGCGGGGAATCAGAGTTGAGGAATCAGAGGTGGGGAATCAGATTTGGGGAAACAGAGGCGGGGAATCAGAGGCGGGGAAACAGAGGCGGGGAATCAGATATTGGGAATCAGAGTTGGGGAATCAGAGGCAGGGAATCAGATGTGGGGAGTCAGAGCTGGGGAATCAGAGGCGGGGAATCAGAATTTGGGAATCAGAGATGGGGAATCAGAGATGGGGAATCAGAGGCGGGGAAACAGACGCGGAGAATCAAAGGTGGTTAATCACAGATGGGGAAACAGAGGCAGGGAATCAGAAGCAGGGATTCAGACGTGGGGATCAGAGGCGGGGAATCATAGCTGGGGAATCAGAGGCGGGGATTCAGAGTTGGGGAATCAGAGGCGGGGTATCAGATATGGGGAATCAGAGGCGGGTAATCAGAGGCGGGGTATCAGATATGGGGAATCAGAGGTGGGTAATCAGAGGCGGTGAATGAGAGATGGGGAATCCGAGGCCGGGAATTAGAGTCAGGGAATCAGATGCGGGTAATCAGAGGTGGGGAATCAGAGCTGGGGAATCAGAGTTGGGGAATCAGAGACGGGGAATCAGATATGGGGAATCAGAGGTGGGGAATCAGAGGCGGGGAAACAGAGGAGGGGTATCAGATATGGGGAACCTGAGGTGGGGAATCGGAGGGCGGGAATCCGAGATGGGTAATCAGAGGCAGGGAATCAGATATGGGGAATCAGAGGCGGGGAATCAGAGGCAGGGAATCAGATGTGGGGTATCAGAGATGGGGAATCAGAGGCAGGGAATCAGAGGCGGGGAATCAGAAGCGGGGAATCATATTCCGGGAATCAGAGGCTTGGAATCAGAGGTGGGGAATCTGAGTCCGGGAATCAGAGATGGGGAATCAGAGGCGGGGAATCAGATATGGGGAATCAGAGACGGGGAATCAGAGATGGGGAATCAGAGGCGGGGAATCAGAGGCAGGGAATCAGACACGGGGAATCAGAGGCGGGGAATCAGACACGGGGTATCAGAGGCGGGGAATCAGAGTTGGGGAATCAGAGGTAGGGAATCAGATATGGGGAAACAGAGGCGGGGAATCAGAGGTGGGGAAACAGAGGCAGGGAATCAGATATAGGGAATCAGAGGTGGGGAATCAGAGGCAGGGAATCAGATGTGGGGAATCAGAGCTGGGCAATCAGAGACGGGGAATCTGAGTTTGGGAATCAGAGGCGGGGAATAAGATACGGGGAATCAGAGGCGGGGAATCAGATATGGGCAATCAGAGGAGGGGAATCAGAGGTGGGGCATCAGAGGCGGGAATCAGAATTGGGGAATCAGACATGGGGAATCAGAGAAGGGGAATCAGAGGCAGTGAATCAGAGATGGTGAATCAGAGGCGGGGAATCACAGGCAGGGAATCAGACGCAAGGAATCAGTGGTGGTGAATCCAAGATGGGGAATCAGAGGCGGGGAATCTGTGGCAGGGAATTAGACACGGGGAATCAGAGGTGGGGAATCAGAGCTGAGGAATCAGAGGCGGGGAATCAGAGTTGGGGAATCAGAGGCAGGGAATCAGGTATGGGGCATCAGAGGCAGGAAATCAGATATGGGGAATCAGAGGTGGGGAATTAGTGGCAGGGAATCAGAGGCGGGGAATCAGAGGCGGGGTATCAGAGGCAGGGAATCAGATGTGGGGAATCAGAGAAGGGGAATCAGAGGCAGTGAATCAGAGATGGTGAATCAGAGGCGGGGAATCACAGGCAGGGAATCAGACGCAAGGAATCAGTGGTGGTGAATCCAAGATGGGGAATCAGAGGCGGGGAATCTGAGGCAGGGAATTAGACACGGGGATTCAGAGGTGGGGAATCAGAGCTGAGGAATCAGAGGCGGGGAATCAGAGTTGGGGAATCAGAGGCAGGGAATCAGATATGGGGCATCAGAGGCAGGAAATCAGATATGGGGAATCAGAGGCGGGGAATTAGTGGCAGGGAATCAGAAGCGGGGAATCAGAGGCGGGGATTCAGAGGCAGGGAATCAGATGTGGGGAATCAGACATGGGGAATCAGAGGCAGGGAATCAGAGGCGGGGAATCAGAAGCGGGGAATCATAGGCCGTGAATCAGAGGCCGGGAATCAGAGGTGGGGATTCAGATTCCGGGAATCAGAGATGGGGAATCAGAGGCGGGGAATCAGATATGGGGAATCAGAGGCGGGGTATCAGAGGCGGAGAAACAGAGGTGGCTAATCAGATATGGGGAATCAGAGGTGGGGAATCGGAGGCAGTGAATCAGAGATGGGGAATCAGAGGCAGGGAATCAGAGGCGGGGAATCAGAAGCGGGGAATCATAGGCCGGGAATCAGAGGCCGGGAATCAGAGGTGGGGAATCTGAGTCCGGGAATCAGAGATGGGGAATCAGAGGCGGGGAATCAGATATGGGGAATCAGAGGCGGGGAATCAGAGGCGGGGAAACAGAGATTGCTTATCAGATATGGGGAATCAGAGGTGGGGAATCAGAGGCGGGGAATCAGAAATGGGGAATCAGAGGCGGGGAATCAGAGGCGGGGAAACAGAGCTGAGGAACCAGAGGCGGGGAATCAGAGTTGGGGAATCAGAGACGGGAAATCAGATATGGGGAATCAGAGGCAGGGAATCAGAGGCGGGGAAACAGAGGAGGGGTATCAGATATGGGGAACCAGAGGTGGGGAATCAGAGGGCGGGAATCCGAGATGGGTAATCAGAGGCAGGGAATCAGATATGGGGAATCAGAGGCGGGGAATCAGAGGCAGGGAATCAGATGTGGGGAATCAGAGATGGGGAATCAGAGGCAGGGAATCAGAGGCGGGGAATCAGAAGCCGGGAATAATATTCCGGGAATCAGAGGCTTGGAATCAGAGGTGGGGAATCTGAGTCCTGGAATCAGAGATGGGGAATCAGAGGCGGGGAATCAGATATGGGGAATCAGAGGCGGGGAATCAGAGGCGGGGAAACAGAGGTGGCTTATCAGATATGGGGAATCAGAAGTGGGGAATCAGAGGCGGGGATTCAGAGGCGGGGAAACAGAGTAGGGGTATCAGATATGGGGAACCAGAGGTGGGGAATCGGAGGGCGGGAATCCGAGATGGGTAATCAGAGGCAGGGAATCAGATATGTGGAATCAGAGGCGGGGAATCAGAGACAGGAAATCAGATGTGGGGAATCAGAGATGGGGAATCAGAGGCAGGGAATCAGAGGCGGGGAATCAGAAGTGGGGAATCATATTCCGGGAATCAGAGGCTGGGAAACAGAGGTGGGGAATCTGAGTCCGGGAATCAGAGATGGGGAATCAGAGGCGGGGAATCAGATATGGGGAATCAGAGGCGGGGAATCAGAGGCGGGGAAACAGAGATGGCTTATCAGATATGGGGAATCAGAGGTGGGGAATCAGAGGCGGTGAATCAGAGATGGGGAATCAGAGGCCGGGAATCAGAGGCAGGAAATCTGACATGGGGAATCAGAGGCGGGGTATCAGAGCTGGGGAATCAGAGGCGGGGAATCAGAGTTGGGGAATCAGAGGTGGGGAATCAGATATGGGGAAACAGAGGCGGGGAATCAGAGGTGGGGAAACAGAGGCAGGGAATCAGATATTGGGAATCAGAGGTGGGGAATCAGAGGCAGGGAATCAGATGTGGGGAATCAGAGCTGGGGAATCAGAGACGGGGAATCTGAGTTTGGGAATCAGAGGCGGGGAATAAGATATGGGGAATCAGAGGCGGGGAATCAGATATGGGCAATCAGAGGAGGGGAATCAGAGGTGGGGCATCAGAGGCGGGAATCAGAATTGGGGAATCAGACATGGGGAATCAGAGAAGGGGAATCAGAGGCAGTGAATCAGAGATGGTGAATCAGAGGCGAGGAATCACAGGGAGGGAATCAGACGCAAGGAATCAGTGGTGATGAATCCAAGATGGGGAATCAGAGGCGGGGAATCAGAGGCAGGGAATTAGACACGGGGAATCAGAGGTGGGGAATCAGAGCTGAGGAATCAGAGGCGGGGAATCAGAGTTGGGGAATCAGAGGCAGGGAATCAGATATGGGGCATCAGAGGCAGGAAAACAGATATGGGGAATCAGAGGCGGGGAATTAGTGGCAGGGAATCAGAGGCGGGGAATCAGAGGCGGGGTATCAGAGGCAGGGAATCAGATGTGGGGAATCAGACATGGGGAATCATAGGCCGGGAATCAGAGGCAGGGAAACAGAGGTGGGGATTCAGAGTCCGGGAATCAGAGATGGGGAATCAGAGGCGGGGAATCAGATATGGGGAATCAGAGGCGGGGAATCAGAGGTGGAGAAACAGAGGTGGCTAATCAGATATGGGGAATTAGAGGTGGGGAATCAGACGCAGTGCATCAGAGATGGGGAATCAGGCGGGGAATCAGAAGCTGGGAATCATAGGCCGGGAATCAGAGGCCGGGAATCAGAGGTGGGGAATCTGAGTCCGGGAATCAGAGATGGGGAATCAGTTGCGGGGAATCAGATATGGGGAATCAGAGGCGGGGAATCAGAGGCGGGGAAACAGAGATTGCTTATCAGATATGGGGAGTCAGAGGTGGGGAATCAGAGGCGGGGAATCAGATATGGGGAATCAGAGGCGGGGAATCAGAGGCGGGGAAACAGAGGTGGCTAATCAGATATGGGGAATCAGAGGTGGGGAATCAGAGGCGGTGAATCAGAGATGGGGAATCAGAGGCGTGGAATCAGAGGCAGGGAATCAGACACAGGGAATCAGAGGCGGGGAATCAGAGCTGGGGAATCAGAGGCGGGGAATCAGAGTTGGGGAATCAGAGGTGGGGAATCAGATATGGGGAAACAGAGGCGGGGAATCAGAGGCGGGGTAACAGAGGCGGGGAATCAGATATTGGGAATCAGAGGTGGGGAATCAGAGGCAGGGAATCAGATGAGGGGAATCAGTGCTGGGGAATCAGAGGCGGGGAATCAGAATTTGGGAATCAGAGATGGGGAATCAGAGGCGGGGATTCAGAGTTGGGGAATCAGAGGCGGGGTATCAGATATGGGGAATCAGAGGCGGGGAATCAGAGGCGGGGAAACTGAGGCGGGGAATCAGATATGGGGAATCATGGGTGGGGAATCAGAGGCGGTGAATCAGAGATGTGGAATCAGAGGCCGGGAATTAGATTCAGGGAATCAGACGCGGGTAATCAGAGGTGGGGAATCAAGGCTGGGGATTCAGAGGCGGGGAATCAGAGTCGGGGAATCAGAGGCGGGGAATCAGAGATGGGGAATCAGAGGCGGGGAATCAGAGGCCGGGAATCAGAGGCCGGGAATCAGTTGTGGGGAATCAGAGGCCGGGAATTAGCGGTGGTGAATCAGAGATGGGGAATCAGACGCGGGGATTCAGAGGCGGGGAATCAGACGCGGGGAATCAGAGGCAGGGAATCAGAGCTGGGGAATCAGAGGCGGGGAATCTGAGTTTGGGAATCAGAGGCGGGGAATAAGATATGGGGAATCAGAGGCGGGAATCAGATTTGGGGAATCAGACATGGTGAATCAGAGGTGGGGAATCACAGGCAGGGAATCAGACGCAGGGAATCAGTGGTGGAGAATCAGAGATGGGGAATCACAGGCGGGGAATCAGAGGCAGGGTATCAGACACGGGGAATCAGAGGCGGGGAATCAGAGCTGGGGAATCAGAGGCGGGGAATCAGAGTTGGGGAATCAGAGGTGGGGAATCAGATATGTGGAAACAGATGCGGGGAATCAGTGGTGGGGAAACAGAGGCAGGGAATCAGATATTGGGAATCAGAGGTGGGGAATCAGAGGCAGGGAAACAGAGGAGGGGAATCAGATATTGGGAATCAGAGGTGGGGAATCAGAGGCAGGGAATCAGAATTTGGGAATCAGAGATGGGGAATCAGAGCTGGGGAATCAGAGGCGGGGAATCAGAATTTGGGAATCAGAGATGGGGAATCAGAGATGGGGAATCAGAGGTGCGGAATCAGACGTGGAGATTCAGAGGTGGTTAATCACAGATGGGGAATCAGAGGCAGGGAATCAGAAGCAGGGAATCAGACGCGGGGAATCAGAGGTGGGGAATCATAGCTGGGGAATCAGAGGCGGGGAATCAGAGTTGGGGAATCAGAGTTGGGGAATCCGAGGCGGGGTATCAGATATGGGGAATCAGAGGTGGGGAATCAGAGGTGGTGAATCAGAGATGGGGAATCAGAGGCGGGGAATTAGAATCAGGGAATCAGACGCGGGTAATCAGAGGTGGGGAATCAGAGCTGGTGAATCAGAGATGGTGAATCAGAGGCGGGGAATCACAGGCAGGGAATCAGACGCAGGGAATCAGTGGTGGTGAATCAGAGATGGGGAATCAGAGGCGGGGAATCAGAGTTGGGGAATCAGAGGCGGGGAATCAGATATGGGGAATCAGAGGCGGGGAATCAGAGGCGGGGAAACAGAGGAGGGATATCAGATATGGGGAACCAGAGGTGGGGAATCGGAGGGCGGGAATCCGAGATGGCGAATCAGAGGCAGGGAATCAGATATGGGGAATCAGAGATGGGGAATCAGAGGCAGGGAATCAGAGGCGGGGAATCAGAAGCGGGGAATCATATTCCGGGAATCAGAGTCTGGGAATCAGAGGTGGGGAATCTGAGTCCGGGAATCAGAGATGGGGAATCAGAGGTGGGGAATCAGATATGGGGAATCAGAGGCGGGGAATCAGAGGCGGGGAAACAAAGATGGCTTATCAGATATGGGGAATCAGAGGTGGTGAATCAGAGGCGGTGAATCAGAGATGGGGAATCAGAGGCGGGGAATCAGAGGCAGGGAATCAGACACGGGGAATCAGAGGCGGGGAATCAGAGCTGGGGAATCAGAGGCGGGGAATCAGAGTTGGGGAATCAGAGGTGGGGAATCAGATATGGGGAAACAGAGGCGGGGAATCAGAGGTGGGAAAACAGAGGCAGGGAATCAGATATTGGGAATCAGAGGTGGGGAATCAGAAGCAGGGAATCAGATGTGGGGAATCAGAGCTGGGGATCAGAGGCGGGGCATCTGAGTTTGGGAATAAGAGGCGGGGAATAAGATATGGGGAATCAGAGAAGGGGAATCAGAGGCAGTGAATCAGAGATGGTGAATCAGAGGCGGGTAATCACAGGCAGGGAATCAGACGCAGGGAATCAGTGGTGGTGAATCCAAGATGGGGAATCAGAGGCGGGGAATCAGAGGCAGGGAATTAGACACGGGGAATCAGAGGTGGGGAATCAGAGCTGAGGAATCAGAGGCAGGGAATCAGATATGGGGCATCAGAGGCAAGGAATCAGATATGGGGAATCAGAGGCGGGGAATTAGTGGCAGGGAATCAGAGGCGGGGAATCAGAGGTGGGGTATCAGAGGCAGGGAATCAGATGTGGGGAATCAGACATGGGGAATCAGAGGCAGGGAATCAGAGGCGGGGAATCAGAAGCGGGGAATCATAGGCCGGGAATCAGAGGCAGGGAATCAGAGGTGGGGAATCAGAGTACGGGAATCAGAGATGGGGAATCAGAGGCGGGGAATCAGATATGGGGAATCAGAGGCGGGAATCAGAGGCTGAGAAACTGAGGTGGCTAATCAGATATGGGGAATCAGAGGTGGGGAATCAGAGGCAGTGAATCAGAGATGGGGAATCAGAGGCAGGGAATCAGAGGCGGGGAATCAGAAGCGGGGAATCATTGGCCGGGAATCAGAGGCTGTGAATCAGAGGTGGGGAATGTGAGTCCGTGAATCAGAGATGGGGAATCAGAGGTGGGGAATCAGATATGGGGAATCAGAGGCGTGGAATCAGAGGCGGGGAAACAGAGGTGGCTAATTAGATATGAGGAATCAGAGGTGGGGAATCAGAGGCGGGGAATCAGAGGCAGGGAATCAGACACGGGGAATCAAAGGCGGGGAATCAGAGCTGGGGAATCAGATGCGGGGAATCAGAGTTGAGGAATCAGAGGTGGGGAATCAGATATGGGGAAACAGAGGCGGGGAATCAGAGGCGGGGAAACAGAGGCGGGGAATCAGATATTGGGAATCAGAGTTGGGGAATCAGAGGCAGGGAATCAGATGTGGGGAGTCAGAGCTGGGGAATCAGAGGCGGGGAATCAGAATTTGGGAATCAGAGGTGGGGAATCAGAGATGGGGAATCAGAGGCGGGGAAAGAGACGCGGAGAATCAAAGGTGGTTAATCACAGATGGGGAAACAGAGGCAGGGAATCAGAAGCAGGGATTCAGACGCGGGGGATCAGAGGCGGGGAATCATAGCTGGGGAATCAGAGGCGGGGATTCAGAGTTGGGGAATCAGAGGCGGGGTATCAGATATGGGGAATCAGAGGCGGGTAATCAGAGGCGGGGAATCAGATATGGGAATCAGAGGTGGGTAATCAGAGGCGGTGAATGAGAGATGGGGAATCCGAGGCCGGGAATTAGAGTCAGGGAATCAGATGCGGGTAATCAGAGGTGGGGAATCAGAGCTGGGGAATCAGAGGCGGGGAATCAGAGTCGGGGAATCAGACGCGGGGAATCAGAGGCGGGGAATCAGAGCTGAGGAATCAGAGGCGGGGAATCAGAGTTGGGGAATCAGAGATGGGGAATCAGATATGGGGAATCAGAGGCGGGTAATCAGAGGTGGCTAATTAGATATGGGGAATCAGAGGTGGGGAATCAGAGGCGGGGAATCAGAGGCAGGGAATCAGACGCGGGGAATCTGAGGCGGGGTATCAGAGCTGGGGAATCAGAGGCGGGGAATCTGAGTTTGGGAATCAGAGGCGGGGAATAAGATATGGGGAATCAGAGGCGGGGAATCAGATATGGGGAATCAGAGGAGGGGATTCAGAGGTGGGGCATCAGAGGCGGGAATCAGAATTGGGGAATCAGACATGGGGAATCAGAGAAGGGGAATCAGAGGCAGTGAATCAGAGATGGTGAATCAGAGGCGGGGAATCACAGGCAGGGAATCAGATGCAGGGAATCAGTGGTGGTGAATCAGAGATGGGGAATCAGAGGCGGGGAATCAGAGGCAGGGAATCAGACGCGGGGAATCAGAGGCGGGGAATCAGAGCTGAGGAATCAGAGGCGGGGAATCAGAGTTGGGGAATCAGAGACGGGGAATCAGATATGGGGAATCAGAGGCGGGGAATCAGAGGCGGGGAAACAGAGGAGGGGTATCAGATATGGGGAACCTGAGGTGGGGAATCGGAGGGCGGGAATCCGAGATGGGTAATCAGAGGCAGGGAATCAGATATGGGGAATCAGAGGCGGGGAATCAGAGGCAGGGAATCAGATGTGGGGTATCAGAGATGGGGAATCAGAGGCAGGGAATCAGAGGCGGGGAATCAGAAGCGGGGAATCATATTCCGGGAATCAGAGGCTTGGAATCAGAGGTGGGGAATCTGAGTCCGGGAATCAGAGATGGGGAATCAGAGGCGGGGAATCAGATATGGGGAATCAGAGACGGGGAATCAGAGGCGGGGAATCAGAGGCGGGGAAACAGAGATGGCTTATCAGATATGGGGAATCAGAGGTGGGGAATCAGAGGCGGTGAATCAGAGATGGGGAATCAGAGGCGGGGAATCAGAGGCAGGGAATCAGACACGGGGAATCAGAGGCGGGGAATCAGACACGGGGTATCAGAGGCGGGGAATCAGAGTTGGGGAATCAGAGGTGGGGAATCAGATATGGGGAAACAGAGGCGGGGAATCAGAGGTGGGGAAACAGAGGCAGGGAATCAGATATAGGGAATCAGAGGTGGGGAATCAGAGGCAGGGAATCAGATGTGGGGAATCAGAGCTGGGCAATCAGAGACGGGGAATCTGAGTTTGGGAATCAGAGGCGGGGAATAAGGTATGGGGAATCAGAGGCGGGGAATCAGATATGGGCAATCAGAGGAGGGGAATCAGAGGTGGGGCATCAGAGGCGGGAATCAGAATTGGGGAATCAGACATGGGGAATCAGAGAAGGGGAATCAGAGGCAGTGAATCAGAGATGGTGAATCAGAGGCGGGGAATCACAGGCAGGGAATCAGACGCAAGGAATCAGTGGTGGTGAATCCAAGATGGGGAATCAGAGGCGGGGAATCTGAGGCAGGGAATTAGACACGGGGAATCAGAGGTGGGGAATCAGAGCTGAGGAATCAGAGGCGGGGAATCAGAGTTGGGGAATCAGAGGCAGGGAATCAGATATGGGGCATCAGAGGCAGGAAATCAGATATGGGGAATCAGAGGCGGGGAATTAGTGGCAGGGAATCAGAGGCGGGGAATCAGAGGCGGGGTATCAGAGGCAGGGAATCAGATGTGGGGAATCAGACATGGGGAATCAGAGGCAGGGAATCAGAGGCGGGGAATCAGAAGCGGGGAATCATAGGCCGTGAATCAGAGGCCGGGAATCAGAGGTGGGGATTCAGATTCCGGGAATCAGAGATGGGGAATCAGAGGCGGGGAATCAGATATGGGGAATCAGAGGCGGGGTATCAGAGGCGGAGAAACAGAGGTGGCTAATCAGATATGGGGAATCAGAGGTGGGGAATCGGAGGCAGTGAATCAGAGATGGGGAATCAGAGGCAGGGAATCAGAGGCGGGGAATCAGAAGCGGGGAATCATAGGCCGGGAATCAGAGGCCGGGAATCAGAGGTGGGGAATCTGAGTCCGGGAATCAGAGATGGGGAATCAGAGGCGGGGAATCAGATATGGGGAATCAGAGGCGGGGAATCAGAGGCGGGGAAACAGAGATTGCTTATCAGATATGGGGAATCAGAGGTGGGGAATCAGAGGCGGGGAATCAGAAATGGGGAATCAGAGGCGGGGAATCAGAGGCGGGGAAACAGAGCTGAGGAACCAGAGGCGGGGAATCAGAGTTGGGGAATCAGAGACGGGAAATCAGATATGGGGAATCAGAGGCAGGGAATCAGAGGCGGGGAAACAGAGGAGGGGTATCAGATATGGGGAACCAGAGGTGGGGAATCAGAGGGCGGGAATCCGAGATGGGTAATCAGAGGCAGGGAATCAGATATGGGGAATCAGAGGCGGGGAATCAGAGGCAGGGAATCAGATGTGGGGAATCAGAGATGGGGAATCAGAGGCAGGGAATCAGAGGCGGGGAATCAGAAGCCGGGAGTAATATTCCGGGAATCAGAGGCTTGGAATCAGAGGTGGGGAATCTGAGTCCTGGAATCAGAGATGGGGAATCAGAGGCGGGGAATCAGATATGGGGAATCAGAGGCGGGGAATCAGAGGCGGGGAAACAGAGATGGCTTATCAGATATGGGGAATCAGAAGTGGGGAATCAGAGGCGGGGATTCAGAGGCGGGGAAACAGAGTAGGGGTATCAGATATGGGGAACCAGAGGTGGGGAATCGGAGGGCGGGAATCCGAGATCGGTAATCAGAGGCAGGGAATCAGATATGTGGAATCAGAGGCGGGGAATCAGAGACAGGGAATCAGATGTGGGGAATCAGAGATGGGGAATCAGAGGCAGGGAATCAGAGGCGGGGAATCAGAGGTGGGGAATCTGAGTCCGGGAATCAGAGATGGGGAATCAGAGGGGGGAATCAGATATGGGGAATCAGAGGTGGGGAATCAGAGGCGGGGAAACAGAGATGGCTTATCAGATATGGGGAATCAGAGGTGGGGAATCAGAGGCGGTGAATCAGAGATGTGGAATCAGAGGCGGGGAATCAGAGGCAGGGAATCAGACACGGGGAATCAGAGGCGGGGAATCAGAGCTGGGGAATCAGAGGCGGGGAATCAGAGTTGGGGAATCAGAGGTGGGTAATCAGATATGGGGAAACAGAGGCGGGGAATCAGAGGTGGGGAATCAGAGGCAGAGAATCAGATGTGGGGAATCAGAGGCGGGTAATCAGAGGTGGCTAATTAGATATGGGGAATCAGAGGTGGGGAATCAGAGGCGGGGAATCAGAGGCAGCGAATCAGACGCGGGGAATCTGAGGCGGGGTATCAGAGCTGGGGAATCAGAGGCGGGGAATCTGAGTTTGGGAATCAGAGGCGGGGAATAAGATATGGGGAATCAGAGGCGGGGAATCAGATATGGGGAATCAGAGGAGGGGATTCAGAGGTGGGGCATCAGAGGCGGGAATCAGAATTGGGGAATCAGACATGGGGAATCAGAGAAGGGGAATCAGAGGCAGTGAATCAGAGATGGTGAATCAGAGGCGGGGAATCACAGGCAGGGAATCAGATGCAGGGAATCAGTGGTGGTGAATCAGAGATGGGGAATCAGAGGCGGGGAATCAGAGGCAGGGAATCAGACGCGGGGAATCAGAGGCGGGGAATCAGAGCTGAGGAATCAGAGGCGGGGAATCAGAGTTGGGGAATCAGAGACGGGGAATCAGATATGGGGAATCAGAGGCGGGGAATCAGAGGCGGGGAAACAGAGGAGGGGTATCAGATATGGGGAACCTGAGGTGGGGAATCGGAGGGCGGGAATCCGAGATGGGTAATCAGAGGCAGGGAATCAGATATGGGGAATCAGAGGCGGGGAATCAGAGGCAGGGAATCAGATGTGGGGTATCAGAGATGGGGAATCAGAGGCAGGGAATCAGAGGCGGGGAATCAGAAGCGGGGAATCATATTCCGGGAATCAGAGGCTTGGAATCAGAGGTGGGGAATCTGAGTCCGGGAATCAGAGATGGGGAATCAGAGGCGGGGAATCAGATATGGGGAATCAGAGACGGGGAATCAGAGGCGGGGAATCAGAGGCGGGGAAACAGAGATGGCTTATCAGATATGGGGAATCAGAGGTGGGGAATCAGAGGCGGTGAATCAGAGATGGGGAATCAGAGGCGGGGAATCAGAGGCAGGGAATCAGACACGGGGAATCAGAGGCGGGGAATCAGACACGGGGTATCAGAGGCGGGGAATCAGAGTTGGGGAATCAGAGGTGGGGAATCAGATATGGGGAAACAGAGGCGGGGAATCAGAGGTGGGGAAACAGAGGCAGGGAATCAGATATAGGGAATCAGAGGTGGGGAATCAGAGGCAGGGAATCAGATGTGGTGAATCAGAGGCGGGGAATCACAGGCAGGGAATCAGACGCAAGGAATCAGTGGTGGTGAATCCAAGATGGGGAATCAGAGGCGGGGAATCTGAGGCAGGGAATTAGACACGGGGAATCAGAGGTGGGGAATCAGAGCTGAGGAATCAGAGGCGGGGAATCAGAGTTGGGGAATCAGAGGCAGGGAATCAGATATGGGGCATCAGAGGCAGGAAATCAGATATGGGGAATCAGAGGCGGGGAATTAGTGGCAGGGAATCAGAGGCGGGGAATCAGAGGCGGGGTATCAGAGGCAGGGAATCAGATGTGGGGAATCAGACATGGGGAATCAGAGGCAGGGAATCAGAGGCGGGGAATCAGAAGCGGGGAATCATAGGCCGTGAATCAGAGGCCGGGAATCAGAGGTGGGGATTCAGATTCCGGGAATCAGAGATGGGGAATCAGAGGCGGGGAATCAGATATGGGGAATCAGAGGCGGGGTATCAGAGGCGGAGAAACAGAGGTGGCTAATCAGATATGGGGAATCAGAGGTGGGGAATCGGAGGCAGTGAATCAGAGATGGGGAATCAGAGGCAGGGAATCAGAGGCGGGGAATCAGAAGCGGGGAATCATAGGCCGGGAATCAGAGGCCGGGAATCAGAGGTGGGGAATCTGAGTCCGGGAATCAGAGATGGGGAATCAGAGGCGGGGAATCAGATATGGGGAATCAGAGGCGGGGAATCAGAGGCGGGGAAACAGAGATTGCTTATCAGATATGGGGAATCAGAGGTGGGGAATCAGAGGCGGGGAATCAGAAATGGGGAATCAGAGGCGGGGAATCAGAGGCGGGGAAACAGAGCTGAGGAACCAGAGGCGGGGAATCAGAGTTGGGGAATCAGAGACGGGAAATCAGATATGGGGAATCAGAGGCAGGGAATCAGAGGCGGGGAAACAGAGGAGGGGTATCAGATATGGGGAACCAGAGGTGGGGAATCAGAGGGCGGGAATCCGAGATGGGTAATCAGAGGCAGGGAATCAGATATGGGGAATCAGAGGCGGGGAATCAGAGGCAGGGAATCAGATGTGGGGAATCAGAGATGGGGAATCAGAGGCAGGGAATCAGAGGCGGGGAATCAGAAGCCGGGAGTAATATTCCGGGAATCAGAGGCTTGGAATCAGAGGTGGGGAATCTGAGTCCTGGAATCAGAGATGGGGAATCAGAGGCGGGGAATCAGATATGGGGAATCAGAGGCGGGGAATCAGAGGCGGGGAAACAGAGATGGCTTATCAGATATGGGGAATCAGAAGTGGGGAATCAGAGGCGGGGATTCAGAGGCGGGGAAACAGAGTAGGGGTATCAGATATGGGGAACCAGAGGTGGGGAATCGGAGGGCGGGAATCCGAGATCGGTAATCAGAGGCAGGGAATCAGATATGTGGAATCAGAGGCGGGGAATCAGAGACAGGGAATCAGATGTGGGGAATCAGAGATGGGGAATCAGAGGCAGGGAATCAGAGGCGGGGAATCAGAGGTGGGGAATCTGAGTCCGGGAATCAGAGATGGGGAATCAGAGGCGGGGAATCAGATATGGGGAATCAGAGGTGGGGAATCAGAGGCGGGGAAACAGAGATGGCTTATCAGATATGGGGAATCAGAGGTGGGGAATCAGAGGCGGTGAATCAGAGATGTGGAATCAGAGGCGGGGAATCAGAGGCAGGGAATCAGACACGGGGAATCAGAGGCGGGGAATCAGAGCTGGGGAATCAGAGGCGGGGAATCAGAGTTGGGGAATCAGAGGTGGGTAATCAGATATGGGGAAACAGAGGCGGGGAATCAGAGGTGGGGAATCAGAGGCAGAGAATCAGATGTGGGGAATCAGAGGCGGGGAATCTGAGTTTGGGGATCAGAGGCGGAGAATAAGATATGGGGAATCAGAGGCGGGGAATCAGATATGGGCAATCAGAGGAGGGGAATCAGAGGTGGGGCATCAGAGGCGGGAATCAGAATTGGGGAATCAGACATGGGGAATCAGAGAAGGGGAATCAGAGGCAGTGAATCAGAGATGGTGAATCAGAGGCGGGGAATCACAGGCAGGGAATCAGACGCAGGGAATCAGTGGTGGTGAATCAGAGATGGGGAATCAGAGGCGGGGAATCAGAGGCAGGGAATCAGACGCGGGGAATCAGAGGCGGGGAATCAGAGCTGAGGAATCAGAGGCGGGGAATCAGAGTTGGGGAATCAGAGGCTGGGAATCAGATATGGGGCATCAGAGGCAGGGAATCAGATAGGGGAATCAGAGGCGGGGAATCACAGGCAGGGAATCAGACGCAGGGAATCAGTGGTGGTGAATCAGAGATGGGGAATCAGAGGCGGGGAATCAGAGGCAGGGAATCAGACGCGGGGAATCAGAGGCGGGGAATCAGAGCTGAGGAATCAGAGGCGGGGAATCAGAGTTGGGGAATCAGAGGCGGGGAATCAGATATGGGGAATCAGAGGCGGGGAATCAGAGGCGGGGAAACAGAGGAGGGATATCAGATATGGGGAACCAGAGGTGGGGAATCGGAGGGCGGGAATCCGAGATGGCGAATCAGAGGCAGGGAATCAGATATGGGGAAACAGAGATGGGGAATCAGAGGCAGGGAATCAGAGGCGGGGAATCAGAAGCGGAGAATCATATTCCGGGAATCAGAGTCTGGGAATCAGAGGTGGGGAATCTGAGTCCGGGAATCAGAGATGGGGAATCAGAGGTGGGGAATCAGATATGGGGAATCAGAGGCGGGGAATCAGAGGCGGGGAAACAAAGATGGCTTATCAGATATGGGGAATCAGAGGTGGTGAATCAGAGGCAGTGAATCAGAGATGGGGAATCAGAGGCGGGGAATCAGAGGCAGGGAATCAGACACGGGGAATCAGAGGCGGGGAATCAGAGCTGGGGAATCAGAGGCGGGGAATCAGAGTTGGGGAATCAGAGGTGGGGAATCAGATATGGGGAAACAGAAGCGGGGAATCAGAGGCGGGGAAACAGAGGAGGGGAATCAGATATTGGGAATCAGAGGTGGGGAATCAGAGGCAGGGAATCAGAATTTGGGAATATGAGATGGGGAATCAGAGCTGGGGAATCAGAGGCGGGGAATCAGAATTTGGGAATCAGAGATGGGGAATCAGAGATGGGGAATCAGAGGTGCGGAATCAGACGTGGAGAATCAGAGGTGGTTAATCACAGATGGGGAATCAGAGGCAGGGAATCAGAAGCAGGGAATCAGACGCGGGGAATCAGAGGTGGGGAATCATAACTGGGGAATCAGAGGCGGGGAATCAGAGTTGGGGAATCAGAGTTGGGGAATCCGAGGCGGGGTATCAGATATGGGGAATCAGAGGTGGGGAATCAGAGGTGGTGAATCAGAGATGGGGAATCAGAGGCGGGGAATTAGAATCAGGGAATCAGACGCGGGTAATCAGAGGTGGGGAATCAGAGCTGGTGAATCAGAGATGGTGAATCATAGGCGGGGAATCACAGGCAGGGAATCAGACGCAGGGAATCAGTGGTGGTGAATCAGAGATGGGGAATCAGAGGCGGGGAATCAGACGCAGGGAATCAGACACGGGGAATCAGAGGCGGGGAATCAGAGCTGAAGAATCAGAGGCGGGGAATCAGAGTTGGGGAATCAGAGGCGGGGAATCAGATATGGGGAATCAGAGGCGGGGAATCAGAGGCGGGGAAACAGAGGAGGGTTATCAGATATGGGGAACCAGAGGTGGGGAATCGGAGGGCGGGAATCCGAGATGGCAAATCAGAGGCAGGGAATCAGATATGGGGAATCAGAGATGGGGAATCAGAGGCAGGGAATCAGAGGCGGGGAAACAGAAGCGGGGAATCATATTCCGGGAATCAGAGTCTGGGAATCAGAGGTGGGGAATCTGAGTCCTGGAATCAGAGATGGGGAATCAGAGGTGGGGAATCAGATATGGGGAATCAGAGGCGGGGAATCAGAGGCTGGGAAACAAAGATGGCTTATCAGATATGGGGAATCAGAGGTGGTGAATCAGAGGCGGTGAATCAGAGATGGGGAATCAGAGGCAGGGAATCAGAGGCAGGGAATCAGACACGGGGAATCAGAGGCGGGGAATCAGAGCTGGGGAATCAGAGGCGGGGAATCAGAGTTGGGCAATCAGAGGTGGGGAATCAGATATTGGGAAACAGAGGCGGGGAATCAGAGGTGGGGAAACAGAGGCAGGGAATCAGATATTGGGAATCAGAGGTGGGGAATCAGAAGCAGGGAATCAGATGTGGGGAATCAGAGGCGGGGAATCACAGGCAGGGAATCAGACGCAGGGAATCAGTGGTGGTGAATCCAAGATGGGGAATCAGAGGCGGGGAATCAGAGGCAGGGAATTAGACACGGGTAATCAGAGGTGGGGAATCAGAGCTGAGGAATCAGAGGCAGGGAATCAGATATGGGGCATCTGAGGCAGGGAAACATATATGGGGAATCAGAGGCGGGGAATTAGTGGCAGGGAATCAGAGGCGGGGAATCAGAGGTGGGGTATCAGAGGCAGGGAATCAGATGTGGGGAATCAGACATGGGGAATCAGAGGCAGGGAATCAGAGGCGGGGAATCAGAAGCGGGGAATCATAGGCCGGGAATCAGAGGCAGGGAATCAGAGGTGGGGAATCAGAGTACGGGAATCAGAGATGGGGAATCAGAGGCGGGGAATCAGATATGGGGAATCAGAGGCGGGAATCAGAGGCTGAGAAACAGAGGTGGCTAATCAGATATGGGGAATCAGAGGTGGGGAATCAGAGGCAGTGAATCAGAGATGGGGAATCAGAGGCAGGGAATCAGAGGCGGGGAATCAGAAGCGGGGAATCATTGGCCGGGAATCAGAGGCTGTGAATCAGAGGTGGGGAATGTGAGTCCGTGAATCAGAGATGGGGAATTAGAGGTGGGGAATCAGATATGGGGAATCAGAGGCGGGGAATCAGAGGCGGGGAAACAGAGGTGGCTAATTAGATATGGGGAATCAGAGGTGGGGAATCAGAGGCGGTGAATCAGAGATGGGGAATCAGAGGCGGGGAATCAGAGGCAGGGAATCAGATATTGGGAATCAGAGTTGGGGAATCAGAGGCAGGGAATCAGAATTTGGGAATCAGAGACGGGGAATCAGAGATGGGGAATCAAAGGCGGGGAAACAGACGCGGAGAATCAAAGGTGGTTAATCACAGATGGGGAAACAGAGGCAGGGAATCAGAAGCAGGGATTCAGACGCGGGGGATCAGAGGCGAGGAATCATAGCTGGGGAATCAGAGGCGGGGATTCAGAGTTGGGGAATCAGAGGCGGGGTATCAGATATGGGGAATCAGAGGCGGGGAATCAGAGGTGGGGAATCAGATATGGGGAATCAGAGGTGGGTAATCAGAGGCGGTGAATGAGAGATGGGGAATCAGAGGCCGGGAATTAGAGTCAGGGAATCAGATGCGGGTAATCAGAGGTGGGGAATCAGAGCTGGGGAATCAGAGGCGGGGAATCAGAGTCAGGGAATCAGAGGTGGGGAATCAGAGATGGGGAATCAGAGGCGGGGTATCAGAGGCCGGGAATCAGAGGCCGGGAATTAGCGGTGGTGAATCAGAGATGGGGAATCAGAGGCAGGGATTCAGAGGCGGGGAATCAGACGCGGGGAATCTGAGGCGGGGTATCAGAGCTGGGGAATCAGAGGCGGTGAATCAGAGATGTTGAATCAGAGGCGGGGAATCAGAGGCAGGGAATCAGACACGGGGAATCAGAGGCGGGGAATCAGAGCTGGGGAATCAGAGGCGGGGAATCAGAGTTGGGGAATCAGAGGCGGGTAATCAGATATGGGGAAACAGAGGCGGGGAATCATAGGTGGGGAATCAGAGGCAGAGAATCAGATGTGGGGAATCAGAGCTGGGGAATCAGAGGCGGGGAATCTGAGTTTGGGAATCAGAGGCGGAGAATAAGATATGGGGAATCAGAGGCGGGGAATCAGATATGGGCAATCAGAGGAGGGGAATCAGAGGTTGGGCTTCAGAGGCGGGAATCAGAATTGGGGAATCAGACATGGGGAATCAGAGAAGGGGAATCAGAGGCAGTGAATCAGAGATGGTGAATCAGAGGCGGGGAATCACAGGCAGGGAATCAGACGCAGGGAATCAGTGGTGGTGAATCCAAGATGGGGAATCAGAGGCGTGGAATCAGAGGCAGGGAATTAGACACGGGGAATCAGAGGTGGGAATCAGAGCTGAGGAATCAGAGGCGGGGAATCAGAGGCTGGGAATCAGATATGGGGAATCAGAGGCGGGGAATCAGAGGCAGGGAATCAGACGCGGGGAATCAGAGGCGGGGAATCAGAGCAGAAGAATCAGAGGCGGGGAATCAGAGATGGGGAATCAGAGGTGGGGAATCAGATATGGGGAATCAGAGGCGGGGAATCAGAGGCGGGGAAACAAAGATGGCTTATCAGATATGGGGAATCAGAGGTGGTGAATCAGAGGCGGTGAATCAGAGATGGGGAATCAGAGGCAGGGAATCAGAGGCAGGGAATCAGACACGGGGAATCAGAGGCGGGGAATCAGAGCTGGGGAATCAGAGGCGGGGAATCAGAGTTGGGCAATCAGAGGTGGGGAATCAGATATGGGGAAACAGAGGCGGGGAATCAGAGGTGGGGAAACAGAGGCAGGTAATCAGATATTGGGAATCAGAGGTGGGGAATCAGAAGCAGGGAATCAGATGTGGGGAATCAGAGGCGGGGAATCACAGGCAGGGAATCAGACGCAGGGAATCAGTGGTGGTGAATCCAAGATGGGGAATCAGAGGCGGGGAATCAGAGGCAGGGAATTAGACACGGGGAATCAGAGGTGGGGAATCAGAGCTGAGGAATCAGAGGCAGGGAATCAGATATGGGGTATCAGAGGCAGGGAATCAGATGTGGGGAATCAGACATGGGGAATCAGAGGCAGGGAATCAGAGGCGGGGAATCAGAAGCGGGGAATCATAGGCCGGGAATCAGAGGCAGGGAATCAGAGGTGGGGAATCAGAGTACGGGAATCAGAGATGGGGAATCAGAGGCGGGGAATCAGATATGGGGAATCAGAGGCGGGAATCAGAGGCTGAGAAACAGAGGTGGCTAATCAGATATGGGGAATCAGAGGTGGGGAATCAGAGGCAGTGAATCAGAGATGGGGAATCAGAGGCAGGGAATCAGAGGCGGGGAATCAGAAGCGGGGAATCATTGGCCGGGAATCAGAGGCTGTGAATCAGAGGTGGGGAATGTTAGTCCGTGAATCAGAGATGGGGAATCAGAGGTGGGGAATCAGATATGGGGAATCAGAGGCGGGGAATCAGAGGCGGGGAAACAGAGGTGGCTAATTAGATATGGGGAATCAGAGGTGGGGAATCAGAGGCGGTGAATCAGAGATGGGGAATCAGAGGCGGGGAATCAGAGGCAGGGAATCAGACACGGGGAATCAAAGGCGGGGAATCAGAGCTGGGGAATCAGATGCGGGGAATCAGAGTTGAGGAATCAGAGGTGGGGAATCAGATATTGGGAAACAGAGGCGGGGAATCAGAGGCGGGGAAACAGAGGCGGGGAATCAGATATTGGGAATCAGAGTTGGGGAATCAGAGGCAGGGAATCAGAATTTGGGAATCAGAGACGGGGAATCAGAGATGGGGAATCAGAGGCGGGGAAACAGACGCGGAGAATCAAAGGTGGTTAATCACAGATGGGGAAACAGAGGCAGGGAATCAGAAGCAGGGATTCAGACGCGGGGGATCAGAGGCGGGGAATCATAGCTGGGGAATCAGAGGCGGGGATTCAGAGTTGGGGAATCAGAGGCGGGGTATCTGATATGGGGAATCAGAGGCGGGGAATCAGAGGCGGGGAATCAGATATGGGGAATCAGAGGTGGGTAATCAGAGGCGGTGAATGAGAGATGGGGAATCAGAGGCCGGGAATTAGAGTCAGGGAATCAGATGTGGGTAATCAGAGGTGGGGAATCAGAGCTGGGGAATCAGAGGCGGGGAATCAGAGTCAGGGAATCAGAGGTGGGGAATCAGAGATGGGGAATCAGAGGCGGGGTATCAGAGGCCGGGAATCAGAGGCCGGGAATTAGCGGTGGTGAATCAGAGATGGGGAATCAGAGGCAGGGATTCAGAGGCGGGGAATCAGACGCGGGGAATCTGAGGCGGGGTATCAGAGCTGGGGAATCAGAGGCGGTGAATCAGAGATGTTGAATCAGAGGCGGGGAATCAGAGGCAGGGAATCAGACACGGGGAATCAGAGGCGGGGAATCAGAGCTGGGGAATCAGAGGCGGGGAATCAGAGTTGGGGAATCAGAGGCGGGTAATCAGATATGGGGAAACAGAGGCGGGGAATCATAGGTGGGGAATCAGAGGCAGAGAATCAGATGTGGGGAATCAGAGCTGGGGAATCAGAGGCGGGGAATCTGAGTTTGGGAATCAGAGGCGGAGAATAAGATATGGGGAATCAGAGGCGGGGAATCAGATATGGGCAATCAGAGGAGGGGAATCAGAGGTTGGGCATCAGAGGCGGGAATCAGAATTGGGGAATCAGACATGGGGAATCAGAGAAGGGGAATCAGAGGCAGGGAATTAGACACGGGGAATCAGAGGTGGGAATCAGAGCTGAGGAATCAGAGGCGGGGAATCAGAGGCTGGGAATCAGATATGGGGCATCAGAGGCAGGGAATCAGATAGGGGAATCAGAGGCGGGGAATTAGTGGCAGGGAATCAGAGGCGGGGAATCAGAGGCGGGATATCAGAGGCAGGGAATCAGATGTGGGGAATCAGACATGGGGAATCAGAGGCAGGGAATCAGAGGCGGGGAATCAGAGGAGGGGAATCAGAGGTTGGGCATCAGAGGCGGGAATCAGAATTGGGGAATCAGACATGGGGAATCAGAGAAGGGGAATCAGAGGCAGTGAATCAGAGATGGTGAATCAGAGGCGGGGAATCACAGGCAGGGAATCAGACGCAGGGAATCAGTGGTGGTGAATCCAAGATGGGGATTCAGAGGCGGGGAATCAGAGGCAGGGAATTAGACACGGGGAATCAGAGGTGGGGAATCAGAGCTGAGGAATCAGAGGCGGGGAATCAGAGTTGGGGAATCAGAGGCTGGGAATCAGATATGGGGCATCAGAGGCAGGGAATCAGATAGGGGAATCAGAGGCGGGGAATCACAGGCAGGGAATCAGACGCGGGGAATCAGAGGCGGGGAATCAGAGCTGAGGAATCAGAGGCGGGGAATCAGAGTTGGGGAATCAGAGGCGGGGAATCAGATATGGGGAATCAGAGGCGGGGAATCAGAGGCGGGGAAACAGAGGAGGGATATCAGATATGGGGAACCAGAGGTGGGGAATCGGAGGGCGGGAGTGCGAGATGGCGAATCAGAGGCAGGGAATCAGATATGGGGAATCAGAGATGGGGAATCAGAGGCAGGGAATCAGAGGCGGGGAATCAGAAGCGGAGAATCATATTCCGGGAATCAGAGTCTGGGAATCAGAGGTGGGGAATCTGAGTCCGGGAATCAGAGATGGGGAATCAGAGGTGGGGAATCAGATATGGGGAATCAGAGGCGGGTTATCAGAGGCGGGGATAAAAAGATGGCTTATCAGATATGGGGAATCAGAGGTGGTGAATCAGAGGCGGTGAATCAGAGATGGGGAATCAGAGGCGGGGAATCAGAGGCAGGGAATCAGACACGGGGAATCAGAGGCGGGGAATCAGAGCAGGGGAATCAGAGGCGGGGAATCAGAGTTGGGGAATCAGAGGCGGGGAATCACAGGCAGGGAATCAGACGCAGGGAATCAGTGGTGGTGAATCCAAGATGGGGAATCAGAGGCGTGGAATCAGAGGCAGGGAATTAGACACGGGGAATCAGAGGTGGGAATCAGAGCTGAGGAATCAGAGGCGGGGAATCAGAGGCTGGGAATCAGATATGGGGAATCAGAGGCGGGGAATCAGAGGCAGGGAATCAGACACGGGGAATCAGAGGCGGGGAATCAGAGCTGAAGAATCAGAGGCGGGGAATCAGAGTTGGGGAATCAGAGGCGGGGAATCAGATATGGGGAATCAGAGGCGGGGAATCAGAGGCGGGGAAACAGAGGAGGGATATCAGATATGGGGAACCAGACGTGGGGAATCGGAGGGCGGGAATCCGAGATGGCGAATCAGAGGCAGGGAATCAGATATGGGGAATCAGAGATGGGGAATCAGAGGCAGGGAATCAGAGGCGGGGAATCAGAAGCGGGGAATCATGTTCCGGGAATCAGAGTCTGGGAATCAGAGGTGGGGAATCTGAGTCCTGGAATCAGAGATGGGGAATCAGAGGTGGGGAATCAGATATGGGGAATCAGAGGCGGGGAAACAAAGATGGCTTATCAGATATGGGGAATCAGAGGTGGTGAATCAGAGGCGGTGAATCAGAGATGGGGAATCAGAGGCAGGGAATCAGAGGCAGGGAATCAGACACGGGGAATCAGAGGCGGGGAATCAGAGCTGGGGAATCAGAGGCGGGGAATCAGAGTTGGGCAATCAGAGGTGGGGAATCAGATATGGGGAAACAGAGGCGGGGAATCAGAGGTGGGGAAACAGAGGCAGGTAATCAGATATTGGGAATCAGAGGTGGGGAATCAGAAGCAGGGAATCAGTGGTGGTGAATCCAAGATGGGGAATCAGAGGCGTGGAATCAGAGGCAGGGAATTAGACACGGGGAATCAGAGGTGGGAATCAGAGCTGAGGAATCAGACACGGGGAATCAGAGGCGGGGAATCAGAGCTGAAGAATCAGAGGCGGGGAATCAGAGTTGGGGAATCAGAGGCGGGGAATCAGATATGGGGAATCAGAGGCGGGGAATCAGAGGCGGGGAAACAGAGGAGGGATATCAGATATGGGGAACCAGACGTGGGGAATCGGAGGGCGGGAATCCGAGATGGCGAATCAGAGGCAGGGAATCAGATATGGGGAATCAGAGATGGGGAATCAGAGGCAGGGAATCAGAGGCGGGGAATCAGAAGCGGGGAATCATATTCCGGGAATCAGAGTCTGGGAATCAGAGGTGGGGAATCTGAGTCCTGGAATCAGAGATGGGGAATCAGAGGTGGGGAATCAGATATGGGGAATCAGAGGCGGGGAATCAGAGGCGGGGAAACAAAGATGGCTTATCAGATATGGGGAATCAGAGGTGGTGAATCAGAGGCGGTGAATCAGAGATGGGGAATCAGAGGCAGGGAATCAGAGGCAGGGAATCAGACACGGGGAATCAGAGGCGGGGATTCAGAGCTGGGGAATCAGAGGCGGGGAATCAGAGTTGGGCAATCAGAGGTGGGGAATCAGATATGGGGAAACAGAGGCGGGGAATCAGAGGTGGGGAAACAGAGGCAGGTAATCAGATATTGGGAATCAGAGGTGGGGAATCAGAAGCAGGGAATCAGATGTGGGGAATCAGAGGCGGGGAATCACAGGCAGGGAATCAGACGCAGGGAATCAGTGGTGGTGAATCCAAGATGGGGAATCAGAGGCGGCGAATCAGAGGCAGGGAATTAGACACGGGGAATCAGAGGTGGGGAATCAGAGCTGAGGAATCAGAGGCAGGGAATCAGATATGGGGTATCAGAGGCAGGGAATCAGATGTGGGGAATCAGACATGGGGAATCAGAGGCAGGGAATCAGAGGCGGGGAATCAGAAGCGGGGAATCATAGGCCGGGAATCAGAGGCAGGGAATCAGAGGTGGGGAATCAGAGTACGGGAATCAGAGATGGGGAATCAGAGGCGGGGAATCAGATATGGGGAATCAGAGGCGGGAATCAGAGGCTGAGAAACAGAGGTGGCTAATCAGATATGGGGAATCAGAGGTGGGGAATCAGAGGCAGTGAATCAGAGATGGGGAATCAGAGGCAGGGAATCAGAGGCGGGGAATCAGAAGCGGGGAATCATTGGCCGGGAATCAGAGGCTGTGAATCAGAGGTGGGGAATGTGAGTCCGTGAATCAGAGATGGGGAATCAGAGGTCGGGAATCAGATATGGGGAATCAGAGGCGGGGAATCAGAGGCGGGGAAACAGAGGTGGCTAATTAGATATGGGGAATCAGAGGTGGGGAATCAGAGGCGGTGAATCAGAGATGGGGAATCAGAGGCGGGGAATCAGAGGCAGGGAATCAGACACGGGGAATCAAAGGCGGGGAATCAGAGCTGGGGAATCAGATGCGGGGAATCAGAGTTGAGGAATCAGAGGTGGGGAATCAGATATGGGGAAACAGAGGCGGGGAATCAGAGGCGGGGAAACAGAGGCGGGGAATCAGATATTGGGAATCAGAGTTGGGGAATCAGAGGCAGGGAATCAGAATTTGGGAATCAGAGACGGGGAATCAGAGATGGGGAATCAGAGGCGGGGAAACAGACGCGGAGAATCAAAGGTGGTTAATCACAGATGGGGAAACAGAGGCAGGGAATCAGAAGCAGGGATTCAGACGCGGGGGATCAGAGGCGGGGAATCAGATATGGGGAATCAGAGGTGGGTAATCAGAGGCGGTGAATGAGAGATGGGGAATCAGAGGCCGGGAATTAGAGTCAGGGAATCAGATGCGGGTAATCAGAGGTGGGGAATCAGAGCTGGGGAATCAGAGGCGGGGAATCAGAGTCAGGGAATCAGAGGTGGGGAATCAGAGATGGGGAATCAGAGGCGGGGTATCAGAGGCCGGGAATCAGAGGCCGGGAATTAGCGGTGGTGAATCAGAGATGGGGAATCAGAGGCAGGGATTCAGAGGCGGGGAATCAGACGCGGGGAATCTGAGGCGGGGTATCAGAGCTGGGGAATCAGAGGCGGTGAATCAGAGATGTTGAATCAGAGGCGGGGAATCAGAGGCAGGGAATCAGACACGGGGAATCAGAGGTGGGGAATCAGAGCTGGGGAATCAGAGGCGGGGAATCAGAGTTGGGGAATCAGAGGCGGGTAATCAGATATGGGGAAACAGAGGCGGGGAATCATAGGTGGGGAATCAGAGGCAGAGAATCAGATGTGGGGAATCAGAGCTGGGGAATCAGAGGCGGGGAATCTGAGTTTGGGAATCAGAGGCGGAGAATAAGATATGGGGAATCAGAGGCGGGGAATCAGATATGGGCAATCAGAGGAGGGGAATCAGAGGTTGGGCATCAGAGGCGGGAATCAGAATTGGGGAATCAGACATGGGGAATCAGAGAAGGGGAATCAGAGGCAGTGAATCAGAGATGGTGAATCAGAGGCGGGGAATCACAGGCAGGGAATCAGACGCAGGGAATCAGTGGTGGTGAATCCAAGATGGGGAATCAGAGGCGTGGAATCAGAGGCAGGGAATTAGACACGGGGAATCAGAGGTGGGAATCAGAGCTGAGGAATCAGAGGCGGGGAATCAGAGGCTGGGAATCAGATATGGGGCATCAGAGGCAGGGAATCAGATAGGGGAATCAGAGGCGGGGAATTAGTGGCAGGGAATCAGAGGCGGGGAATCAGAGGCGGGATATCAGAGGCAGGGAATCAGATGTGGGGAATCAGACATGGGGAATCAGAGGCAGGGAATCAGAGGCGGGGAATCAGAGGAGGGGAATCAGAGGTTGGGCATCAGAGGCGGGAATCAGAATTGGGGAATCAGACATGGGGAATCAGAGAAGGGGAATCAGAGGCAGTGAATCAGAGATGGTGAATCAGAGGCGGGGAATCACAGGCAGGGAATCAGACGCAGGGAATCAGTGGTGGTGAATCCAAGATGGGGATTCAGAGGCGGGGAATCAGAGGCAGGGAATTAGACACGGGGAATCAGAGGTGGGGAATCAGAGCTGAGGAATCAGAGGCGGGGAATCAGAGTTGGGGAATCAGAGGCTGGGAATCAGATATGGGGCATCAGAGGCAGGGAATCAGATAGGGGAATCAGAGGCGGGGAATCACAGGCAGGGAATCAGACGCAGGGAATCAGTGGTGGTGAATCAGAGATGGGGAATCAGAGGCGGGGAATCAGAGGCAGGGAATCAGACGCGGGGAATCAGAGGCGGGGAATCAGAGCTGAGGAATCAGAGGCGGGGAATCAGAGTTGGGGAATCAGAGGCGGGGAATCAGATATGGGGAATCAGAGGCGGGGAATCAGAGGCGGGAAAACAGAGGAGGGATATCAGATATGGGGAACCAGAGGTGGGGAATCGGAGGGCGGGTGTGCGAGATGGCGAATCAGAGGCAGGGAATCAGATATGGGGAATCAGAGATGGGGAATCAGAGGCAGGGAATCAGAGGCGGGGAATCAGAAGCGGAGAATCATATTCCGGGAATCAGAGTCTGGGAATCAGAGGTGGGGAATCTGAGTCCGGGAATCAGAGATGGGGAATCAGAGGTGGGGAATCAGATATGGGGAATCAGAGGCGGGTTATCAGAGGCGGGGATAAAAAGATGGCTTATCAGATAAGGGGAATCAGAGGTGGTGAATCAGAGGCGGTGAATCAGAGATGGGGAATCAGAGGCGGGGAATCAGAGGCAGGGAATCAGACACGGGGAATCAGAGGCGGGGAATCAGAGCAGGGGAATCAGAGGCGGGGAATCAGAGTTGGGGAATCAGAGGTGGGGAATCAGATATGGGGAAACAGATGCGGGGAATCAGAGTCGGGGAAACAGAGGAGGGGAATCAGATATTGGGAATCAGAGGTGGGGAATCAGAGGCAGGGAATCAGAATTTGGGAATCAGAGATGGGGAATCAGAGCTGGGGAATCAGAGGCGGGGAATCAGAATTTGGGAATCAGAGATGGGGAATCAGAGATGGGGAATCAGAGGTGCGGAATCAGACGTGGAGATTCAGAGGTGGTTAATCACAGATGGGGAATCAGAGGCAGGGAATCAGAAGCAGGGAATCAGACGCGGGGAATCAGAGGTGGGGAATCATAGCTGGGGAATCAGAGGCGGGGAATCAGAGTTGGGGAATCAGAGTTGGGGAATCCGAGGCGGGGTATCAGATATGGGGAATCAGAGGTGGGGAATCAGAGGTGGTGAATCAGAGATGGGGAATCAGAGGCGGGGAATTAGAATCAGGGAATCAGACGCGGGTAATCAGAGGTGGGGAATCAGAGCTGGTGAATCAGAGATGGTGAATCAGAGGCGGGGAATCACAGGCAGGGAATCAGACGCAGGGAATCAGTGGTGGTGAATCAGAGATGGGGAATCAGAGGCGGGGAATCAGAGGAAGGGAATCAGACGCGGGGAATCAGAGGCGGGGAATCAGAGGTGAGGAATCAGAGGCGGGGAATCAGAGTTGGGGAATCAGAGGCGGGGAATCAGATATGGGGAATCAGAGGCGGGGAATCAGAGGCGGGGAAACAGAGGAGGGATATCAGATATGGGGAACCAGAGGTGGGGAATCGGAGGTCGGGAATCCGAGATGGCGAATCAGAGGCAGGGAATCAGATATGGGGAATCAGAGATGGGGAATCAGAGGCAGGGAATCAGAGGCGGGGAATCAGAAGCGGGGAATCATATTCCGGGAATCAGAGTCTGGGAATCAGAGGTGGGGAATCTGAGTCCGGGAATCAGAGATGGGGAATCAGAGGTGGGGAATCAGATATGGGGAATCAGAGGCGGGGAATCAGAGGCGGGGAAACAAAGATGGCTTATCAGATATGGGGAATCAGAGGTGGTGAATCAGAGGCGGTGAATCAGAGATGGGGAATCAGAGGCGGGGAATCAGAGGCAGGGAATCAGACACGGGGAATCAGAGGCGGGGAATCAGAGCTGGGGAATCAGAGGCGGGGAATCAGAGTTGGGGAATCAGAGGTGGGGAATCAGATATGGGGAAACAGAGGCGGGGAATCAGAGGTGGGGAAACAGAGGCAGGGAATCAGATATTGGGAATCAGAGGTGGGGAATCAGAAGCAGGGAATCAGATGTGGGGAATCAGAGCTGGGGATCAGAGGCGGGGCATCTGAGTTTGGGAATAAGAGGCGGGGAATAAGATATGGGGAATCAGAGAAGGGGAATCAGAGGCACTGAATCAGAGATGGTGAATCAGAGGCGGGGAATCACAGGCAGGGAATCAGACGCAGGGAATCAGTGGTGGTGAATCCAAGATGGGGAATCAGAGGCGGGGAATCAGAGGCAGGGAATTAGACACGGGGAATCAGAGGTGGGGAATCAGAGCTGAGGAATCAGAGGCAGGGAATCAGATATGGGGAATCAGAGGTGGGGAAACAGACGCGGAGAATCAAAGGTGGTTAATCACAGATGGGGAAACAGAGGCAGGGAATCAGAAGCAGGGATTCAGACGCGGGGGATCAGAGGCGGGGAATCATAGCTGGGGAATCAGAGGCGGGGATTCAGAGTTGGGGAATCAGAGGCGGGGTATCTGATATGGGGAATCAGAGGCGGGGAATCAGAGGCGGGGAATCAGATATGGGGAATCAGAGGTGGGTAATCAGAGGCGGTGAATGAGAGATGGGGAATCAGAGGCCGGGAATTAGAGTCAGGGAATCAGATGCGGGGTATCAGAGGCCGGGAATCAGAGGCCGGGAATTAGCGGTGGTGAATCAGAGATGGGGAATCAGAGGCAGGGATTCAGAGGCGGGGAATCAGACGCGGGGAATCTGAGGCGGGGTATCAGAGCTGGGGAATCAGAGGCGGTGAATCAGAGATGTTGAATCAGAGGCGGGGAATCAGAGGCAGGGAATCAGACACGGGGAATCAGAGGCGGGGAATCAGAGCTGGGGAATCAGAGGCGGGGAATCAGAGTTGGGGAATCAGAGGCGGGTAATCAGATATGGGGAAACAGAGGCGGGGAATCATAGGTGGGGAATCAGAGGCAGAGAATCAGATGTGGGGAATCAGAGCTGGGGAATCAGAGGCGGGGAATCTGAGTTTGGGAATCAGAGGCGGAGAATAAGATATGGGGAATCAGAGGCGGGGAATCAGATATGGGCAATCAGAGGAGGGGAATCAGAGGTTGGGCATCAGAGGCGGGAATCAGAATTGGGGAATCAGACATGGGGAATCAGAGAAGGGGAATCAGAGGCAGTGAATCAGAGATGGTGAATCAGAGGCGGGGAATCACAGGCAGGGAATCAGACGCAGGGAATCAGTGGTGGTGAATCCAAGATGGGGATTCAGAGGCGGGGAATCAGAGGCAGGGAATTAGACACGGGGAATCAGAGGTGGGGAATCAGAGCTGAGGAATCAGATGCGGGGAATCAGAGTTGGGGAATCAGAGGCTGGGAATCAGATATGGGGCATCAGAGGCAGGGAATCAGATAGGGGAATCAGAGGCGGGGAATCACAGGCAGGGAATCAGACGCAGGGAATCAGTGGTGGTGAATTAGAGATGGGGAATCAGAGGCGGGGAATCAGAGGCAGGGAATCAGACGCGGGGAATCAGAGGCGGGGAATCAGAGCTGAGGAATCAGAGGCGGGGAATCAGAGTTGGGGAATCAGAGGCGGGGAATCAGATATGGGGAATCAGAGGCGGGGAATCAGAGGCGGGGAAACAGAGGAGGGATATCAGATATGGGGAACCAGAGGTGGGGAATCGGAGGGCGGGAGTGTGAGATGGCGAATCAGAGGCAGGGAATCAGATATGGGGAATTAGAGATGGGGAATCAGAGGCAGGGAATCAGAGGCGGGGAATCAGAAGCGGAGAATCATATTCCAGGAATCAGAGTCTGGGAATCAGAGGTGGGGAAACTGAGTCCGGGAATCAGAGATGGGGAATCAGAGGTGGGGAATCAGATATGGGGAATCAGAGGCGGGTTATCAGAGGCGGGGATAAAAAGATGGCTTATCAGATATGGGGAATCAGAGGTGGTGAATCAGAGGCGGTGAATCAGAGATGGGGAATCAGAGGCGGGGAATCAGAGGCAGGGAATCAGACACGGGGAATCAGAGGCGGGGAATCAGAGCAGGGGAATCAGAGGCGGGGAATCAGAGTTGGGGAATCAGAGGTGGGGAATCAGATATGGGGAAACAGAGGCGGGGAATCAGAGTCGGGGAAACAGAGGAGGGGAATCAGATATTGGGAATCAGAGGTTGGGAATCAGAGGCAGGGAATCAGAATTTGGGAATCAGAGATGGGGAATCAGAGCTGGGGAATCAGAGGCGGGGAATCAGAATTTGGGAATCAGAGATGGGGAATCAGAAATGGGGAATCAGAGGTGCGGAATCAGACGTGGAGATTCAGAGGTGGTTAATCACAGATGGGGAATCAGAGGCAGGGAATCAGAAGCAGGGAATCAGACGCGGGGAATCAGAGGTGGGGAATCATAGCTGGGGAATCAGAGGCGGGGAATCAGAGTTGGGGAATCAGAGTTGGGGAATCCGAGGCGGGGTATCAGATATGGGGAATCAGAGGTGGGGAATCAGAGGTGGTGAATCAGAGATGGGGAATCAGAGGCGGGGAATTAGAATCAGGGAATCAGACGCGGGTAATCAGAGGTGGGGAATCAGAGCTGGTGAATCAGAGATGGTGAATCAGAGGCGGGGAATCACAGGCAGGGAATCAGACGCAGGGAATCAGTGGTGGTGAATCAGAGATGGGGAATCAGAGGCGGGGAATCAGAGGAAGGGAATCAGACGCGGGGAATCAGAGGCGGGGAATCAGAGGTGAGGAATCAGAGGCGGGGAATCAGAGTTGGGGAATCAGAGGCGGGGAATCAGATATGGGGAATCAGAGGCGGGGAATCAGAGGCGGGGAAACAGAGGAGGGATATCAGATATGGGGAACCAGAGGTGGGGAATCGGAGGGCGGGAATCCGAGATGGCGAATCAGAGGCAGGGAATCAGATATGGGGAATCAGAGATGGGGAATCAGAGGCAGGGAATCAGAGGCGGGGAATCAGAAGCGGGGAATCATATTCCGGGAATCAGAGTCTGGGAATCAGAGGTGGGGTATCTGAGTCCGGGAATCAGAGATGGGGAATCAGAGGTGGGGAATCAGATATGGGGAATCAGAGGCGGGGAATCAGAGGCGGGGAAACAAAGATGGCTTATCAGATATGGGGAATCAGAGGTGGTGAATCAGAGGCGGTGAATCAGAGATGGGGAATCAGAGGAGGGGAATCAGAGGCAGGGAATCAGACACGGGGAATCAGAGGCGGGGAATCAGAGCTGGGGAATCAGAGGCGGGGAATCAGAGTTGGGGAATCAGAGGTGGGGAATCAGATATGGGGAAACAGAGGCGGGGAATCAGAGGTGGGGAAACAGAGGCAGGGAATCAGATATTGGGAATCAGAGGTGGGGAATCAGAAGCAGGGAATCAGATGTGGGGAATCAGAGCTGGGGATCAGAGGCGGGGCATCTGAGTTTGGGAATAAGAGGCGGGGAATAAGATATGGGGAATCAGAGAAGGGGAATCAGAGGCACTGAATCAGAGATGGTGAATCAGAGGCGGGGAATCACAGGCAGGGAATCAGACGCAGGGAATCAGTGGTGGTGAATCCAAGATGGGGAATCAGAGGCGGGGAATCAGAGGCAGGGAATTAGACACGGGGAATCAGAGGTGGGGAATCAGAGCTGAGGAATCAGAGGCAGGGAATCAGATATGGGGCATCAGAGGCAGGGAATCAGATATGGGGAATCAGAGGCGGGGAATTAGTGGCAGGGAATCAGAGGCGGGGAATCAGAGGTGGGGTATCAGAGGCAGGGAATCAGATGTGGGGAATCAGACATGGGGAATCAGAGGCAGGGAATCAGAGGCGGGGAATCAGAAGCGGGGAATCATAGGCCGGGAATCAGAGGCAGGGAATCAGAGGTGGGGAATCAGAGTACGGGAATCAGAGATGGGGAATCAGAGGCGGGGAATCAGATATGGGGAATCAGAGGCGGGAATCAGAGGCTGAGAAACTGAGGTGGCTAATCAGATTAGGGAATCAGAGGTGGGGAATCAGAGGCAGTGAATCAGAGATGGGGAATCAGAGGCAGGGAATCAGAGGCGGGGAATCAGAAGCGGGGAATCAATGGCCGGGAATCAGAGGCTGTGAATCAGAGGTGGGGAATGTGAGTCCGTGAATCAGAGATGGGGAATCAGAGGTGGGGAATCAGATATGGGGAATCAGAGGCGTGGAATCAGAGGCGGGGAAACAGAGGTGGCTAATTAGATATGGGGAATCAGAGGTGGGGAATCAGAGGCGGGGAATCAGAGGCAGGGAATCAGACACGGGGAATCAAAGGCGGGGAATCAGAGCTGGGGAATCAGATGCGGGGAATCAGAGTTGAGGAATCAGAGGTGGGGAATCAGATATGGGGAAACAGAGGCGGGGAATCAGAGGCGGGGAAACAGAGGCGGGGAATCAGATATTGGGAATCAGAGTTGGGGAATCAGAGGCAGGGAATCAGATGTGGGGAGTCAGAGCTGGGGAATCAGAGGCGGGGAATCAGAATTTGGGAATCAGAGGTGGGGAATCAGAGATGGGGAATCAGAGGCGGGGAAACAGACGCGGACAATCAAAGGTGGTTAATCACAGATGGGGAAACAGAGGCAGGGAATCAGAAGCAGGGATTCAGACGCGGGGGATCAGAGGCGGGGAATCATAGCTGGGGAATCAGAGGCGGGGATTCAGAGTTGGGGAATCAGAGGCGGGGTATCAGATATGGGGAATCAGAGGCGGGTAATCAGAGGCGGGGAATCAGATATGGGAATCAGAGGTGGGTAATCAGAGGCGGTGAATGAGAGATGGGGAATCCGAGGCCGGGAATTAGAGTCAGGGAATCAGATGCGGGTAATCAGAGGTGGGGAATCAGAGCTGGGGAATCAGAGGCGGAGAATCAGAGTCGGGGAATCAGACGCGGGGAATCAGAGGCGGGGAATCAGAGCTGAGGAATCAGAGGCGGGGAATCAGAGTTGGGGAATCAGAGACGGGGAATCAGATATGGGGAATCAGAGGCGGGTAATCAGAGGTGGCTAATTAGATATGGGGAATCAGAGGTGGGGAATCAGAGGCGGGAAATCAGAGGCAGGGAATCAGACACGGGGAATCAAAGGCGGGGAATCAGAGCTGGTGAATCAGATGCGGGGAATCAGAGTTGAGGAATCAGAGGTGGGGAATCAGATATGGGGAAACAGAGGCGGGGAATCAGAGGCGGGGAAACAGAGGCGGGGAATCAGATATTGGGAATCAGAGTTGGGGAATCAGAGGCAGGGAATCAGATGTGGGGAGTCAGAGCTGGGGAATCAGAGGCGGGGAATCAGAATTTGGGAATCAGAGATGGGGAATCAGAGATGGGGAATCAGAGGCGGGGAAACAGACGCGGAGAATCAAAGGTGGTTAATCACAGATGGGGAAACAGAGGCAGGGAATCAGAAGCAGGGATTCAGACGCGGGGATCAGAGGCGGGGAATCATAGCTGGGGAATCAGAGGCCGGGATTCAGAGTTGGGGAATCAGAGGCGGGGTATCAGATATGGGGAATCAGAGGCGGGTAATCAGAGGCGGGGTATCAGATATGGGGAATCAGAGGTGGGTAATCAGAGGCGGTGAATGAGAGATGGGGAATCCGAGGCCGGGAATTAGAGTCAGGGAATCAGATGCGGGTAATCAGAGGTGGGGAATCAGAGCTGGGGAATCAGAGTTGGGGAATCAGAGACGGGGAATCAGATATGGGGAATCAGAGGTGGGGAATCAGAGGCGGGGAAACAGAGGAGGGGTATCAGATATGGGGAACCTGAGGTGGGGAATCGGAGGGCGGGAATCCGAGATGGGTAATCAGAGGCAGGGAATCAGATATGGGGAATCAGAGGCGGGGAATCAGAGGCAGGGAATCAGATGTGGGGTATCAGAGATGGGGAATCAGAGGCAGGGAATCAGAGGCGGGGAATCAGAAGCGGGGAATCATATTCCGGGAATCAGAGGCTTGGAATCAGAGGTGGGGAATCTGAGTCCGGGAATCAGAGATGGGGAATCAGAGGCGGGGAATCAGATATGGGGAATCAGAGACGGGGAATCAGAGATGGGGAATCAGAGGCGGGGAATCAGAGGCAGGGAATCAGACACGGGGAATCAGAGGCGGGGAATCAGACACGGGGTATCAGAGGCGGGGAATCAGAGTTGGGGAATCAGAGGTAGGGAATCAGATATGGGGAAACAGAGGCGGGGAATCAGAGGTGGGGAAACAGAGGCAGGGAATCAGATATAGGGAATCAGAGGTGGGGAATCAGAGGCAGGGAATCAGATGTGGGGAATCAGAGCTGGGCAATCAGAGACGGGGAATCTGAGTTTGGGAATCAGAGGCGGGGAATAAGATATGGGGAATCAGAGGCGGGGAATCAGATATGGGCAATCAGAGGAGGGGAATCAGAGGTGGGGCATCAGAGGCGGGAATCAGAATTGGGGAATCAGACATGGGGAATCAGAGAAGGGGAATCAGAGGCAGTGAATCAGAGATGGTGAATCAGAGGCGGGGAATCACAGGCAGGGAATCAGACGCAAGGAATCAGTGGTGGTGAATCCAAGATGGGGAATCAGAGGCGGGGAATCTGTGGCAGGGAATTAGACACGGGGAATCAGAGGTGGGGAATCAGAGCTGAGGAATCAGAGGCGGGGAATCAGAGTTGGGGAATCAGAGGCAGGGAATCAGGTATGGGGCATCAGAGGCAGGAAATCAGATATGGGGAATCAGAGGCGGGGAATTAGTGGCAGGGAATCAGAGGCGGGGAATCAGAGGCGGGGTATCAGAGGCAGGGAATCAGATGTGGGGAATCAGAGAAGGGGAATCAGAGGCAGTGAATCAGAGATGGTGAATCAGAGGCGGGGAATCACAGGCAGGGAATCAGACGCAAGGAATCAGTGGTGGTGAATCCAAGATGGGGAATCAGAGGCGGGGAATCTGAGGCAGGGAATTAGACACGGGGATTCAGAGGTGGGGAATCAGAGCTGAGGAATCAGAGGCGGGGAATCAGAGTTGGGGAATCAGAGGCAGGGAATCAGATATGGGGCATCAGAGGCAGGAAATCAGATATGGGGAATCAGAGGCGGGGAATTAGTGGCAGGGAATCAGAGGCGGGGAATCAGAGGCGGGGATTCAGAGGCAGGGAATCAGATGTGGGGAATCAGACATTGGGAATCAGAGGCAGGGAATCAGAGGCGGGGAATCAGAAGCGGGGAATCATAGGCCGTGAATCAGAGGCCGGGAATCAGAGGTGGGGATTCAGATTCCGGGAATCAGAGATGGGGAATCTGAGGCGGGGAATCAGATATGGGGAATCAGAGGCGGGGTATCAGAGGCGGAGAAACAGAGGTGGCTAATCAGATATGGGGAATCAGAGGTGGGGAATCGGAGGCAGTGAATCAGAGATGGGGAATCAGAGGCAGGGAATCAGAGGCGGGGAATCAGAAGCGGGGAATCATAGGCCGGGAATCAGAGGCCGGGAATCAGAGGTGGGGAATCTGAGTCCGGGAATCAGAGATGGGGAATCAGAGGCGGGGAATCAGATATGGGGAATCAGAGGCGGGGAATCAGAGGCGGGGAAACAGAGATTGCTTATCAGATATGGGGAATCAGAGGTGGGGAATCAGAGGCAGGGAATCAGAAATGGGGAATCAGAGGCGGGGAATCAGAGGCGGGGAAACAGAGCTGAGGAACCAGAGGCGGGGAATCAGAGTTGGGGAATCAGAGACGGGAAATCAGATATGGGGAATCAGAGGCAGGGAATCAGAGGCGGGGAAACAGAGGAGGGGTATCAGATATGGGGAACCAGAGGTGGGGAATCAGAGGGCGGGAATCCGAGATGGGTAATCAGAGGCAGGGAATCAGATATGGGGAATCAGAGGCGGGGAATCAGAGGCAGGGAATCAGATGTGGGGAATCAGAGATGGGGAATCAGAGGCAGGGAATCAGAGGCGGGGAATCAGAAGACGGGAATAATATTCCGGGAATCAGAGGCTTGGAATCAGAGGTGGGGAATCTGAGTCCTGGAATCAGAGATGGGGAATCAGAGGCGGGGAATCAGATATGGGGAATCAGAGGCGGGGAATCAGAGGCGGGGAAACAGAGGTGGCTTATCAGATATGGGGAATCAGAAGTGGGGAATCAGAGGCGGGGATTCAGAGGCGGGGAAACAGAGTAGGGGTATCAGATATGGGGAACCAGAGGTGGGGAATCGGAGGGCGGGAATCCGAGATGGGTAATCAGAGGCAGGGAATCAGATATGTGGAATCAGAGGCGGGGAATCAGAGACAGGAAATCAGATGTGGGGAATCAGAGATGGGGAATCAGAGGCAGGGAATCAGAGGCGGGGAATCAGAAGTGGGGAATCATATTCCGGGAATCAGAGGCTGGGAATCAGAGGTGGGGAATCTGAGTCCGGGAATCAGAGATGGGGAATCAGAGGCGGGGTATCAGATATGGGGAATCAGAGGCGGGGAATCAGAGGCGGGGAAACAGAGATGGCTTATCAGATATGGGGAATCAGAGGTGGGGAATCAGAGGCGGTGAATCAGAGATGGGGAATCAGAGGCCGGGAATCAGAGGCAGGAAATCTGACATGGGGAATCAGAGGCGGGGTATCAGAGCTGGGGAATCAGAGGCGGGGAATCAGAGTTGGGGAATCAGAGGTGGGGAATCAGATATGGGGAAACAGAGGCGGGGAATCAGAGGTGGGGAAACAGAGGCAGGGAATCAGATATTGGGAATCAGAGGTGGGGAATCAGAGGCAGGGAATCAGATGTGGGGAATCAGAGCTGGGGAATCAGAGACGGGGAATCTGAGTTTGGGAATCAGAGGCGGGGAATAAGATATGGGGAATCAGAGGCGGGGAATCAGATATGGGCAATCAGAGGAGGGGAATCAGAGGTGGGGCATCAGAGGCGGGAATCAGAATTGGGGAATCAGACATGGGGAATCAGAGAAGGGGAATCAGAGGCAGTGAATCAGAGATGGTGAATCAGAGGCGGGGAATCACAGGGAGGGAATCAGACGCAAGGAATCAGTGGTGATGAATCCAAGATGGGGAATCAGAGGCGGGGAATCAGAGGCAGGGAATTAGACACGGGGAATCAGAGGTGGGGAATCAGAGCTGAGGAATCAGAGGCGGGGAATCAGAGTTGGGGAATCAGAGGCAGGGAATCAGATATGGGGCATCAGAGGCAGGAAAACAGATATGGGGAATCAGAGGCGGGGAATTAGTGGCAGGGAATCAGAGGCGGGGAATCAGAGGCGGGGTATCAGAGGCAGGGAATCAGATGTGGGGAATCAGACATGGGGAATCATAGGCCGGGAATCAGAGGCAGGGAAACAGAGGTGGGGATTCAGAGTCCTGGAATCAGAGATGGGGAATCAGAGGCGGGGAATCAGATATGGGGAATCAGAGGCGGGGAATCAGAGGTGGAGAAACAGAGGTGGCTAATCAGATATGGGGAATTAGAGGTGGGGAATCAGACGCAGTGCATCAGAGATGGGGAATCAGGCGGGGAATCAGAAGCTGGGAATCATAGGCCGGGAATCAGAGGCCGAGAATCAGAGGTGGGGAATCTGAGTCCGGGAATCAGAGATGGGGAATCAGTTGCGGGGAATCAGATATGGGGAATCAGAGGCGGGGTAACAGAGGCGGGGAATCAGATATTGGGAATCAGAGGTGGGGAATCAGAGGCAGGGAATCAGATGAGGGGAATCAGTGCTGGGGAATCAGAGGCGGGGAATCAGAATTTGGGAATCAGAGATGGGGAATCAGAGGCGGGGATTCAGAGTTGGGGAATCAGAGGCGGGGTATCAGATATGGGGAATCAGAGGCGGGGAATCAGAGGCGGGGAAACTGAGGCGGGGAATCAGATATGGGGAATCATGGGTGGGGAATCAGAGGCGGTGAATCAGAGATGTGGAATCAGAGGCCGGGAATTAGATTCAGGGAATCAGACGCGGGTAATCAGAGGTGGGGAATCAAGGCTGGGGATTCAGAGGCGGGGAATCAGAGTCGGGGAATCAGAGGCGGGGAATCAGAGATGGGGAATCAGAGGCGGGGAATCAGAGGCCGGGAATCAGAGGCCGGGAATCAGTTGTGGGGAATCAGAGGCCGGGAATTAGCGGTGGTGAATCAGAGATGGGGAATCAGACGCGGGGATTCAGAGGCGGGGAATCAGACGCGGGGAATCAGAGGCAGGGAATCAGAGCTGGGGAATCAGAGGCGGGGAATCTGAGTTTGGGAATCAGAGGCGGGGAATAAGATATGGGGAATCAGAGGCGGGAATCAGATTTGGGGAATCAGACATGGTGAATCAGAGGTGGGGAATCACAGGCAGGGAATCAGACGCAGGGAATCAGTGGTGGAGAATCAGAGATGGGGAATCACAGGCGGGGAATCAGAGGCAGGGTATCAGACACGGGGAATCAGAGGCGGGGAATCAGAGCTGGGGAATCAGAGGCGGGGAATCAGAGTTGGGGAATCAGAGGTGGGGAATCAGATATGTGGAAACAGATGCGGGGAATCAGAGGTGGGGAAACAGAGGCAGGGAATCAGATATTGGGAATCAGAGGTGGGGAATCAGAGGCAGGGAAACAGAGGAGGGGAATCAGATATTGGGAATCAGAGGTGGGGAATCAGAGGCAGGGAATCAGAATTTGGGAATCAGAGATGGGGAATCAGAGCTGGGGAATCAGAGGCGGGGAATCAGAATTTGGGAATCAGAGATGGGGAATCAGAGATGGGGAATCAGAGGTGCGGAATCAGACGTGGAGATTCAGAGGTGGTTAATCACAGATGGGGAATCAGAGGCAGGGAATCAGAAGCAGGGAATCAGACGCGGGGAATCAGAGGTGGGGAATCATAGCTGGGGAATCAGAGGCGGGGAATCAGAGTTGGGGAATCAGAGTTGGGGAATCCGAGGCGGGGTATCAGATATGGGGAATCAGAGGTGGGGAATCAGAGGTGGTGAATCAGAGATGGGGAATCAGAGGCGGGGAATTAGAATCAGGGAATCAGACGCGGGTAATCAGAGGTGGGGAATCAGAGCTGGTGAATCAGAGATGGTGAATCAGAGGCGGGGAATCACAGGCAGGGAATCAGACGCAGGGAATCAGTGGTGGTGAATCAGAGATGGGGAATCAGAGGCGGGGAATCAGAGTTGGGGAATCAGAGGCGGGGAATCAGATATGGGGAATCAGAGGCGGGGAATCAGAGGCGGGGAAACAGAGGAGGGATATCAGATATGGGGAACCAGAGGTGGGGAATCGGAGGGCGGGAATCCGAGATGGCGAATCAGAGGCAGGGAATCAGATATGGGGAATCAGAGATGGGGAATCAGAGGCAGGGAATCAGAGGCGGGGAATCAGAAGCGGGGAATCATATTCCGGGAATCAGAGTCTGGGAATCAGAGGTGGGGAATCTGAGTCCGGGAATCAGAGATGGGGAATCAGAGGTGGGGAATCAGATATGGGGAATCAGAGGCGGGGAATCAGAGGCGGGGAAACAAAGATGGCTTATCAGATATGGGGAATCAGAGGTGGTGAATCAGAGGCGGTGAATCAGAGATGGGGAATCAGAGGCGGGGAATCAGAGGCAGGGAATCAGACACGGGGAATCAGAGGCGGGGAATCAGAGCTGGGGAATCAGAGGCGGGGAATCAGAGTTGGGGAATCAGAGGTGGGGAATCAGATATGGGGAAACAGAGGCGGGGAATCAGAGGTGGGAAAACAGAGGCAGGGAATCAGATATTGGGAATCAGAGGTGGGGAATCAGAAGCAGGGAATCAGATGTGGGGAATCAGAGCTGGGGATCAGAGGCGGGGCATCTGAGTTTGGGAATAAGAGGCGGGGAATAAGATATGGGGAATCAGAGAAGGGGAATCAGAGGCAGTGAATCAGAGATGGTGAATCAGAGGCGGGTAATCACAGGCAGGGAATCAGACGCAGGGAATCAGTGGTGGTGAATCCAAGATGGGGAATCAGAGGCGGGGAATCAGAGGCAGGGAATTAGACACGGGGAATCAGAGGTGGGGAATCAGAGCTGAGGAATCAGAGGCAGGGAATCAGATATGGGGCATCAGAGGCAGGGAATCAGATATGGGGAATCAGAGGCGGGGAATTAGTGGCAGGGAATCAGAGGCGGGGAATCAGAGGTGGGGTATCAGAGGCAGGGAATCAGATGTGGGGAATCAGACATGGGGAATCAGAGGCAGGGAATCAGAGGCGGGGAATCAGAAGCGGGGAATCATAGGCCGGGAATCAGAGGCAGGGAATCAGAGGTGGGGAATCAGAGTACGGGAATCAGAGATGGGGAATCAGAGGCGGGGAATCAGATATGGGGAATCAGAGGCGGGAATCAGAGGCTGAGAAACTGAGGTGGCTAATCAGATATGGGGAATCAGAGGTGGGGAATCAGAGGCAGTGAATCAGAGATGGGGAATCAGAGGCAGGGAATCAGAGGCGGGGAATCAGAAGCGGGGAATCATTGGCCGGGAATCAGAGGCTGTGAATCAGAGGTGGGGAATGTGAGTCCGTGAATCAGAGATGGGGAATCAGAGGTGGGGAATCAGATATGGGGAATCAGAGGCGTGGAATCAGAGGCGGGGAAACAGAGGTGGCTAATTAGACATGGGGAATCAGAGGTGGGGAATCAGAGGCGGGGAATCAGAGGCAGGGAATCAGACACGGGGAATCAAAGGCGGGGAATCAGAGCTGGGGAATCAGATGCGGGGAATCAGAGTTGAGGAATCAGAGGTGGGGAATCAGATATGGGGAAACAGAGGCGGGGAATCAGAGGCGGGGAAACAGAGGCGGGGAATCAGATATTGGGAATCAGAGTTGGGGAATCAGAGGCAGGGAATCAGATGTGGGGAGTCAGAGCTGGGGAATCAGAGGCGGGGAATCAGAATTTGGGAATCAGAGGTGGGGAATCAGAGATGGGGAATCAGAGGCGGGGAAAGAGACGCGGAGAATCAAAGGTGGTTAATCACAGATGGGGAAACAGAGGCAGGGAATCAGAAGCAGGGATTCAGACGCGGGGGATCAGAGGCGGGGAATCATAGCTGGGGAATCAGAGGCGGGGATTCAGAGTTGGGGAATCAGAGGCGGGGTATCAGATATGGGGAATCAGAGGCGGGTAATCAGAGGCGGGGAATCAGATATGGGAATCAGAGGTGGGTAATCAGAGGCGGTGAATGAGAGATGGGGAATCCGAGGCCGGGAATTAGAGTCAGGGAATCAGATGCGGGTAATCAGAGGTGGGGAATCAGAGCTGGGGAATCAGAGGCGGGGAATCAGAGTCGGGGAATCAGACGCGGGGAATCAGAGGCGGGGATTCAGAGCTGAGGAATCAGAGGCGGGGAATCAGAGTTGGGGAATCAGAGATGGGGAATCAGATATGGGGAATCAGAGGCGGGTAATCAGAGGTGGCTAATTAGATATGGGGAATCAGAGGTGGGGAATCAGAGGCGGGGAATCAGAGGCAGGGAATCAGACGCGGGGAATCTGAGGCGGGGTATCAGAACTGGGGAATCAGAGGCGGGGAATCTGAGTTTGGGAATCAGAGGCGGGGAATAAGATATGGGGAATCAGAGGCGGGGAATCAGATATGGGGAATCAGAGGAGGGGATTCAGAGGTGGGGCATCAGAGGCGGGAATCAGAATTGGGGAATCAGACATGGGGAATCAGAGAAGGGGAATCAGAGGCAGTGAATCAGAGATGGTGAATCAGAGGCGGGGAATCACAGGCAGGGAATCAGATGCAGGGAATCAGTGGTGGTGAATCAGAGATGGGGAATCAGAGGCGGGGAATCAGAGGCAGGGAATCAGACGCGGGGAATCAGAGGCGGGGAATCAGAGCTGAGGAATCAGAGGCGGGGAATCAGAGTTGGGGAATCAGAGACGGGGAATCAGATATGGGGAATCAGAGGCGGGGAATCAGAGGCGGGGAAACAGAGGAGGGGTATCAGATATGGGGAACCTGAGGTGGGGAATCGGAGGGCGGGAATCCGAGATGGGTAATCAGAGGCAGGGAATCAGATATGGGGAATCAGAGGCGGGGAATCAGAGGCAGGGAATCAGATGTGGGGTATCAGAGATGGGGAATCAGAGGCAGGGAATCAGAGGCGGGGAATCAGAAGCGGGGAATCATATTCCGGGAATCAGAGGCTTGGAATCAGAGGTGGGGAATCTGAGTCCGGGAATCAGAGATGGGGAATCAGAGGCGGGGAATCAGATATGGGGAATCAGAGACGGGGAATCAGAGGCGGGGAATCAGAGGCGGGGAAACAGAGATGGCTTATCAGATATGGGGAATCAGAGGTGGGGAATCAGAGGCGGTGAATCAGAGATGGGGAATCAGAGGCGGGGAATCAGAGGCAGGGAATCAGACACGGGGAATCAGAGGCGGGGAATCAGACACGGGGTATCAGAGGCGGGGAATCAGAGTTGGGGAATCAGAGGTGGGGAATCAGATATGGGGAAACAGAGGCGGGGAATCAGAGGTGGGGAAACAGAGGCAGGGAATCAGATATGGGGAATCAGAGGTGGGGAATCAGAGGCAGGGAATCAGATGTGGGGAATCAGAGCTGGGCAATCAGAGACGGGGAATCTGAGTTTGGGAATCAGAGGCGGGGAATAAGGTATGGGGAATCAGAGGCGGGGAATCAGATATGGGCAATCAGAGGAGGGGAATCAGAAGTGGGGCATCAGAGGCGGGAATCAGAATTGGGGAATCAGACATGGGGAATCAGAGAAGGGGAATCAGAGGCAGTGAATCAGAGATGGTGAATCAGAGGCGGGGAATCACAGGCAGGGAATCAGACGCAAGAAATCAGTGGTGGTGAATCCAAGATGGGGAATCAGAGGCGGGGAATCTGAGGCAGGGAATTAGACACGGGGAATCAGAGGTGGGGAATCAGAGCTGAGGAATCAGAGGCGGGGAATCAGAGTTGGGGAATCAGAGGCAGGGAATCAGATATGGGGCATCAGAGGCAGGAAATCAGATATGGGGAATCAGAGGCGGGGAATTAGTGGCAGGGAATCAGAGGCGGGGAATCAGAGGCGGGGTATCAGAGGCAGGGAATCAGATGTGGGGAATCAGACATGGGGAATCAGAGGCAGGGAATCAGAGGCGGGGAATCAGAAGCGGGGAATCATAGGCCGTGAATCAGAGGCCGGGAATCAGAGGTGGGGATTCAGATTCCGGGAATCAGAGATGGGGAATCAGAGGCGGGGAATCAGATATGGGGAATCAGAGGCGGGGTATCAGAGGCGGAGAAACAGAGGTGGCTAATCAGATATGGGGAATCAGAGGTGGGGAATCGGAGGCAGTGAATCAGAGATGGGGAATCAGAGGCAGGGAATCAGAGGCGGGGAATCAGAAGCGGGGAATCATAGGCCGGGAATCAGAGGCCGGGAATCAGAGGTGGGGAATCTGAGTCCGGGAATCAGAGATGGGGAATCAGAGGCGGGGAATCAGATATGGGGAATCAGAGGCGGGGAATCAGAGGCGGGGAAACAGAGATTGCTTATCAGATATGGGGAATCAGAGGTGGGGAATCAGAGGCGGGGAATCAGAAATGGGGAATCAGAGGCGGGGAATCAGAGGCGGGGAAACAGAGCTGAGGAACCAGAGGCGGGGAATCAGAGTTGGGGAATCAGAGACGGGAAATCAGATATGGGGAATCAGAGGCAGGGAATCAGAGGCGGGGAAACAGAGGAGGGGTATCAGATATGGGGAACCAGAGGTGGGGAATCAGAGGGCGGGAATCCGAGATGGGTAATCAGAGGCAGGGAATCAGATATGGGGAATCAGAGGCGGGGAATCAGAGGCAGGGAATCAGATGTGGGGAATCAGAGATGGGGAATCAGAGGCAGGGAATCAGAGGCGGGGAATCAGAAGCCGGGAGTAATATTCCGGGAATCAGAGGCTTGGAATCAGAGGTGGGGAATCTGAGTCCTGGAATCAGAGATGGGGAATCAGAGGCGGGGAATCAGATATGGGGAATCAGAGGCGGGGAATCAGAGGCGGGGAAACAGAGATGGCTTATCAGATATGGGGAATCAGAAGTGGGGAATCAGAGGCGGGGATTCAGAGGCGGGGAAACAGAGTAGGGGTATCAGATATGGGGAACCAGAGGTGGGGAATCGGAGGGCGGGAATCCGAGATCGGTAATCAGAGGCAGGGAATCAGATATGTGGAATCAGAGGCGGGGAATCAGAGACAGGGAATCAGATGTGGGGAATCAGAGATGGGGAATCAGAGGCAGGGAATCAGAGGCGGGGAATCAGAAGTGGGGAATCATATTCCGGGAAACAGAGGCTGGGAATCAGAGGTAAGGAATCTGAGTCCGGGAATCAGAGATGGGGAATCAGAGGCGGGGAATCAGATATGGGGAATCAGAGGCGGGGAATCAGAGGCGGGGAAACAGAGATGGCTTATCAGATATGGGGAATCAGAGGTGGGGAATCAGAGGCGGTGAATCAGAGATGGGGAATCAGAGGCGGGGAATCAGAGGCAGGAAATCTGACATGGGGAATCAGAGGCGGGGTATCAGAGCTGGGGAATCAGAGGCGGGGAATCAGAGGTGGGGAATCAGAGGTGGGGAATCAGATATGGGGAAACAGAGGCGGGGAATCAGAGGTGGGGAAACAGAGGCAGGGAATCAGATATTGGGAATCAGAGGTGGGGAATCAGAGGCAGGGAATCAGATGTGGGGAATCAGAGCTGAGGAATCAGAGACGGGGAATCTGAGTTTGGGAATCAGAGGCGGGGAATAAGATATGGGGAATCAGAGGCGGGGAATCAGATATGGGCAATCAGAGGAGGGGAATCAGAGGTGGGGCATCAGAGGCGGGAATCAGAATTGGGGAATCAGACATGGGGAATCAGAGAAGGGGAATCAGAGGCAGTGAATCAGAGATGGTGAATCAGAGGCGGGGAATCACAGGGAGGGAATCAGACGCAAGGAATCAGTGGTGATGAATCCAAGATGGGGAATCAGAGGCGGGGAATCAGAGGCAGGGAATTAGACACGGGGAATCAGAGGTGGGGAATCAGAGCTGAGGAATCAGAGGCGGGGAATCAGAGTTGGGGAATCAGAGGCAGGGAATCAGATATGGGGCATCAGAGGCAGGAAAACAGATATGGGGAATCAGAGGCGGGGAATTAGTGGCAGGGAATCAGAGGCGGGGAATCAGAGGCGGGGTATCAGAGGCAGGGAATCAGATGTGGGGAATCAGACATGGGGAATCATAGGCCGGGAATCAGAGGCCGGGAAACAGAGGTGGGGATTCAGAGTCCGGGAATCAGAGATGGGGAATCAGAGGCGGGGAATCAGATATGGGGAATCAGAGGCGGGGAATCAGAGGTGGAGAAACAGAGGTGGCTAATCAGATATGGGGAATTAGAGGTGGGGAATCAGACGCAGTGCATCAGAGATGGGGAATCAGGCGGGGAATCAGAAGCGGGGAATCATAGGCCGGGAATCAGAGGCCGGGAATCAGAGGTGGGGAATCTGAGTCCGGGAATCAGAGATGGGGAATCAGTTGCGGGGAATCAGATAATGGGAATCAGAGGCGGGGAATCAGAGGCGGGGAAACAGAGATTGCTTATCAGATATGGGGAATCAGAGGTGGGGAATCAGAGGCGGGGAATCAGATATGGGGAATCAGAGGCGGGGAATCAGAGGCGGGGAAACAGAGGTGGCTAATCAGATATGGGGAATCAGAGGTGGGGAATCAGAGGCGGTGAATCAGAGATGGGGAATCAGAGGTGGGGAATCTGAGGCAGGGAATCAGACACAGGGAATCAGAGGCGGGGAATCAGAGCTGGGGAATCAGAGGCGGGGAATCAGAGTTGGGGAATCAGAGGTGGGGAATCAGATATGGGGAAACAGAGGCGGGGAATCAGAGGCGGGGTAACAGAGGCGGGGATTCAGATATTGGGAATCAGAGGTGGGGAATCAGAGGCAGGGAATCAGATGAGGGGAATCAGTGCTGGGGAATCAGAGGCGGGGAATCAGAATTTGGGAATCAGAGATGGGGAATCAGAGGCGGGGATTCAGAGTTGGGGAATCAGAGGCGGGGTATCAGATATGGGGAATCAGAGGCGGGGAATCAGAGGCGGGGAAACTGAGGCGGGGAATCAGATATGGGGAATCATGGGTGGGGAATCAGAGGCGGTGAATCAGAGATGTGGAATCAGAGGCCGGGAATTAGATTCAGGGAATCAGACGCGGGTAATCAGAGGTGGGGAATCAGAGCTGGGGATTCAGAGGCGGGGAATCAGAGTCGGGGAATCAGAGGCGGGGAATCAGAGATGGGGAATCAGAGGCGGGGAATCAGAGGCCGGGAATCAGAGGCCGGGAATCAGTTGTGGGGAATCAGAGGCCGGGAATTAGCGGTGGTGAATCAGAGATGGGGAATCAGACGCGGGGATTCAGAGGCGGGGAATCAGACGCGGGGAATCAGAGGCAGGGAATCAGAGCTGGGGAATCAGAGGCGGGGAATCTGAGTTTGGGAATCAGAGGCGGGGAATAAGATATGGGGAATCAGAGGCGGGAATCAGATTTGGGGAATCAGACATGGTGAATCAGAGGTGGGGAATCACAGGCAGGGAATCAGACGCAGGGAATCAGTGGTGGAGAATCAGAGATGGGGAATCAGAGGCGGGGAATCAGAGGCAGGGTATCAGACACGGGGAATCAGAGGCGGGGAATCAGAGCTGGGGAATCAGAGGCGGGGAATCAGAGTTGGGGAATCAGAGGTGGGGAATCAGATATGTGGAAACAGATGCGGGGAATCAGAGGTGGGGAAACAGAGGCAGGTAATCAGATATTGGGAATCAGAGGTGGGGAATCAGAGGCAGGGAATCAGAGGTGGGGAATCAGTGGCAGGGAATCAGATGTGGGGAATCAGAGCTGGGGAATCAGAGGCGGGGAATCAGAATTTGGGAATCAGAGATGGGGAATCAGAGACGGGGAATCAGAGGCGGGGAATCAGACGCGGAGAATCAGAGGTGGTTAATCACAGATGGGGAACCAGAGGCAGGGAATCAGAAGCAGGGAATCAGACGCAGGGAATCAGAGGCGGGGAATCATACCTTGGGAATCAGAGGCGGGGATTCAGAGTTGGGGAATCAGAGGCGGGGTATCAGATATGGGGAATCAGAGGTGGGCAATCAGAGGCGGGGAAACTGAGGCGGGGAATCAGATATGGGGAATCAGAGGTGGGGAATCAGAGGCGGTGAATCAGAGATGGGGAATCAGAGGCCGGGAATTAGATTCAGGGAATCAGACGCGGGTAATCAGAGGTGGGGAATCAGAGCTGGGGATTCAGAGGCGGGGAATCAGAGTCGGGGAATCAGAGGCGGGGAATCAGAGATGGGGAATCAGAGGCGGGGAATCAGAGGCCGGGAATCAGAGGCCGGGAATCAGTTGTGGGGAATCAGAGGCCGGGAATTAGCGGTGGTGAATCAGAGATGCGGAATCAGAGGCGGGGATTCAGAGGCGGGGAATCAGACGTGGGGAATCAGAGGCGGGGAATCAGAGCTGGGGAATCAGAGGCGGGGAATCTGAGTTTGGGAATCAGAGGCGGGGAATAAGATATGGGGAATCAAAGGCGGGGAATCAGATATGGGGAATCAGAGGAGGGGAATCAGAGGTGGGGCATCAGCCGCGGGAATCAGAATTGGGGAATCAGACATGGTGAATCAGAGGCGGGGAATCAGAGTTGGGGAATCAGAGGTTGCGAATCAGATATGGGGAAACAGAGGCGGGGAATCAGAGGTGGTGAAACAGAGGCAGGGAATCAGATATTGGGAATCAGAGGTGGGGAATCAGAGGCAGGGAATCAGATGTGGGGAATCAGAGCTGGGGAATAAGAGGCAGGGATTCTGAGTTTGGGAATCAGAGGCGGGGAATAAGATATGGGGAATCAGAGGCGGGGAATTAGTGGCGGGGAATCAGAGGCGGGTTATCAGAGGCGGGGTATCAGAGGCAGGGAATCAGATGTGGGGAATCAGACATGGGGAATCAGAGGCAGGGAATCAGAGGCGGGGAATCAGAAGCGGGGAATCATAGGCCGGGAATCAGAGGCCGGGAATCAGAGGTGGGGAATTTGAGTCCTGGAATCAGAGATGGGGAATCAGAGGCGGGGAATCAGATATGGGGAATCAGAGGCGGGGAATCAGAGGCGGGGAAACAGAGATTGCTTATCAGATATGGGGAATCAGAGGTGGGGAATCAGAGGCGGGGAATCAGAAATGGCGAATCAGAGGCGGGGAATCAGAGGCGGAGAAACAGAGCTGAGGAACCAGAGGCGGGGAATCAGAGTTGGGGAATCAGAGACGGGGAATCAGATATGGGGAATCAGAGGCGGGGAATCAGAGGCGGGGAAACAGAGGAGGGGTATCAGATATGGGGAACCAGAGGTGGGGAATCAGAGGGCGGGAATCCGAGATGGGTAATCAGAGGCAGGGAATCAGATATGGGGAATCAGAGGCGGGGAATCAGAGGCAGGGAATCAGATGTGTGGAATCAGAGATGGGGAATCAGAGGCAGGGAATCAGAGGCGGGGAATCAGAAGCCGGGAATCATATTCCGGGAATCAGAGGCTTGGAATCAGAGGTGGGGAATCTGAGTCCTGGAATCAGAGATGGGGAATCAGAGGCGGGGAATCAGATATGGGGAATCAGAGGCGGGGAATCAGAGGCGGGGAAACAGAGATGGCTTATCAGATATGGGGAATCAGAGGTGGGGAATCAGAGGCGGGGATTCAGAGGCGGGGAAACAGAGTAGGGGTATCAGATATGGGGAACCAGAGGTGGGGAATCGGAGGGCGGGAGTGCGAGATGGCGAATCAGAGGCAGGGAATCAGATATGGGGAATCAGAGGCGGGGAATCAGAGGCAGGGAATCAGATGTGGGGAATCAGAGATGGGGAATCAGAGGCAGGGAATCAGAGGTGGGGAATCAGAAGCGGGGAATCATATTCCGGGAATCAGAGGCTGGGAATCAGAGGTGGGAAATCTGAGTCCGGGAATCAGAGATGGGGAATCAGAGGCTGGGAATCAGATATGGGGAATCAGAGGCGGGGAATCAGAGGCGGGGAAACAGAGATGTCTTATCAGATATGGGGAATCAGAGGTGGGGAATCAGTGGCGGTGAATCAGAGATGGGGAATCAGAGGCGGGGAATCAGAGGCAGGAAATCTGACATGGGGAATCAGAGGCGGGGTATCAGAGCTGGGGAATCAGAGGCGGGGAATCAGAGTTGGGGAATCAGAGGTGGGGAATCAGATATGGGGAAACAGAGGCGGGGAATCAGAGGTGGGGAAACAGAGGCAGGGAATCAGATATTGGGAATCAGAGGTGGGGAATCAGAGGCAGGGAATCAGATGTGGGGAATCAGAGCTGGGGAATCAGAGACGGGGAATCTGCGTTTGGGAATCAGAGGCGGGGAATAAGATATGGGGAATCAGAGGCGGGGAATCAGATATGGGCAATCAGAGGAGGGGAATCAGAGGTGGGGCATCAGAGGCGGGAATCAGAATTGGGGAATCAGACATGGGGAATCAGAGAAGGGGAATCAGAGGCAGTGAATCAGAGATGGTGAATCAGAGGCGGGGAATCACAGGGAGGGAATCAGACGCAAGGAATCAGTGGTGATGAATCCAAGATGGGGAATCAGAGGCGGGGAATCAGAGGCAGGGAATTAGACACGGGGAATCAGAGGTGGGGAATTGGAGCTGAGGAATCAGAGGTGGGGAATCAGAGTTGGGGAATCAGAGGCAGGGAATCAGATATGGGGCATCAGAGGCGGGGAATTAGTGGCAGGGAATCAGAGGCGGGGAATCAGAGGCGGGGTATCAGAGGCAGGGAATCAGATGTGGGGAATCAGACATGGGGAATCAGAGGCAGGGTATCAGAGGCGGGGAATCAGAAGCGGGGAATCATAGGCCGGGAATCAGAGGCCGGGAAACAGAGGTGGGGATTCAGAGTCCGGGAATCAGAGATGGGGAATCAGAGGCGGGGAATCAGATATGGGGAATCAGAGGCGGGGAATCAGAGGTGGAGAAACAGAGGTGGCTAATCAGATATGGGGAATTAGAGGTGGGGAATCAGACGCAGTGCATCAGAGATGGGGAATCAGGCGGGGAATCAGAAGCGGGGAATCATAGGTCGGGAATCAGAGGCCGGGAATCAGAGGTGGGGAATCTGAGTCCGGGAATCAGAGATGGGGAATCAGTTGCGGGGAATCAGATATGGGGAATCAGAGGCGGGGAATAAGAGGCGGGGAAACAGAGATTGCTTATCAGATATGGGGAATCAGAGGTGGGGAATCAGAGGCAGGGAATCAGATATGGGGAATCAGAGGCGGGGAATCAGAGGCGGGGAAACAGAGGTGGCTAATCAGATATGGGGAATCAGAGGTGGGGAATCAGAGGCGGTGAATCAGAGATGGGGAATCAGAGGCGGGGAATCATAGCTGGGGAATCAGAGGCGGGGATTCAGAGTTGGGGAATCAGAGGCGGGGTATCAGATATGGGGAATCAGAGGCGGGGAATCAGAGGCGGGGAATCAGATATGGGGAATCAGAGGTGGGTAATCAGAGGCGGTGAATGAGAGATGGGGAATCAGAGGCCGGGAATTAGAGTCAGGGAATCAGATGCGGGTAATCAGAGGTGGGGAATCAGAGCTGGGGAATCAGAGGCGGGGAATCAGAGTCGGGGAATCAGACGCGGGGAATCAGAGGTGGGGAATCAGAGCTGAGGAATCAGAGGTGGGGAATCAGAGTTGGGGAATCAGAGACGGGGAATCAGATATGGGGAATCAGAGGCGGGGAATCAGAGGCGGGGAAACAGAGGAGGGGTATCAGATATGGGGAACCTGAGGTGGGGAATCGGAGGGTGGGAATCCGAGATGGGTAATCAGAGGCAGGGAATCAGACGCGGGGAATCTGAGGCGGGGTATCAGAGCTGGGGAATCAGAGGCGGGGTATCTGAGTTTCGGAATCAGAGGCGGGGAATAAGATATGGGGAATCAGAGGTGGGGAATCAGATATGGGGAATCAGAGGAGGGAATTCAGAGGTGGGGCATCAGAGGCGGGAATCAGAATTGGGGAATCAGACATGGGGAATCAGAGAAGGGGAATCAGAGGCAGTGAATCAGAGATGGTGAATCAGAGGCGGGGAATCACAGGCAGGGAATCAGATGCAGGGAATCAGTGGTGGTGAATCAGAGATGGGGAATCAGAGGCGGGGAATCAGAGGCAGGGAATCAGACGCGGGGAATCAGAAGCGGGGAATCAGAGCTGAGGAATCAGAGGCGGGGAATCAGAGTTGGGGAATCAGAGACGGGGAATCAGATATGGGGAATCAGAGGCGGGGAATCAGAGGCGGGGAAACAGAGGAGGGGTATCAGATATGGGGAACCTGAGGTGGGGAATCGGAGGGCGGGAATCCGAGATGGGTAATCAGAGGCAGGGAATCAGATATGGGGAATCAGAGGCGGGGAATCAGAGGCAGGGAATCAGATGTGGGGAATCAGAGATGGGGAATCAGAGGCAGGGAATCAGAGGCGGGGAATCAGAAGCGGGGAATCATATTCCGGGAATCAGAGGCTTGGAATCAGAGGTTGGGAATCTGAGTCCTGGAATCAGAGATGGGGAATCAGAGGCGGGGAATCAGATATGGGGAATCAGAGACGGGGAATCAGAGGCGGGGAATCAGAGGCGGGGAAACAGAGATGGCTTATCAGATATGGGGAATCAGAGGTGGGGAATCAGAGGCGGTGAATCAGAGATGGGGAATCAGAGGCGGGGAATCAGAGGCAGGGAATCAGACACGGGGAATCAGAGGCGGGAAATCAGACACGGGGTATCAGAGGCGGGGAATCAGAGTTGGGGAATCAGAGGTGGGGAATCAGATATGGGGAAACAGAGGCGGGGAATCAGAGGTGGGGAAACAGAGGCAGGGAATTAGATATAGGGAATCAGAGGTGGGGAATCAGAGGCAGGGAATCAGATGTGGGGAATCAGAGCTGGGCAATCAGAGACGGGGAATCTGAGTTTGGGAATCAGAGGCGGGGAATAAGATATGGGGAATCAGAGGCGGGGAATCAGATATGGGCAATCAGAGGAGGGGATTTCAGAGGTGGGGCATCAGAGGCGGGAATCAGAATTGGGGAATCAGACATGGGGAATCAGAGCAGGGGAATCAGAGGCAGTGAATCAGAGATGGTGAATCAGAGGCGGGGAATCACAGGCAGGGAATCAGACGCAAGGAATCAGTGGTGGTGAATCCAAGATGGGGAATCAGAGGCGGGGAATCTGAGGCAGGGAATTAGACACGGGGAATCAGAGGTGGGGAATCAGAGCTGAGGAATCAGAGGCGGGGAATCAGAGTTGGGGAATCAGAGGCAGGGAATCAGATATGGGGCATCAGAGGCAGGAAATCAGATATGAGGAATCAGAGGCAGGGAATTAGTGGCAGGGAATCAGAGGCGGGGAATCAGAGGCGGGGTATCAGAGGCAGGGAATCAGATGTGGGGAATCAGACATGGGGAATCAGAGGCAGGGAATCAGAGGCGGGGAATCAGAAGCGGGGAATCATAGGCCGTGAATCAGAGGCCGGGAATCAGAGGTGGGGATTCAGATTCCGGGAATCAGAGATGGGGAATCAGAGGCGGGGAATCAGATATGGGGAATCAGAGGCGTGGAATCAGAGGCGGAGAAACAGAGGTGGCTAATCAGATATGGGGAATCAGAGGTGGGGAATCAGAGGCAGTGAATCAGAGATGGGGAATCAGAGGCAGGGAATCAGAGGCGGGGAATCAGAAGCGGGGAATCATAGGCCGGGAATCATAGGCCGGGAATCAGAGGTGGGGAATCTGAGTCCGGGAATCAGAGATGGGGAATCAGAGGCGGGGAATCAGATATGGGGAATCAGAGGCGGGGAATCAGAGGCGGGGAAACAGAGATTGCTTATCAGATATGGGGAATCAGAGGTGGGGAATCAGAGGCGGGGAATCAGAAATGGGGAATCAGAGGCGGGGAATCAGAGGCGGGGAAACAGAGCTGAGGAACCAGAGGCGGGGAATCAGAGTTGGGGAATCAGAGACGGGAAATCAGATATGGGGAATCAGAGGCGGGGAATCAGAGGCGCGGAAACAGAGGAGGGGTATCAGATATGGGGAACCAGAGGTGGGGAATCAGAGGGCGGGAATCCGAGATGGGTAATCAGAGGCAGGGAATCAGATATGGGGAATCAGAGGCGGGGAATCAGAGGCAGGGAATCAGATGTGGGGAATCAGAGATGGGGAATCAGAGGCAGGGAATCAGAGGCGGGGAATCAGAAGCCGGGAATAATATTCCGGGAATCAGAGGCTTGGAATCAGAGGTGGGGAATCTGAGTCCTGGAATCAGAGATGGGGAATCAGAGGCGGGGAATCAGATATGGGGAATCAGAGGCGGGGAATCAGAGGCGGGGAAACAGAGATGGCTTATCAGATATGGGGAATCAGAGGTGGGGAATCAGAGGCGGGGATTCAGAGGCGGTTAAACAGAGTAGGGGTATCAGATATGGGGAACCAGAGGTGGGGAATCGGAGGGCGGGAATCCGAGATGGGTAATCAGAGGCAGGGAATCAGATATGTGGAATCAGAGGCGGGGAATCAGAGACAGGGAATCAGATGTGGGGAATCAGAGATGGGGAATCAGAGGCAGGGAATCAGAGGCGGGGAATCAGAAGTGGGGAATCATATTCCGGGAATCAGAGGCTGGGAATCAGAGGTGGGGAATCTGAGTCCGGGAATCAGAGATGGGGAATCAGAGGCAGGGAATCAGATATGGGGAATCAGAGGCGGGGAATCAGAGGCGGAAAAACAGAGATGGCTTATCAGATATGGGGAATCAGAGGTGGGGAATCAGAGGCGGTGAATCAGAGATGGGGAATCAGAGGCGGGGAATCAGAGGCAGGAAATCTGACATGGGGAATCAGAGGCGGGGTATCAGAGCTGGGGAATCAGAGGCGGGGAATCAGAGTTGGGGAATCAGAGGTGGGGAATCAGATATGGGGAAACAGAGGCGGGGAATCAGAGGTGGGAAAACAGAGGCAGGGAATCAGATATTGGGAATCAGAGGTGGGGAATCAGAGGCAGGGAATCAGATGTGGGGAATCAGAGCTGGGGAATCAGAGACGGGGAATCTGAGTTTGGGAATCAGAGGCGGGGAATAAGATATGGGGAATCAGAGGCGGGGAATCAGATATGGGCAATCAGAGGAGGGGAATCAGAGGTGGGGCATCAGAGGCGGGAATCAGAATTGGGGAATCAGACATGGGGAATCAGAGAAGGGGAATCAGAGGCAGTGAATCAGAGATGGTGAATCAGAGGCGGGGAATCACAGGGAGGGAATCAGACGCAAGGAATCAGTGGTGATGAATCCAAGATGGGGAATCAGAGGCGGGGAATCAGAGGCAGGGAATTAGACACGGGGAATCAGAGGTGGGGAATCAGAGCTGAGGAATCAGAGGCGGGGAATCAGATTTGGGGAATCAGAGGCAGGGAATCAGATATGGGGCATCAGAGGCAGGAAAACAGATATGGGGAATCAGAGGCGGGGAATTAGTGGCAGGGAATCAGAGGCGGGGAATCAGAGGCGGGGTATCAGAGGCAGGGAATCAGATGTGGGGAATCAGACATGGGGAATCAGAGGCAGGGTATCAGAGGCGGGGAATCAGAAGCGGGGAATCATAGGCCGGGAATCAAGGGCCGGGAAACAGAGGTGGGGATTCAGAGTCCGGGAATCAGAGATGGGGAATCAGAGGCGGGGAATCAGATATGGGGAATCAGAGGCGGGGAATCAGAGGTGGAGAAACAGAGGTGGCTAATCAGATATGGGGAATTAGAGGTGGGGAATCAGACGCAGTGCATCAGAGATGGGGAATCAGGCGGGGAATCAGAAGCGGGGAATCATAGGCCGGGAATCAGAGGCCGGGAATCAGAGGTGGGGAATCTGAGTCCGGGAATCAGAGATGGGGAATCAGTTGCGGGGAATCAGATATGGGGAATCAGAGGCGGGGAATCAGAGGCGGGGAAACAGAGATTGCTTATCAGATATGGGGAATCAGAGGTGGGGAATCAGAGGCGGGGAATCAGATATGGGGAATCAGAGGCGGGGAATCAGAGGCGGGGAAACAGAGGTGGCTAATCAGATATGGGGAATCAGAGGTGGGGAATCAGAGGCGGTGAATCAGAGATGGGGAATCAGAGGCGGGGAATCAGAGGCAGGGAATCAGACACAGGGAATCAGAGGCGGGGAATCAGAGCTGGGGAATCAGAGGCGGGGAATCAGAGTTGGGGAATCAGAGGTGGGGAATAAGATATGGGGAAACAGAGGCGGGGAATCAGAGGCGGGGTAACAGAGGCGGGGAATCAGATATTGGGAATCAGAAGTGGGGAATCAGAGGCAGGGAATCAGATGAGGGGAATCAGTGCTGGGGAATCAGAGGCGGGGAATCAGAATTTGGGAATCAGAGATGGGGAATCAGAGATGGGGAATCAGAGGCGGGGAATCAGACGCGGTGAATCAGAGGTGGTTAATCACAGATGGGGAACCAGAGGCAGGGAATCAGAAGCAGGGAATCAGACGCGGGGAATCAGATGCGGGGAATCATAGCTGGGGAATCAGAGGCGGGGATTCAGAGTTGGGGAATCAGAGGCGGGGTATCAGATATGGGGAATCAGAGGCGGGGAATCAGAGGCGGGGAAACTGAGGCGGGGAATCAGATATGGGGAATCATGGGTGGGGAATCAGAGGCGGTGAATCAGAGATGGGGAATCAGAGGCCGGGAATTAGATTCAGGGAATCAGACGCGGGTAATCAGAGGTGGGGAATCAGAGCTGGGGATTCAGAGGCGGGAAATCAGAGGCGGGGAATCAGAGGCCGGGAATCAGAGGCCGGGAATCAGTTGTGGGGAATCAGAGGCCGGGAATTAGCGGTGGTGAATCAGTGATGGGGAATCAGACGCGGGGATTCAGAGGCGGGGAATCAGACGCGGGGAATCAGAGGCAGGGAATCAGAGCTGGGGAATCAGAGGCGGGGAATCTGAGTTTGGGAATCAGAGGCGGGGAATAAGATATGGGGAATCAGAGGCGGGGAATCAGATATGGGGAATCAGGGGAGGGGAATCAGAGGTGGGGCATCAGAGGCGCGAATCAGATTTGGGGAATCAGACATGGTGAATCAGAGGTGGGGAATCACAGGCAGGGAATCAGACGCAGGGAATCAGTGGTGGAGAATCAGAGATGGGGAATCAGAGGCGGGGAATCAGAGGCAGGGAATCAGACACGGGGAATCAGAGGCGGGGAATCAGAGCTGGGGAATCAGAGGCGGGGAATCAGAGTTGGGGAATCAGAGGTGGGGAATCAGATATGGGGAAACAGATGCGGGGAATCAGAGGTGGGGAAACAGAGGCAGGGAATCAGATATTGGGAATCAGAGGTGGGGAATCAGAGGCAGGGAATCAGAGGTGGGGAATCAGTGGCAGGGAATCAGATGTGGGGAATCAGAGCTGGGGAATCAGAGGCGGGGAATCAGAATTTGGGAATCAGAGATGGGGAATCAGAGATGGGGAATCAGAGGCGGGGAATCAGACGCGGAGAATCAGAGGTGGTTAATCACAGATGGGGAACCAGAGGCAGGGAATCAGAAGCAGGGAATCAGACGCAGGGAATCAGAGGCGGGGAATCATAACTTGGGAATCAGAGGCGGGGATTCAGAGTTGGGGAATCAGAGGCGGGGTATCAGATTTGGGGAATCAGAGGTGGGGAATCAGAGGCGGGGAAACTGAGGCGGGGAATCAGATATGGGGAATCAGAGGTGGGGAATCAGAGGCGGTGAATCAGAGATGGGGAATCAGAGGCCGGGAATTAGATTCAGGGAATCAGACGCGGGTAATCAGAGGTGGGGTATCAGAGCTGGTGATTCAGAGGCGGGGAATCAGAGTCGGGGAATCAGAGGCGGGGAATCAGAGATGGGGAATCAGAGGCGGGGAATCAGAGGCCGGGAATCAGAGATGGGGAATCAGAGGCAGGGAATCAGAGGCGGGGAATCAGAAGTGGGGAATCATATTCCGGGAATCAGAGGCTGGGAATCAGAGGTGGGGAATCTGAGTCCGGGAATCAGAGATGGGGAATCAGAGGCAGGGAATCAGATATGGGGAATCAGAGGCGGGGAATCAGAGGCGGAAAAACAGAGATGGCTTATCAGATATGGGGAATCAGAGGTGGGGAATCAGAGGCGGTGAATCAGAGATGGGGAATCAGAGGCGGGGAATCAGAGGCAGGAAATCTGACATGGGGAATCAGAGGCGGGGTATCAGAGCTGGGGAATCAGAGGCGGGGAATCAGAGTTGGGGAATCAGAGGTGGGGAATCAGATATGGGGAAACAGAGGCGGGGAATCAGAGGTGGGAAAACAGAGGCAGGGAATCAGATATTGGGAATCAGAGGTGGGGAATCAGAGGCAGGGAATCAGATGTGGGGAATCAGAGCTGGGGAATCAGAGACGGGGAATCTGAGTTTGGGAATCAGAGGCGGGGAATAAGATATGGGGAATCAGAGGCGGGGAATCAGATATGGGCAATCAGAGGAGGGGAATCAGAGGTGGGGCATCAGAGGCGGGAATCAGAATTGGGGAATCAGACATGGGGAATCAGAGAAGGGGAATCAGAGGCAGTGAATCAGAGATGGTGAATCAGAGGCGGGGAATCACAGGGAGGGAATCAGACGCAAGGAATCAGTGGTGATGAATCCAAGATGGGGAATCAGAGGCGGGGAATCAGAGGCAGGGAATTAGACACGGGGAATCAGAGGTGGGGAATCAGAGCTGAGGAATCAGAGGCGGGGAATCAGATTTGGGGAATCAGAGGCAGGGAATCAGATATGGGGCATCAGAGGCAGGAAAACAGATATGGGGAATCAGAGGCGGGGAATTAGTGGCAGGGAATCAGAGGCGGGGAATCAGAGGCGGGGTATCAGAGGCAGGGAATCAGATGTGGGGAATCAGACATGGGGAATCAGAGGCAGGGTATCAGAGGCGGGGAATCAGAAGCGGGGAATCATAGGCCGGGAATCAAGGGCCGGGAAACAGAGGTGGGGATTCAGAGTCCGGGAATCAGAGATGGGGAATCAGAGGCGGGGAATCAGATATGGGGAATCAGAGGCGGGGAATCAGAGGTGGAGAAACAGAGGTGGCTAATCAGATATGGGGAATTAGAGGTGGGGAATCAGACGCAGTGCATCAGAGATGGGGAATCAGGCGGGGAATCAGAAGCGGGGAATCATAGGCCGGGAATCAGAGGCCGGGAATCAGAGGTGGGGAATCTGAGTCCGGGAATCAGAGATGGGGAATCAGTTGCGGGGAATCAGATATGGGGAATCAGAGGCGGGGAATCAGAGGCGGGGAAACAGAGATTGCTTATCAGATATGGGGAATCAGAGGTGGGGAATCAGATATGGGGAATCAGAGGAGGGAATTCAGAGGTGGGGCATCAGAGGCGGGAATCAGAATTGGGGAATCAGACATGGGGAATCAGAGAAGGGGAATCAGAGGCAGTGAATCAGAGATGGTGAATCAGAGGCGGGGAATCACAGGCAGGGAATCAGATGCAGGGAATCAGTGGTGGTGAATCAGAGATGGGGAATCAGAGGCGGGGAATCAGAGGCAGGGAATCAGACGCGGGGAATCAGAAGCGGGGAATCAGAGCTGAGGAATCAGAGGCGGGGAATCAGAGTTGGGGAATCAGAGACGGGGAATCAGATATGGGGAATCAGAGGCGGGGAATCAGAGGCGGGGAAACAGAGGAGGGGTATCAGATATGGGGAACCTGAGGTGGGGAATCGGAGGGCGGGAATCCGAGATGGGTAATCAGAGGCAGGGAATCAGATATGGGGAATCAGAGGCGGGGAATCAGAGGCAGGGAATCAGATGTGGGGAATCAGAGATGGGGAATCAGAGGCAGGGAATCAGAGGCGGGGAATCAGAAGCGGGGAATCATATTCCGGGAATCAGAGGCTTGGAATCAGAGGTTGGGAATCTGAGTCCTGGAATCAGAGATGGGGAATCAGAGGCGGGGAATCAGATATGGGGAATCAGAGACGGGGAATCAGAGGCGGGGAATCAGAGGCGGGGAAACAGAGATGGCTTATCAGATATGGGGAATCAGAGGTGGGGAATCAGAGGCGGTGAATCAGAGATGGGGAATCAGAGGCGGGGAATCAGAGGCAGGGAATCAGACACGGGGAATCAGAGGCGGGAAATCAGACACGGGGTATCAGAGGCGGGGAATCAGAGTTGGGGAATCAGAGGTGGGGAATCAGATATGGGGAAACAGAGGCGGGGAATCAGAGGTGGGGAAACAGAGGCAGGGAATTAGATATAGGGAATCAGAGGTGGGGAATCAGAGGCAGGGAATCAGATGTGGGGAATCAGAGCTGGGCAATCAGAGACGGGGAATCTGAGTTTGGGAATCAGAGGCGGGGAATAAGATATGGGGAATCAGAGGCGGGGAATCAGATATGGGCAATCAGAGGAGGGGATTTCAGAGGTGGGGCATCAGAGGCGGGAATCAGAATTGGGGAATCAGACATGGGGAATCAGAGCAGGGGAATCAGAGGCAGTGAATCAGAGATGGTGAATCAGAGGCGGGGAATCACAGGCAGGGAATCAGACGCAAGGAATCAGTGGTGGTGAATCCAAGATGGGGAATCAGAGGCGGGGAATCTGAGGCAGGGAATTAGACACGGGGAATCAGAGGTGGGGAATCAGAGCTGAGGAATCAGAGGCGGGGAATCAGAGTTGGGGAATCAGAGGCAGGGAATCAGATATGGGGCATCAGAGGCAGGAAATCAGATATGAGGAATCAGAGGCAGGGAATTAGTGGCAGGGAATCAGAGGCGGGGAATCAGAGGCGGGGTATCAGAGGCAGGGAATCAGATGTGGGGAATCAGACATGGGGAATCAGAGGCAGGGAATCAGAGGCGGGGAATCAGAAGCGGGGAATCATAGGCCGTGAATCAGAGGCCGGGAATCAGAGGTGGGGATTCAGATTCCGGGAATCAGAGATGGGGAATCAGAGGCGGGGAATCAGATATGGGGAATCAGAGGCGTGGAATCAGAGGCGGAGAAACAGAGGTGGCTAATCAGATATGGGGAATCAGAGGTGGGGAATCAGAGGCAGTGAATCAGAGATGGGGAATCAGAGGCAGGGAATCAGAGGCGGGGAATCAGAAGCGGGGAATCATAGGCCGGGAATCATAGGCCGGGAATCAGAGGTGGGGAATCTGAGTCCGGGAATCAGAGATGGGGAATCAGAGGCGGGGAATCAGATATGGGGAATCAGAGGCGGGGAATCAGAGGCGGGGAAACAGAGATTGCTTATCAGATATGGGGAATCAGAGGTGGGGAATCAGAGGCGGGGAATCAGAAATGGGGAATCAGAGGCGGGGAATCAGAGGCGGGGAAACAGAGCTGAGGAACCAGAGGCGGGGAATCAGAGTTGGGGAATCAGAGACGGGAAATCAGATATGGGGAATCAGAGGCGGGGAATCAGAGGCGCGGAAACAGAGGAGGGGTATCAGATATGGGGAACCAGAGGTGGGGAATCAGAGGGCGGGAATCCGAGATGGGTAATCAGAGGCAGGGAATCAGATATGGGGAATCAGAGGCGGGGAATCAGAGGCAGGGAATCAGATGTGGGGAATCAGAGATGGGGAATCAGAGGCAGGGAATCAGAGGCGGGGAATCAGAAGCCGGGAATAATATTCCGGGAATCAGAGGCTTGGAATCAGAGGTGGGGAATCTGAGTCCTGGAATCAGAGATGGGGAATCAGAGGCGGGGAATCAGATATGGGGAATCAGAGGCGGGGAATCAGAGGCGGGGAAACAGAGATGGCTTATCAGATATGGGGAATCAGAGGTGGGGAATCAGAGGCGGGGATTCAGAGGCGGTTAAACAGAGTAGGGGTATCAGATATGGGGAACCAGAGGTGGGGAATCGGAGGGCGGGAATCCGAGATGGGTAATCAGAGGCAGGGAATCAGATATGTGGAATCAGAGGCGGGGAATCAGAGACAGGGAATCAGATGTGGGGAATCAGAGATGGGGAATCAGAGGCAGGGAATCAGAGGCGGGGAATCAGAAGTGGGGAATCATATTCCGGGAATCAGAGGCTGGGAATCAGAGGTGGGGAATCTGAGTCCGGGAATCAGAGATGGGGAATCAGAGGCAGGGAATCAGATATGGGGAATCAGAGGCGGGGAATCAGAGGCGGAAAAACAGAGATGGCTTATCAGATATGGGGAATCAGAGGTGGGGAATCAGAGGCGGTGAATCAGAGATGGGGAATCAGAGGCGGGGAATCAGAGGCAGGAAATCTGACATGGGGAATCAGAGGCGGGGTATCAGAGCTGGGGAATCAGAGGCGGGGAATCAGAGTTGGGGAATCAGAGGTGGGGAATCAGATATGGGGAAACAGAGGCGGGGAATCAGAGGTGGGAAAACAGAGGCAGGGAATCAGATATTGGGAATCAGAGGTGGGGAATCAGAGGCAGGGAATCAGATGTGGGGAATCAGAGCTGGGGAATCAGAGACGGGGAATCTGAGTTTGGGAATCAGAGGCGGGGAATAAGATATGGGGAATCAGAGGCGGGGAATCAGATATGGGCAATCAGAGGAGGGGAATCAGAGGTGGGGCATCAGAGGCGGGAATCAGAATTGGGGAATCAGACATGGGGAATCAGAGAAGGGGAATCAGAGGCAGTGAATCAGAGATGGTGAATCAGAGGCGGGGAATCACAGGGAGGGAATCAGACGCAAGGAATCAGTGGTGATGAATCCAAGATGGGGAATCAGAGGCGGGGAATCAGAGGCAGGGAATTAGACACGGGGAATCAGAGGTGGGGAATCAGAGCTGAGGAATCAGAGGCGGGGAATCAGATTTGGGGAATCAGAGGCAGGGAATCAGATATGGGGCATCAGAGGCAGGAAAACAGATATGGGGAATCAGAGGCGGGGAATTAGTGGCAGGGAATCAGAGGCGGGGAATCAGAGGCGGGGTATCAGAGGCAGGGAATCAGATGTGGGGAATCAGACATGGGGAATCAGAGGCAGGGTATCAGAGGCGGGGAATCAGAAGCGGGGAATCATAGGCCGGGAATCAAGGGCCGGGAAACAGAGGTGGGGATTCAGAGTCCGGGAATCAGAGATGGGGAATCAGAGGCGGGGAATCAGATATGGGGAATCAGAGGCGGGGAATCAGAGGTGGAGAAACAGAGGTGGCTAATCAGATATGGGGAATTAGAGGTGGGGAATCAGACGCAGTGCATCAGAGATGGGGAATCAGGCGGGGAATCAGAAGCGGGGAATCATAGGCCGGGAATCAGAGGCCGGGAATCAGAGGTGGGGAATCTGAGTCCGGGAATCAGAGATGGGGAATCAGTTGCGGGGAATCAGATATGGGGAATCAGAGGCGGGGAATCAGAGGCGGGGAAACAGAGATTGCTTATCAGATATGGGGAATCAGAGGTGGGGAATCAGAGGCGGGGAATCAGATATGGGGAATCAGAGGCGGGGAATCAGAGGCGGGGAAACAGAGGTGGCTAATCAGATATGGGGAATCAGAGGTGGGGAATCAGAGGCGGTGAGTCAGAGATGGGGAATCAGAGGCGGGGAATCAGAGGCAGGGAATCAGACACAGGGAATCAGAGGCGGGGAATCAGAGCTGGGGAATCAGAGGCGGGGAATCAGAGTTGGGGAATCAGAGGTGGGGAATAAGATATGGGGAAACAGAGGCGGGGAATCAGAGGCGGGGTAACAGAGGCGGGGAATCAGATATTGGGAATCAGAAGTGGGGAATCAGAGGCAGGGAATCAGATGAGGGGAATCAGTGCTGGGGAATCAGAGGCGGGGAATCAGAATTTGGGAATCAGAGATGGGGAATCAGAGATGGGGAATCAGAGGCGGGGAATCAGACGCGGTGAATCAGAGGTGGTTAATCACAGATGGGGAACCAGAGGCAGGGAATCAGAAGCAGGGAATCAGACGCGGGGAATCAGATGCGGGGAATCATAGCTGGGGAATCAGAGGCGGGGATTCAGAGTTGGGGAATCAGAGGCGGGGTATCAGATATGGGGAATCAGAGGCGGGGAATCAGAGGCGGGGAAACTGAGGCGGGGAATCAGATATGGGGAATCATGGGTGGGGAATCAGAGGCGGTGAATCAGAGATGGGGAATCAGAGGCCGGGAATTAGATTCAGGGAATCAGACGCGGGTAATCAGAGGTGGGGAATCAGAGCTGGGGATTCAGAGGCGGGAAATCAGAGGCGGGGAATCAGAGGCCGGGAATCAGAGGCCGGGAATCAGTTGTGGGGAATCAGAGGCCGGGAATTAGCGGTGGTGAATCAGTGATGGGGAATCAGACGCGGGGATTCAGAGGCGGGGAATCAGACGCGGGGAATCAGAGGCAGGGAATCAGAGCTGGGGAATCAGAGGCGGGGAATCTGAGTTTGGGAATCAGAGGCGGGGAATAAGATATGGGGAATCAGAGGCGGGGAATCAGATATGGGGAATCAGGGGAGGGGAATCAGAGGTGGGGCATCAGAGGCGCGAATCAGATTTGGGGAATCAGACATGGTGAATCAGAGGTGGGGAATCACAGGCAGGGAATCAGACGCAGGGAATCAGTGGTGGAGAATCAGAGATGGGGAATCAGAGGCGGGGAATCAGAGGCAGGGAATCAGACACGGGGAATCAGAGGCGGGGAATCAGAGCTGGGGAATCAGAGGCGGGGAATCAGAGTTGGGGAATCAGAGGTGGGGAATCAGATATGGGGAAACAGATGCGGGGAATCAGAGGTGGGGAAACAGAGGCAGGGAATCAGATATTGGGAATCAGAGGTGGGGAATCAGAGGCAGGGAATCAGAGGTGGGGAATCAGTGGCAGGGAATCAGATGTGGGGAATCAGAGCTGGGGAATCAGAGGCGGGGAATCAGAATTTGGGAATCAGAGATGGGGAATCAGAGATGGGGAATCAGAGGCGGGGAATCAGACGCGGAGAATCAGAGGTGGTTAATCACAGATGGGGAACCAGAGGCAGGGAATCAGAAGCAGGGAATCAGACGCAGGGAATCAGAGGCGGGGAATCATAACTTGGGAATCAGAGGCGGGGATTCAGAGTTGGGGAATCAGAGGCGGGGTATCAGATTTGGGGAATCAGAGGTGGGGAATCAGAGGCGGGGAAACTGAGGCGGGGAATCAGATATGGGGAATCAGAGGTGGGGAATCAGAGGCGGTGAATCAGAGATGGGGAATCAGAGGCCGGGAATTAGATTCAGGGAATCAGACGCGGGTAATCAGAGGTGGGGTATCAGAGCTGGTGATTCAGAGGCGGGGAATCAGAGTCGGGGAATCAGAGGCGGGGAATCAGAGATGGGGAATCAGAGGCGGGGAATCAGAGGCCGGGAATCAGAGATGGGGAATCAGAGGCAGGGAATCAGAGGCGGGGAATCAGAAGTGGGGAATCATATTCCGGGAATCAGAGGCTGGGAATCAGAGGTGGGGAATCTGAGTCCGGGAATCAGAGATGGGGAATCAGAGGCAGGGAATCAGATATGGGGAATCAGAGGCGGGGAATCAGAGGCGGAAAAACAGAGATGGCTTATCAGATATGGGGAATCAGAGGTGGGGAATCAGAGGCGGTGAATCAGAGATGGGGAATCAGAGGCGGGGAATCAGAGGCAGGAAATCTGACATGGGGAATCAGAGGCGGGGTATCAGAGCTGGGGAATCAGAGGCGGGGAATCAGAGTTGGGGAATCAGAGGTGGGGAATCAGATATGGGGAAACAGAGGCGGGGAATCAGAGGTGGGAAAACAGAGGCAGGGAATCAGATATTGGGAATCAGAGGTGGGGAATCAGAGGCAGGGAATCAGATGTGGGGAATCAGAGCTGGGGAATCAGAGACGGGGAATCTGAGTTTGGGAATCAGAGGCGGGGAATAAGATATGGGGAATCAGAGGCGGGGAATCAGATATGGGCAATCAGAGGAGGGGAATCAGAGGTGGGGCATCAGAGGCGGGAATCAGAATTGGGGAATCAGACATGGGGAATCAGAGAAGGGGAATCAGAGGCAGTGAATCAGAGATGGTGAATCAGAGGCGGGGAATCACAGGGAGGGAATCAGACGCAAGGAATCAGTGGTGATGAATCCAAGATGGGGAATCAGAGGCGGGGAATCAGAGGCAGGGAATTAGACACGGGGAATCAGAGGTGGGGAATCAGAGCTGAGGAATCAGAGGCGGGGAATCAGATTTGGGGAATCAGAGGCAGGGAATCAGATATGGGGCATCAGAGGCAGGAAAACAGATATGGGGAATCAGAGGCGGGGAATTAGTGGCAGGGAATCAGAGGCGGGGAATCAGAGGCGGGGTATCAGAGGCAGGGAATCAGATGTGGGGAATCAGACATGGGGAATCAGAGGCAGGGTATCAGAGGCGGGGAATCAGAAGCGGGGAATCATAGGCCGGGAATCAAGGGCCGGGAAACAGAGGTGGGGATTCAGAGTCCGGGAATCAGAGATGGGGAATCAGAGGCGGGGAATCAGATATGGGGAATCAGAGGCGGGGAATCAGAGGTGGAGAAACAGAGGTGGCTAATCAGATATGGGGAATTAGAGGTGGGGAATCAGACGCAGTGCATCAGAGATGGGGAATCAGGCGGGGAATCAGAAGCGGGGAATCATAGGCCGGGAATCAGAGGCCGGGAATCAGAGGTGGGGAATCTGAGTCCGGGAATCAGAGATGGGGAATCAGTTGCGGGGAATCAGATATGGGGAATCAGAGGCGGGGAATCAGAGGCGGGGAAACAGAGATTGCTTATCAGATATGGGGAATCAGAGGTGGGGAATCAGAGGCGGGGAATCAGATATGGGGAATCAGAGGCGGGGAATCAGAGGCGGGGAAACAGAGGTGGCTAATCAGATATGGGGAATCAGAGGTGGGGAATCAGAGGCGGTGAATCAGAGATGGGGAATCAGAGGCGGGGAATCAGAGGCAGGGAATCAGACACAGGGAATCAGAGGCGGGGAATCAGAGCTGGGGAATCAGAGGCGGGGAATCAGAGTTGGGGAATCAGAGGTGGGGAATAAGATATGGGGAAACAGAGGCGGGGAATCAGAGGCGGGGTAACAGAGGCGGGGAATCAGATATTGGGAATCAGAAGTGGGGAATCAGAGGCAGGGAATCAGATGAGGGGAATCAGTGCTGGGGAATCAGAGGCGGGGAATCAGAATTTGGGAATCAGAGATGGGGAATCAGAGATGGGGAATCAGAGGCGGGGAATCAGACGCGGTGAATCAGAGGTGGTTAATCACAGATGGGGAACCAGAGGCAGGGAATCAGAAGCAGGGAATCAGACGCGGGGAATCAGATGCGGGGAATCATAGCTGGGGAATCAGAGGCGGGGATTCAGAGTTGGGGAATCAGAGGCGGGGTATCAGATATGGGGAATCAGAGGCGGGGAATCAGAGGCGGGGAAACTGAGGCGGGGAATCAGATATGGGGAATCATGGGTGGGGAATCAGAGGCGGTGAATCAGAGATGGGGAATCAGAGGCCGGGAATTAGATTCAGGGAATCAGACGCGGGTAATCAGAGGTGGGGAATCAGAGCTGGGGATTCAGAGGCGGGAAATCAGAGGCGGGGAATCAGAGGCCGGGAATCAGAGGCCGGGAATCAGTTGTGGGGAATCAGAGGCCGGGAATTAGCGGTGGTGAATCAGTGATGGGGAATCAGACGCGGGGATTCAGAGGCGGGGAATCAGACGCGGGGAATCAGAGGCAGGGAATCAGAGCTGGGGAATCAGAGGCGGGGAATCTGAGTTTGGGAATCAGAGGCGGGGAATAAGATATGGGGAATCAGAGGCGGGGAATCAGATATGGGGAATCAGGGGAGGGGAATCAGAGGTGGGGCATCAGAGGCGCGAATCAGATTTGGGGAATCAGACATGGTGAATCAGAGGTGGGGAATCACAGGCAGGGAATCAGACGCAGGGAATCAGTGGTGGAGAATCAGAGATGGGGAATCAGAGGCGGGGAATCAGAGGCAGGGAATCAGACACGGGGAATCAGAGGCGGGGAATCAGAGCTGGGGAATCAGAGGCGGGGAATCAGAGTTGGGGAATCAGAGGTGGGGAATCAGATATGGGGAAACAGATGCGGGGAATCAGAGGTGGGGAAACAGAGGCAGGGAATCAGATATTGGGAATCAGAGGTGGGGAATCAGAGGCAGGGAATCAGAGGTGGGGAATCAGTGGCAGGGAATCAGATGTGGGGAATCAGAGCTGGGGAATCAGAGGCGGGGAATCAGAATTTGGGAATCAGAGATGGGGAATCAGAGATGGGGAATCAGAGGCGGGGAATCAGACGCGGAGAATCAGAGGTGGTTAATCACAGATGGGGAACCAGAGGCAGGGAATCAGAAGCAGGGAATCAGACGCAGGGAATCAGAGGCGGGGAATCATAACTTGGGAATCAGAGGCGGGGATTCAGAGTTGGGGAATCAGAGGCGGGGTATCAGATTTGGGGAATCAGAGGTGGGGAATCAGAGGCGGGGAAACTGAGGCGGGGAATCAGATATGGGGAATCAGAGGTGGGGAATCAGAGGCGGTGAATCAGAGATGGGGAATCAGAGGCCGGGAATTAGATTCAGGGAATCAGACGCGGGTAATCAGAGGTGGGGTATCAGAGCTGGTGATTCAGAGGCGGGGAATCAGAGTCGGGGAATCAGAGGCGGGGAATCAGAGATGGGGAATCAGAGGCGGGGAATCAGAGGCCGGGAATCAGAGGCCGGGAATCAGTTGTGGGGAATCAGAGGCCGGGAATTAGCGGTGGTGAATCAGAGATGGGGAATCAGAGGCGGGGATTCAGAGGCGGGGAATCAGACGTGGGGAATCAGAGGCGGGGAATCAGAGCTGGGGAATCAGAGGCGGGGAATCTGAGTTTGGGAATCAGAGGCGGGGAATAAGATATGGGGAATCAAAGGCGGGGAATCAGATATGGGGAATCAGAGGAGGGAAATCAGAGGTGGGGCATCAGCCGCGGGAATCAGAATTGGGGAATCAGACATGGTGAATCAGAGGCGGGGAATCAGAGTTGGGGAATCAGAGGTTGCGAATCAGATATGGGGAAACAGAGGCGGGGAATCAGAGGTGGTGAAACAGAGGCAGGGAATCAGATATTGGGAATCAGAGGTGGGGAATCAGAGGCAGGGAATCAGATTTGGGGAATCAGAGCTGGGGAATCAGAGGCAGGGATTCTGAGTTTGGGAATCAGAGGCGGGGAATAAGATATGGGGAATCAGAGGCGGGGAATTAGTGGCGGGGAATCAGAGGCGGGGAATCAGAGGCGGGGTATCAGAGGCAGGGAATCAGATGTGGGGAATCAGACATGGGGAATCAGAGGCAGGGAATCAGAGGCGGGGAATCAGAAGCGGGGAATCATAGGCCGGGAATCAGAGGCCGGGAATCAGAGGTGGGGAATCTGAGTCCGGGAATCAGAGATGGGGAATCAGAGGCGGGGAATCAGATATGGGGAATCAGAGGCGGGGAATCAGAGGCGGGGAAACAGAGATTGCTTATCAGATATGGGGAATCAGAGGTGGGGAATCAGAGGCGGGGAATCAGAAATGGGGAATCAGAGGCGGGGAATCAGAGGCGGGGAAACGGAGCTGAGGAACCAGAGGCGGGGAATCAGAGTTGGGGAATCAGAGACGGGGAATCAGATATGGGGAATCAGAGGCGGGGAATCAGAGGCGGGGAAACAGAGGAGGGGTATCAGATATGGGAAACCAGAGGTGGGGAATCAGAGGGCGGGAATCGGAGATGGGTAATCAGAGGCAGGGAATCAGATATGGGGAATCAGAGGCGGGGAATCAGAGGCAGGGAATCAGATGTGTGGAATCAGAGATGGGGAATCAGAGGCAGGGAATCAGAGGCGGGGAATCAGAAGCCGGGAATCATATTCCGGGAATCAGAGGCTTGGAATCAGAGGCGGGGAAACAGAGATGGCTTATCAGATATGGGGAATCAGAGATGGGGAATCAGAGGCGGGGATTCAGAGGCGGGGAAACAGAGTAGGGATATCAGATATGGGGAACCAGAGGTGGGGAATCGGAGGGCGGGAATCCGAGATGGGTAATCAGAGGCAGGGAATCAGATATGTGGAATCAGAGGCGGGGAATCAGAGGCAGGGAATCAGATGTGGGGAATCAGAGATGGGGAATCAGAGGCAGGGAATCAGAGGCGGGGAATCAGAAGCGGGGAATCATATTCCGGGAATCAGAGGCTGGGAATCAGAGGTGGGGAATCTGAGTCCGGGAATCAGAGATGGGGAATCAGAGGCGGGGAATCAGATATGGGGAATCAGAGGCGGGGAATCAGAGGCGGGGAAACAGAGATGGCTTATCAGATATGGGGAATCAGAGGTGGGGAATCAGAGGCGGTGAATCAGAGATGGGGAATCAGAGGCGGGGAATCAGAGGCAGGAAATCTGACATGGGGAATCAGAGGCGGGGTATCAGAGCTGGGGAATCAGAGGCGGGGAATCAGAGGCGGGGAATCAGAGTTGGGGAATCAGAGGTGGGGAATCAGATATGGGGAAACAGAGGCGGGGAATCAGAGGTGGGGAAACAGAGGCAGGGAATCAGATATTGGGAATCAGAGGTGGGGAATTAGAGGCAGGGAATCAGATGTGGGGAATCAGAGCTGGGGAATCAGAGACGGGGAATCTGAGTTTGGGAATCAGAGGCGGGGAATAAGATATGGGGAATCAGAGGCGGGGAATCAGATATGGGCAATCAGAGGAGGGGAATCAGAGGTGGGGCATCAGAGGCGGGAATCAGAATTGGGGAATCAGACATGGGGAATCAAAGAAGCGGAATCAGAGGCAGTGAATCAGAGATGGTGAATCAGAGGCGGGGAATCACAGGGAGGGAATCAGACGCAAGGAATCAGTGGTGATGAATCCAAGATGGGGAATCAGAGGCGGGGAATCAGAGGCAGGGAATTAGACACGGGGAATCAGAGGTGGGGAATCAGAGCTGAGGAATCAGAGGCGGGGAATCAGAGTTGGGGAATCAGAGGCAGGGAATCAGATATGGGGCATCAGAGGCAGGAAAACAGATATGGGGAATCAGAGGCGGGGAATTAGTGGCAGGGAATCAGAGGCGGGGAATCAGAGGCGGGGTATCAGAGGCAGGGAATCAGATGTGGGGAATCAGACATGGGGAATCAGAGGCAGGGTATCAGAGGCGGGGAATCAGAAGCGGGAAATCATAGGCCGGGAATCAGAGGCCGGGATACAGAGGTGGGGATTCAGAGTCTGGGAATCAGAGATGGGGAATCAGAGGCGGGGAATCAGATATGGGGAATCAGAGGTGGGGAATCAGAGGTGGAGAAACAGAGGTGGCTAATCAGATATGGGGAATTAGAGGTGGGGAATCAGACGCAGTGCATCAGAGATGGGGAATCAGGCGGGGAATCAGAAGCGGGGAATCATAGGCCGGGAATCAGAGGCCGGGAATCAGAGGTGGGGAATCTGAGTCCGGGAATCAGAGATGGGGAATCAGTTGCGGGGAATCAGATATGGGGAATCAGAGTCGGGGAATCAGAGGCGGGGAAACAGAGATTGCTTATCAGATATGGGGAATCAGAGGTGGGGAATCAGAGGCGGGGAATCAGATATGGGGAATCAGAGGCGGGGAATCAGTGGCGGGGAAACAGAGGTGGCTAATCAGATATGGGGAATAAGAGGTGGGGAATCAGAGGCGGTGAATCAGAGATGGGGAATCAGAGGCGGGGAATCAGAGGCAGGGAATCAGACACAGGGAATCAGAGGCGGGGAATCAGAGCTGGGGAATCAGAGGCGGGGAATCAGAGTTGGGGAATCAGAGGTGGGGAATCAGATATGGGGAAACAGAGGCGGGGAATCAGAGGCGGGGTAACAGAGGCGGGGAATCAGATATTGGGAATCAGAGGTGGGGAATCAGAGGCAGGGAATCAGATGAGGGGAATCAGTGCTGGGGAATCAGAGGCGGGGAATCAGAATTTGGGAATCAGAGATGGGGAATCAGAGGCGGGGAATCAGACGCGGTGAATCAGAGGTGGTTAATCACAGATGGGGAACCAGAGGCAGGGAATCAGAAGCAGGGAATCAGACGCGGGGAATCAGATGCGGGGAATCATAGCTGGGGAATCAGAGGCGGGGATTCAGAGTTGGGGAATCAGAGGCGGGGTATCAGATATGGGGAATCAGAGGCGGGGAATCAGAGTAGGGGTATCAGATATGGGGAACCAGAGGTGGGGAATCGGAGGGCGGGAATCCGAGATGGGTAATCAGAGGCAGGGAATCAGATATGTGGAATCAGAGGCGGGGAATCAGAGGCAGGGAATCAGATGTGGGGAATCAGAGATGGGGAATCAGAGGCAGGGAATCAGAGGCGGGGAATCAGAAGCGGGGAATCATATTCCGGGAATCAGAGGCTGGGAATCAGAGGTGGGAAATCTGAGTCCGGGAATCAGAGATGGGGAATCAGAGGCGGGGAATCAGATATGGGGAATCAGAGGCGGGGAATCAGAGGCGGGGAAACAGAGATGGCTTATCAGATATGGGGAATCAGAGGTGGGGAATCAGAGGCGGTGAATCAGAGATGGGGAATCAGAGGCGGGGAATCAGAGGCAGGAAATCTGACATGGGGAATCAGAGGCGGGGTATCAGAGCTGGGGAATCAGAGGCGGGGAATCAGAGTTGGGGAATCAGAGGTGGGGAATCAGATATGGGGAAACAGAGGCGGGGAATCAGAGGTGGGGAAACAGAGGCAGGGAATCAGATATTGGGAATCAGAGGTGGGGAATCAGAGGCAGGGAATCAGATGTGGGGAATCAGAGCTGGGGAATCAGAGACGGGGAATCTGAGTTTGGGAATCAGAGGCGGGGAATAAGATATGGGGAATCAGAGGCGGGGAATCAGATATGGGCAATCAGAGGAGGGGAATCAGAGGTGGGGCATCAGAGGCGGGAATCAGAATTGGGGAATCAGACATGGGGAATCAAAGAAGGGGAATCAGAGGCAGTGAATCAGAGATGGTGAATCAGAGGCGGGGAATCACAGGGAGGGAATCAGACGCAAGGAATCAGTGGTGATGAATCCAAGATGGGGAATCAGAGGCGGGGAATCAGAGGCAGGGTATTAGACACGGGGAATCAGAGGTGGGGAATCAGAGCTGAGGAATCAGAGGCGGGGAATCAGAGTTGGGGAATCAGAGGCAGGGAATCAGATATGGGGCATCAGAGGCAGGAAAACAGATATGGGGAATCAGAGGCGGGGTATAAGAGGCAGGGAATCAGATGTGGGGAATCAGACATGGGGAATCAGAGGCAGGGTATCAGAGGCGGGGAATCAGAAGCGGGAAATCATAGGCTGCGAATCAGAGGCCGGGAAACAGAGGTGGGGATTCAGAGTCCGGGAATCAGAGATGGGGAATCAGAGGCGGGGAATCAGATATGGGGAATCAGAGGCGGGGAATCAGAGGTGGAGAAACAGAGGTGGCTAATCAGATATGGGGAATTAGAGGTGGGGAATCAGACGCAGTGCATCAGAGATGGGGAATCAGGCGGGGAATCAGAAGCGGGGAATCATAGGCCGGGAATCAGAGGCCGGGAATCAGAGGTGGGGAATCTGAGTCCGGGAATCAGAGATGGGGAATCAGTTGCGGGGAATCAGATATGGGAAATCAGAGGCGGGGAATCAGAGGCGGGGAAACAGAGATTGCTTATCAGATATGGGGAATCAGAGGTGGGGAATCAGAGGCGGGGAATCAGATATGGGGAATCAGAGGCGGGGAATCAGAGGCGGGGAAACAGAGGTGGCTAATCAGATATGGGGAATCAGAGGTGGGGAATCAGAGGGGGTGAATCAGAGATGGGGAATCAGAGGCGGGGAATCAGAGGCAGGGAATCAGACACAGGGAATCAGAGGCGGGGAATCAGAGCTGGGGAATCAGAGGCGGGGAATCAGAGTTGGGGAATCAGAGGTGGGGAATCAGATATGGGGAAACAGAGGCGGGGAATCAGAGGCGGGGTAACAGAGGCGGGGAATCAGATATTGGGAATCAGAGGTGGGGAATCAGAGGCAGGGAATCAGATGAGGGGAATCAGTGCTGGGGAATCAGAGGCGGGGAATCAGAATTTGGGAATCAGAGATGGGGAATCAGAGGCGGGGAATCAGACGCGGTGAATCAGAGGTGGTTAATCACAGATGGGGAACCAGAGGCAGGGAATCAGAAGCAGGGAATCAGACGCGGGGAATCAGATGCGGGGAATCATAGCTGGGGAATCAGAGGCGGGGATTCAGAGTTGGGGAATCAGAGGCGGGGTATCAGATATGGGGAATCAGAGGCGGGGAATCAGAGGCGGGGAAACTGAGGCGGGGAATCAGATATGGGGAATCATGGGTGTGGAATCAGAGGCGGTGAATCAGAGATGGGGAATCAGAGGCCGGGAATTAGATTCAGGGAATCAGACGCGGGTAATCAGAGGTGGGGAATCAGAGCTGGGGATTCAGAGGCGGGGAATCAGAGTCGGGGAATCAGAGGCGGGGAATCAGAGATGGGGAATCAGAGGCGGGGAATCAGAGGCCGGGATTCAGAGGCCGGGAATCAGTTGTGGGGAATCAGAGGCCGGGAATTAGCGGTGGTGAATCAGAGATGGGGAATCAGACGCGGGGATTCAGAGGCGGGGAATCAGACGCGGGGAATCAGAGGCAGGGAATCAGAGCTGGGGAATCAGAGGCGGGGAATCTGAGTTTGGGAATCAGAGGCGGGGAATAAGATATGGGGAATCAGAGGCGGGGAATCAGATATGGGGAATCAGAGGAGGGGAATCAGAGGTGGGGCATCAGAGGCGGGAATCAGATTTGGGGAATCAGACATGGTGAATCAGAGGTGGGGAATCACAGGCAGGGAATCAGACGCAGGGAATCAGTGGTGGAGAATCAGAGATGGGGAATCAGAGGCGGGGAATCAGAGGCAGGGAATCAGACACGGGGAATCAGAGGCGGGGAATCAGAGCTGGGGAATCAGAGGCGGGGAATCAGAGTTGGGGAATCAGAGGTGGGGAATCAGATATGGGGAAACAGATGCGGGGAATCAGAGGTGGGGAAACAGAGGCAGGGAATCAGATATTGGGAATCAGAGGTGGGTAATCAGAGGCAGGGAATCAGAGGTGGGGAATCAGTGGCAGGGAATCAGATGTGGGGAATCAGAGCTGGGGAATCAGAGGCGGGGAATCAGAATTTGGGAATCAGAGATGGGGAATCAGAGATGGGGAATCAGAGGCGGGGAATCAGACGCGGAGTATCAGAGGTGGTTAATCACAGATGGGGAACCAGAGGCAGGGAATCAGAAGCAGGGAATCAGACGCAGGGAATCAGAGGCGGGGAATCATACCTTGGGAATCAGAGGCGGGGATTCAGAGTTGGGGAATCAGAGGCGGGGTATCAGATATGGGGAATCAGAGGTGGGGAATCAGAGGCGGGGAAACTGAGGCGGGGAATCAGATATGGGGAATCAGAGGTGGGGAATCAGAGGCGGTGAATCAGAGATGGGGAATCAGAGGCCGGGAATTAGATTCAGGGAATCAGACGCGGGTAATCAGAGGTGGGGAATCAGAGCTGGGGATTCAGAGGCGGGGAATCAGAGTCGGGGAATCAGAGGCGGGGAATCAGAGATTGGGAATCAGAGGCGGGGAATCAGAGGCCGGGAATCAGAGATGGGGAATCAGAGGAGGGGAATCAGAGGTGGGGCATCAGCCGCGGGAATGAGAATTGGGGAATCAGACATGGTGAATCAGAGGCGGGGAATCAGAGTTGGGGAATCAGAGGTTGCGAATCAGATATGGGGAAACAGAGGCGGGGAATCAGAGGTGGTGAAACAGAGGCAGGGAATCAGATATTGGGAATCAGAGGTGGGGAATCAGAGGCAGGGAATCAGATGTGGGGAATCAGAGCTGGGGAATCAGAGGCAGGGATTCTGAGTTTGGGAATCAGAGGCGGGGAATAAGATATGGGGAATCAGAGGCGTGCAATCATATATGGGCAATCAGAGGAGGGGAATCAGAGGTGGGGCATCAGAGGCGGGAATCAGAATTGGGGAAGCAGACATGGGGAATCAGAGAAGTGGAATCAGAGGCAGTGAATCAGAGATGGTGAATCAGAGGCGGGGAATCACAGGCAGGGTTTCAGACGCAGGGAATCAGTGGTGGTGAATCCAAGATGGGGAATCAGAGGCGGGGAATCAGAGGCAGGGAATTAGACACGGGGAATCAGAGGTGGGGAATCAGAGCTGAGGAATCAGAGGCGGGGAATCAGAGTTGGGGAATCAGAGGCAGGGAATCAGATATGGGGCATCAGAGGCAGTGAATCAGATATGGGGAATCAGAGGCGGGGAATCATATGCGGGGTATCAGAGGCAGGGAATCAGATGTGGGGAATCAGACATGGGGAATCAGAGGCAGGGAATCAGTGGCAGGGAATCAGAAGCGGGGAATCATAGGCCGGGAATCAGAGGCCGGGAATCAGAGGTGGGGAATCAGAGTCCGAAAATCAGAGATGGGGAATCAGAGGCGGGGAATCAGATATGGGGAATCAGAGGCGGGAATCAGAGGCTGAGAAACAGAGGTGGCTAATCAGATATGGGGAATAAGAGGTGGGGAATCAGAGGCGGTGAATCAGAGATGGGGAATCAGAGGCGGGGAATCAGAGGCAGGGAATAAGACACGGGGAATCAAAGGCGGGGAATCAGAGCTGGGGAATCTGATGCGTGGAATCAGAGTTGAGGAATCAGAGGTGGGGAATCAGATATGGGGAAACAGAGGCGGGGAATCAGAGGCGGGGAAACAGAGGCGGGGAATCAGATATTGGGAATCCGAGGTGGGGAATCAGAGGCAGGGAATCAGATGTGGGGAATCAGAGCTGGGGAATCAGAGGCGGGGAATCAGAATTTGGGAATCAGAGATGGGGAATCAGAGATGGGGAATCAGAGGCGGGGAATCAGACGCGGAGAATCAGAGGTGGTTAATCACAGATGGGGAACCAGAGGCGGGTATTCAGAGGCGGGGAAATTGAGGCGGGGAATCAGATATGGGGAATCAGAGGTGGGGAATCAGAGGCGGTGAATCAGAGATGGGGAATCAGAGGCCGGGAATTAGAGTCAGGGAATCAGACGCGGGTAATCTGAGGTGGGGAATCAGAGCTGGGGAATCAGAGGCGGGGAATCAGAGTCGGGGAATCAGAGGCGGGGAATCAGAGATGGGGAATCAGAGGCGGGGAATCAGAGGCCGGGAATCAGAGGCCGGGAATTAGCGGTGGCACCTCTGATGCTCCTCTGATGCTCCTCTGATGCACCTCTGATGCACCTCCGATGCACCTCTGATGCACCTCTGATGCTCCTCTGATGCTCCTCTGATGCTCCTCTGATGCTCCTCAGATTCTCCTCTGATGCTCCTCTGATGCTCCTCTGATGCTCCTCTGATGCTCCTCTGATGCTCCTCTGATGCTCCTCTGATCCTCCTCTGATGCTCCTCTGATGCTCCTCTGTTGCTCCTCTGATGCTCCTCTTATGCTCATCTGATGCTCCTCTGATGCTCCTCTGATGCTCCTCTGATGCTCCTCTGATGCACCTCTGATGCTCCTCTGATGCTCCTCTGATGCTCCTCTGATGCTCCTCTGATGCACCTCTGATGCTCCTCTGATGCACCTCTGATGCTCCTCTGATGCTCCTCTGATGCTCCTCTGATGCTCCTCTGATGCTCCTCTGATGCTCCTCTGATGCTCCTCTGATGCTCCACTGATGCTCCTCTGATGCTCCTCTGATGCTCCTCTGATGCTCCTCTGGCGCTCCTCTGACGCTCCTCTGATGCACCTCTGATGCACCTCTGACGCTCCTCCGATGCTCCTCCGATGCTCCTCTGACGCTCCTCTGACGCTCCTCTGACGCTCCTCTGATGCTCCTCTGATGCACCTCTGACGCTCCTCCGATGCTCCTCTGATGCTCCTCTGATGCTCCTCTGATGCTCCTCTGATGCTCCTCTGATGCTCCTCTGATGCTCCTCTGTTGCTCCTCTGATGCTCCTCTTATGCTCATCTGATGCTCCTCTGATGCTCCTCTTATGCTCCTCTGATGCTCCTCTGATGCACCTCTGATGCTCCTCTGATGCTCCTCTGATGCTCCTCTGATGCTCCTCTGATGCTCCTCTGATGCTCCTCTGTTGCTCCTCTGATGCTCCTCTGATGCTCCTCTGATGCTCCTCTGATGCTCCTCTGATGCTCCTCTGATGCTCCTCTGATGCACCTCTGATGCTCTTCTGATGCTCCTCTGATGCTCCTCTGATGCTCCTCTGATGCTCCTCTGATGCACCTCTGATGCTCCTCTGATGCACCTCTGATGCTCTTCTGATGCTCCTCTGATGCTCCTCTGATGCTCCTCTGATGCTCCTCTGATGCTCCTCTGACGCTCCTCTGATGGTCCTCTGATGCACCTCTGATGCACCTCTGACGCTCCTCTGATGCTCCTCTGATGCTCCTCTGACGCTCCTCTGACGCTCCTCTGACGCTCCTCCGATGCTCCTCTGACGCACCTCTGATGCACCTCTGACACACCTCCGATGCTCCTCTGACGCACCTCTGATGCACCTCTGACGCACCTCTGATGCTCCTCTGACGCTCCTCTGATGCTCCTCTGTTGCTCCTCTGATGCTCCTCTGATGCTCCTCTGATGCTCCTCTGATGCTCCTCTGATGCTCCTCTTATGCTCCTCTGATGCTCCTCTGATGCTCCTCCTGATGCTCCTCTGATGCTCCTCTGATGCTCCTCTGATGCTCCTCTGATGCTCCTCTGATGCGCCTCTGATGCTCCTCTGATGCTCCTCTGATGCTCCTCTGATGCTCCTCTGATGCTCCACTGATGCTCCTCTGATGCTCCACTGATGCTCCTCTGATGCTCCTCTGATGCTCCTCTGATGCTCCTCTGATGCTCCTCTGATGCTCCTCTGATGCACCTCTGATGCACCTCTGATGCACCTCTGATGCTCCTCTGATGCTCCTCTGATGCTCCTCTGATGCTCCTCTGATGCTCCTCTGATGCTCCTCTGATGCTCCTCTGATGCTCCTCTGACGCTCCTCTGATGCTCCTCTGATGTACCTCTGATGCACCTCTGACGCTCCTCCGATGCTCCTCTGATGCTCCTCTGACGCTCCTCTGACGCTCCTCTGACGCTCCTCCGATGCTCCTCTGACGCACCTCTGATGCACCTCTGACACACCTCCGATGCTCCTCTGACGCACCTCTGATGTACCTCTGACGCACCTCTGATGCTCCTCTGACGCTCCTCTGATGCTCCTCTGTTGCTCCTCTGATGCTCCTCTGATGCTCCTCTGATGCTCCTCTGATGCTCCTCTGATGCTCCTCTTATGCTCCTCTGATGCTCCTCTGATGCTCCTCTGATGCTCCTCTGATGCTCCTCTGATGCTCCTCTGATGCTCCTCTGATGCTCCTCTGATGCTCCTCTGATGCGCCTCTGATGCTCCTCTGATGCTCCTCTGATGCTCCTCTGATGCTCCTCTGATGCTCCACTGATGCTCCTCTGATGCTCCTCTGATGCTCCTCTGATGCTCCTCTGATGCTCCTCTGATGCTCCTCTGATGCTCCTCTGATGCTCCTCTGATGCACCTCTGATGCACCTCTGATGCACCTCTGATGCTTCTCTGATGCTCCTCTGATGCTCCTCTGATGCTCCTCTGATGCTCCTCTGATGCTCCTCTGATGCTCCTCTGATGCTCCTCTGACGCTCCTCTGATGCTCCTCTGATGCACCTCTGATGCACCTCTGACGCTCCTCCGATGCTCCTCTGATGCTCCTCTGACGCTCCTCTGACGCTCCTCTGACGCTCCTCCGATGCTCCTCTGACGCACCTCTGATGCACCTCTGACACACCTCCGATGCTCCTCTGACGCACCTCTGATGCACCTCTGACGCACCTCTGATGCTCCTCTGACGCTCCTCTGATGCTCCTCTGTTGCTCCTCTGATGCTCCTCTGATGCTCCTCTGATGCTCCTCTGATGCTCCTCTGATGCTCCTCTTATGCTCCTCTGATGCTCCTCTGATGCTCCTCTGATGCTCCTCTGATGCTCCACTGATGCTCCTCTGATGCTCCTCTGATGCTCCTCTGATGCTCCTCTGATGCTCCTCTGATGCTCCTCTGTTGCTCCTCTGGCTCCTCTGATGCTCCTCTGATGCTCCTCTGATGCTCCTCTGATGCTCCTCTGATGCTCCTCTGATGCACCTCTGATGCTCCTCTGATGCACCTCTGATGCTCCTCTGATGCACCTCTGATGCTCTTCTGATGCTCCTCTGATGCTCCTCTGATGCTCCTCTGATGCTCCTCTGATGCTCCTCTGATGCACCTCTGATGCTCCTCTGATGCACCTCTGATGCTCTTCTGAAGCTCCTCTGATGCTCCTCTGATGCTTCTCTGATGCTCCTCTGACGCTCCTCTGACGCTCCTCTGATGCTCCTCTGATGCACCTCTGATGCACCTCTGACGCTCCTCCGATGCTCCTCTGATGCTCCTCTGACGCTCCTCTGACGCTCCTCTGACGCTCCTCCGATGCTCCTCTGACGCACCTCTGATGCACCTCTGACACACCTCCGATGCTCCTCTGACGCACCTCTGATGCACCTCTGACGCAGCTCTGATGCTCTCTGACGCTCCTCTGATGCTCCTCTGTTGCTCCTCTGATGCTCCTCTGATGCTCCTCTGATGCTCCTCTGATGCTCCTCTGATGCTCCTCTGATGCTCCTCTGATGCTCCTCTGACGCTCCTCTGATGCTCCTCTGATGCACCTCTGATGCACCTCTGACGCTCCTCCGATGCTCCTCTGACGCTCCTCTGATGCTCCTCTGATGCACCTCTCATGCACCTCTGACGCTCCTCCGATGCTCCTCTGATGCTCCTCTGACGCTCCTCTGACGCTCCTCTGACGCTCCTCCGATGCTCCTCTGACGCTCCTCCGATGCTCCTCTGACGCACCTCTGATGCACCTCTGACGCACCTCCGATGCTCCTCTGACGCACCTCTGATGCACCTCTGACGCACCTCTGAATCTCCTCTGACGCTCCTCTGATGCTCCTCTGTTGCTCCTCTGATGCTCCTCTGATGCTCCTCTGATGCTCCTCTGATGCTCCTCTTATGCTACTCTGATGCTCCTCTGATGCTCCACTGATGCTCCTCTGATGCTCCACTGATGCTCCTCTGATGCTCCTCTGATGCTCCACTGATGCTCCTCTGATGCTCCTCTGATGCTCCTCTGATGCTCCACTGATGCTACTCTGATGCTCCTCTGATGCTCCTCTGATGCTCCTCTGATGCTCCTCTGATGCTCCTCTGATGCTCCTCTGATGCTCCTCTCATGCTCCTCTGATGCTCCTCTGATGCTCCTCTGATGCACCTCTGATGCACCTCTGATGCACCTCTGATGCTCCTCTGATGCTCCTCTGATGCTCCTCTGATGCTCCTCTGATGCTCCTCTGATGCTCCTCTGACGCTCCTCTGATGCTCCTCTGATGCACCTCTGATGCACCTCTGACGCTCCTCCGATGCTCCTCTGACGCACCTCTGATGCACCTCTGACACACCTCTGATGCACCTCTGATTCTCCTCTGACGCTCCTCTGACGCTCCTCTGACGCTCCTCCGATGCTCCTCTGACGCACCTCTGATGCACCTCTGACACACCTCCGATGCTCCTCTGACGCACCTCTGATGCACCTCTGACGCACCTCTGATGCTCCTCTGACGCTCCTCTGATGCTCCTCTGACGCTCCTCTGATGCTCCTCTGATGCTCCTCTGATGCTCCTCTGATGCTCCTCTTATGCTCCTCTGATGCTCCTCTGATGCTCCTCTGATGCTCCTCTGATGCTCCACTGATGCTCCTCTGATGCTCCTCTGATGCTCCACTGATGCTCCTCTGATGCTCCTCTGATGCTCCTCTGATGCTCCACTGATGCTACTCTGATGCTCCTCTGATGCTCCTCTGATGCTCCTCTGATGCTCCTCTGATGCTCCTCTGATGCTCCTCTGATGCTCCTCTGATGCACCTCTGATGCACCTCTGATGCTCCTCTGATGCTCCTCTGATGCTCCTCTGATGTTCCTCTGATGCTCCTCTGATGCTCCTCTGTTGCTCCTCTGATGCTCCTCTGATGCACCTCTGATGCTCCTCTGATGCTCCTCTGATGCTCCACTGATGCTACTCTGATGCTCCTCTGATGCTCCTCTGATGCTCCTCTGATGCTCCTCTGATGCTCCTCTGATGCTCCTCTGATGCTCCTCTGATGCACCTCTGATGCACCTCTGATGCACCTCTGATGCTCCTCTGATGCTCCTCTGATGCTCCTCTGATGCTCCTCTGATGCTCCTCTGATGCTCCTCTGATGCGCCTCTGATGCTCCTCTGATGCTCCTCTGATGCTCCTCTGATGCTCCTCTGTTGCTCCTCTGATGCTCCTCTGTTGCTCCTCTGATGCTCCTCTGATGCACCTCTGATGCTCCTCTGATGCTCCTCTGATGCTCCTCTGATGCTCCTCTGATGCTCCTCTGATGCTCCTCTGATGCTCCTCTGATGCTCCTCTGATACTCCTCTGATGCTCCTCTGATACTCCTCTGATGCTCCTCTGATGCTCCTCTGATGCTCCTCTGATGCTCCTCTGATGCTCCTCTGATGCTCCTCTGATGCACCTCTGATGCTCCTCTGATGCTCCTCTGTTGCTCCTCTGATGCTCCTCTGATGCTCCTCTGATGCTCCTCTGATGCTCCTCTGATGCTCCTCTGATGCTCCTCTGATGCACCTCTGATGCTCTTCTGATGCTCCTCTGATGCTCCTCTGATGCTCCTCTGATGCTCCTCTGATGCTCCTCTGTTGCTCCTCTGGCTCCTCTGATGCTCCTCTGATGCTCCTCTGATGCTCCTCTGATGCTCCTCTGATGCTCCTCTGATGCACCTCTGATGCTCCTCTGATGCACCTCTGATGCTCCTCTGATGCACCTCTGATGCTCTTCTGATGCTCCTCTGATGCTCCTCTGATGCTCCTCTGATGCTCCTCTGATGCTCCTCTGATGCACCTCTGATGCTCCTCTGATGCACCTCTGATGCTCTTCTGAAGCTCCTCTGATGCTCCTCTGATGCTCCTCTGATGCTCCTCTGACGCTCCTCTGACGCTCCTCTGATGCTCCTCTGATGCACCTCTGATGCACCTCTGACGCTCCTCCGATGCTCCTCTGATGCTCCTCTGACGCTCCTCTGACGCTCCTCTGACGCTCCTCCGATGCTCCTCTGACGCACCTCTGATGCACCTCTGACACACCTCCGATGCTCCTCTGACGCACCTCTGATGCACCTCTGACGCAGCTCTGATGCTCTCTGACGCTCCTCTGATGCTCCTCTGTTGCTCCTCTGATGCTCCTCTGATGCTCCTCTGATGCTCCTCTGATGCTCCTCTGATGCTCCTCTGATGCTCCTCTGATGCTCCACTGATGCTCCTCTGATGCTCCTCTGATGCTCCTCTGATGCTCCAGTGATGCTACTCTGATGCTCCTCTGATGCTCCTCTGATGCTCCTCTGATGCTCCTCTGATGCTCCTCTGATGCTCCTCTGATGCTCCTCTGATGCACCTCTGATGCACCTCTGATGCACCTCTGATGCTCCTCTGATGCTCCTCTGATGCTCCTCTGATGCTCCTCTGATGCTCCTCTGATGCTCCTCTGATGCACCACTGATGCTCCTCTGATGCTCCTCTGATGCTCCTCTGATGCTCCTCTGATGCTCCTCTGATGCTCCTCTGTTGCTCCTCTTATGCTCCTCTGATTCACCTCTGATGCTCCTCTGATGCACCTCTGATGCTCCTCTGATGCTCCTCTGATGCTCCTCTAATGCTCCTCTGATGCTCCTCTGATGCTCCTCTGATGCTCCTCTGATGCTCCTCTGATGCTCCTCTGATGCTCCTCTGATACTCCTCTGATGCTCCTCTGATACTCCTCTGATGCTCCTCTGATGCTCCTCTGATGCTCCTCTGATGCTCCTCTGATGCTCCTCTGATGCACCTCTGATGCACCTCTGATGCTCCTCTGATGCTCCTCTGTTGCTCCTCTGATGCTCCTCTGATGCTCCTCTGATGCTCCTCTGATGCTCCTCTGATGCTCCTCTGATGCTCCTCTGATGCACCTCTGATGCTCTTCTGATGCTCCTCTGATGCTCCTCTGATGCTCCTCTGATGCTCCTCTGATGCTCCTCTGTTGCTCCTCTGGCTCCTCTGATGCTCCTCTGATGCTCCTCTGATGCTCCTCTTATGCTCCTCTGATGCTCCTCTGATGCACCTCTGATGCTCCTCTGATGCACCTCTGATGCTCCTCTGATGCACCTCTGATGCTCTTCTGATGCTCCTCTGATGCTCCTCTGATGCTCCTCTGATGCTCCTCTGATGCTCCTCTGATGCACCTCTGATGCTCCTCTGATGCACCTCTGATGCTCTTCTGAAGCTCCTCTGATGCTCCTCTGATGCTCCTCTGATGCTCCTCTGACGCTCCTCTGACGCTCCTCTGATGCTCCTCTGATGCACCTCTGATGCACCTCTGACGCTCCTCCGATGCTCCTCTGATGCTCCTCTGACGCTCCTCTGACGCTCCTCTGACGCTCCTCTGATGCTCCTCTGATACTCCTCTGATACTCTTCTGTTGCTCCTCTGATGCTCCTCTGATGCTCCTCTGATGCTCCTCTGATGCTCCTCTGATGCTCCTCTGATGCTCCTCTGACGCTCCTCTGATGCTCCTCTGATGCTCCTCTGATGCTCCTCTGATGCTCCTCTGATGCTCCTATGATGCTCCTCTGATGCTCCTCGGATGCACCTCTGATTCTCCTCGGATGCACCTCTGATGCTCCTCGGATGCACCTCTGATGCTCCTCTGATGCTCCTCTGATGCTCTGATGCTCCTCTGATGCTCCTCTGATGCTCCTCTGATGCTCCTCTGATGCTCCTCTGATGCTCCTCTGATGCTCCTCTGATGCTCCTCTGATGCTCCTGATGCTCCTCTGATGCTCCTCTGATGCTCCTCTGATGCTCCTCTGATGCTCCTCTGATGCACCTCTGATGCCCCTCTGATGCACCTCTGATGCTCCTCTGATGCTCCTCTGATGCACCTCTGATGCTCCTCTGATGCTCCTCTGATGCTCCTCTTAAGCTCATCTGATGCTCCTCTGATGCTCCTCTGATGCTCCTCTGATGCTCCTCTGATGCACCTCTGATGCTCCTCTGATGCTCCTCTGATGCTCCTCTGATGCTCCTCTGATGCACCTCTGATGCTCCTCTGATGCACCTCTGATGCTCTTCTGATGCTCCTCTGATGCTCCTCTGATGCTCCTCTGATGCTCCTCTGATGCACCTCTGATGCTCCTCTGATGCACCTCTGATGCTCTTCTGATGCTCCTCTGATGCTCCTCTGATGCTCCTCTGATGCTCCTCTGATGCTCTTCTGACGCTCCTCTGATGCTCCTCTGACGCTCCTCTGACGCTCCTCTGACGCTCCTCCGATGCTCCTCTGACGCACCTCTGATGCACCTCTGACGCTCCTCTGACGCTCCTCCGATGCTCCTCTGACGCACCTCTGATGCACCTCTGACACACCTCCGATGCTCCTCTGACGCACCTCTGATGCACCTCTGACGCACCTCTGATGCTCCTCTGACGCTCCTCTGATGCTCCTCTGTTGCTCCTCTGATGCTCCTCTGATGCTCCTCTGATGCTCCTCTGATGCTCCTCTGATGCTCCTCTTATGCTCCTCTGATGCTCCTCTGATGCTCCTCTGATGCTCCTCTGATGCTCCACTGATGCTCCTCTGATGCTCTTCTGATGCTCCTCTGATGCTCCACTGATGCTACTCTGACGCTCCTCTGATGCTCCTCTGATGCTCCTCTGATGGTCCTCTGATGCTCCTCTGATGCTCCTCTGATGCTCCTCTGATGCGCCTCTGATGCTCCTCTGATGCTCCTCTGATGCTCCTCTGATGCTCCTCTGATGCTCCTCTGATGCTCCTCTGTTGCTCCTCTGATGCTCTTCTGATTCACCTCTGATGCTCCACTGATGCACCTCTGATGGTCCTCTGATGCTCCTCTGATGCTCCTCTAATGCTCCTCTGATGCTCCTCTGATGCTCCTCTGATGCTCCTCTGATGCTCCTCTGATGCTCCTCTGATGCTCCTCTGATGCTCTTCTGATACTCCTCTGTTGCTCCTCTGATGCTCCTCTGATGCTCCTCTGATGCTCCTCTGATGCTCCTCTGATGCTCCTCTGATGCTCCTCTGATGCTCCTCTGATGCAACTCTGATGCACCTCTGATGCTCCTCTGATGCTCATCTGATGCTCCTCTGATGCTCATCTGATGCTCCTCTGATGCTCCTCTGATGCACCTCTGATGCTCCTCTGATGCACCTCTAATGCTCCTCTGATGCTCCTCTGATGCTCCTCTGATGCTTCTCTGTTGATCCTCTGATGCTCCTCTGATGCTCCTCTGATGCTCCTCTGATGCACCTCTGATGCTCTTCTGATGCTCCTCTGATGCTCCTCTGATGCTCCTCTGATGCTCCTCTGATGCTCCTCTGATGCACCTCTGATGCTCCTCTGATGCACCTCTGATGCTCTTCTGATGCTCCTCTGATGCTCCTCTGATGCTCCTCTGATGCTCCACTGACGCTCCTCTGATGCTCCTCTGATGCACCTCTGATGCACATCTGACGCTCCTCCGATGCTCCTCTGATGCTCCTCTGACGCTCCTCTGACGCTCCTCTGACGCTCCTCCGATGCTCCTCTGACGCACCTCTGATGCACCTCTGACACACCTCCGATGCTCCTTTGACGCACCTCTGATGCACCTCTGACGCACCTCTGATGCTCCTCTGACGCACCTCAGATGCACCTCTGACGCACCTCTGATGCTCCTCTGACGCTCCTCTGATGCTCCTCTTTTGCTCCTCTGATGCTCTTCTGATGCTCCTCTGATGCTCCTCTGATGCTCCTCTGATGCTCCTCTTATGCTCCTCTGATGCTCCTCTGATGCTCCTCTGATGCTCCTCTTATGCTCCACTGATGCTCCTCTGATGCTCCTCTGATGCTCCTCTGATGCTCCACTGATGCTACACTGATGCTCCTCTGATGCTCCTCTGATGCTCCTCTGATGCTCCTCTGATGCACCTCTGATGCTCCTCTGATGCTCCTCTGATGCTCCTCTGATGCACCTCTGTTGCACCTCTGATGCACCTCTGATGCTCCTCTGATGCTCCTCTGATGCTCCTCTGATGCTCCTCTGATGCTCCTCTGATGCTCCTCTGATGCAACTCTGATGCACCTCTGATGCTCTTCTGATGCTCATCTGATGCTCCTCTGATGCTCATCTGATGCTCCTCTGATGCTCCTCTGATGCACCTCTGATGCTCCTCTGATGCACCTCTGATGCTCCTCTGATGCTCCTCTGATGCTCCTCTGATGCTCCTCTGTTGCTCCTCTGATGCTCCTCTGATGCTCCTCTGATGCTCCTCTGATGCTCCTCTGATGCTCCTCTGATGCTCCTCTGATGCACCTCTGATGCTCCTCTGATGCACCTCTGATGCTCTTCTGATGCTCCTCTGATGCTCCTCTGATGCTCCTCTGATGCTCCTCTGATGCTCCTCTGATGCACCTCTGATGCTCCTCTGATGCACCTCTGATGCTCTTCTGATGCTCCTCTGATGCTCCTCTGATGCTCCTCTGATGCTCCACTGACGCTCCTCTGAAGCTCCTCTGATGCACCTCTGATGCACATCTGACGCTCCTCCGATGCTTCTCTGATGCTCCTCTGACGCTCCTCTGATGCACCTCTGACACACCTCCGATGCTCCTCTGACGCACCTCTGATGCACCTCTGACACACCTCCGATGCTCCTCTGACGCACCTCTGATGCACCTCTGACGCACCTCTGATGCTCCTCTGACGCACCTCAGATGCACCTCTGACGCACCTCTGATGCTCCTCTGACGCTCCTCTGATGCTCCTCTGTTGCTCCTCTGATGCTCCTCTGATGCTCCTCTGATGCTCCTCTGATGCTCCTCTGATGCTCCTCTTATGCTCCTCTGATGCTCCTCTGATGCTCCTCTGATGCTCCTCTTATGCTCCACTGATGCTCCTCTGATGCTCCTCTGATTCTCCTCTGATGCTCCACTGATGCTACACTGATTTTCCTCTGATGCTCCTCTGATGCTCCTCTGATGCTCCTCTGATGCACCTCTGATGCTCCTCTGATGCTCCTCTGATGCTCCTCTGATGCACCTCTGTTGCACCTCTGATGCACCTCTGATGATCCTCTGATGCTCCTCTGATGCTCCACTGATGCTCCTCTGATGCTCCTCTGATGCTCCTCTGATGCTCCTCTGATGCTCCTCTGATGCTCCTCTGATGCTCCTCTGATGCTCCTCTGATGCTCATCTGATGCTCCTCTGATGCTCATCTGATGCTCCTCTGATGCTCCTCTGATGCACCTCTGATGCTCCTCTGATGCACCTCTGATGCTCCTCTGATGCTCCTCTGATGCTCCTCTGATGCTCCTCTGTTGCTCCTCTGATGCTCCTCTGATGCTCCTCTGATGCTCCTCTGATGCTCCTCTGATGCTCCTCTGATGCACCTCTGATGCTCCTCTGATGCACCTCTGATGCTCTTCTGATGCTCCTCTGATGCTCCTCTGATGCTCCTCTGATGCTCCTCTGATGCTCCTCTGATGCACCTCTGATGCTCCTCTGATGCACCTCTGATGCTCTTCTGATGCTCCTCTGATGCTCCTCTGATGCTCCTCTGATGCTCCTCTGACGCTCCTCTGATGCTCCTCTGCTGCACCTCTGATGCACCTCTGACGCTCCTCCGATGCTCCTCAGATGCTCCTCTGACGCTCCTCTGACGCTCCTCTGATGCTCCTCCGATGCTCCTCTGACGCACCTCTGATGCACCTCTGACACACCTCCGATGCTCCTCTGACGCACCTCTGATGCACCTCTGACGCACCTCTGATGCTCCTCTGACGCACCTCTGATGCACCTCTGACGCACCTCTGTTGCACCTCTGATGCACCTCTGATGCTCCTCTGATGCTCCTCTGATGCTCCGCTGATGCTCCTCTGATGCTCCGCTGATGCTCCTCTGATGCTCCTCTGATGCTCCGCTGATGCTCCGCTGATGCTCCTCTGATGCTCCTCTGATGCTCCTCTGATGCTCCTGATGCTCCTCTGATGCTCCTCTGATGCTCCTCTGTTGCTCCTCTGATGCTCCTCTGATGGTCCTCTGATGCTCCTCTGATGCACCTCTGATGCTCCTCTGATGCACCTCCGATGCTCCTCTGATGCTCCTCCGATGCACCTCTGATGCTCCTCTGTTGCTCCTCTGATGCTCCTCTGATGCTCCTCTGATGCTCCTCTGATGCTCATCTGATGCTCCTCTGATGCTCCTCTGATGCTCCTCTGATGCACCTCTGATGCTCCTCTGATGCACCTCTGATGCTCCTCTGATGCTCCTCTGATGCTCCTCTGATGCTCCTCTGATGCTCCTCTGTTGCTCCTCTGATGCTCCTCTGATGCTCCTCTGATGCTCCTCTGACGCTCCTCTGACGCTCCTCTGACGCTCCTCTGACGCTCCTCTGACTCTCCTCTGACGCTCCTCTGACGCTCCTCTGACGCTCCTATGACGCTCCTCTGACGCTCCTCTGTCGCTCCTCTGACGCTCCTCTGACGCTCCTCTGACGCTCCTCTGACGCTCCTCTGACGCTCCTCTGACGCTCCTCTGACGCTCCTCTGACGCTCCTCTGACGCACCTCTGACGCTCCTCTGACGCTCCTCTGACGCTCCTCTGACGCTCCTCTGACGCTCCTCTCTGACGCTCCTCTGTTGCTCCTCTGATGCTCCTCTGATGCTCCTCTGATGCTCCTCTGATGCTCCTCTGATGCTCCTCTGATGCTCCTCTGATGCACCTCTGATGCTCCTATGATGCACCTCTGATGCGCCTCTGATGCTCCTCTGATGCTCCTCTGATGCTCCACTGATGCTCCTCTTATGCTCCTCTGATGCTCCTCTGATGCTCCTCTGATGCTCCTCTGATGCTCCTCTGATGCTCCTCTGATGCTCTTCTGATACTCCTCTGTTGCTCCTCTTATGCTCCTCTGATGCTCCTCTGATGCTCCTCTGATGCTCCTCTGATGCTCCTCTGATGCTCCTCTGATGCTCCTCTGATGCAACTCTGATGCACCTCTGATGCTCCTCTGATGCTCATCTGACGCTCCTCTGATGCTCATCTGATGCTCCTCTGATGCTCCTCTGATGCACCTCTGATGCTCCTCTGATGCACCTCTGATGCTCCTCTGATGCTCCTCTGATGCTCCTCTGATGCTCCTCTGTTGATCCTCTGATGCTCCTCTGATGCTCCTCTGATGCTCCTCTGATGCTCCTCTGATGCTCCTCTGATGCTCCACTGATGCACCTCTGATGCTCCTCTGATGCACCTCTGATGCTCTTCTGATGCTCCTCTGATGCTCCTCTGATGCTCCTCTGATGCTCCTCTGATGCTCCTCTGATGCACCTCTGATGCTCCTCTGATGCACCTCTGATGCTCTTCTGATGCTCCTCTGATGCTCCTCTGATGCTCCTCTGATGCTCCACTGACGCTCCTCTGATGCTCCTCTGATGCACCTCTGATGCACATCTGACGCTCCTCCGATGCTCCTCTGATGCTCCTCTGACGCTCCTCTGACGCTCCTCTGACGCTCCTCCGATGCTCCTCTGACGCACCTCTGATGCACCTCTGACACACCTCCGATGCTCCTCTGACGCACCTCTGATGCACCTCTGACGCACCTCTGATGCTCCTCTGACGCACCTCAGATGCACCTCTGACGCACCTCTGATGCTCCTCTGACGCTCCTCTGATGCTCCTCTTTTGCTCCTCTGATGCTCCTCTGATGCTCCTCTGATGCTCCTCTGATGCTCCTCTGATGCTCCTCTTATGCTCCTCTGATGCTCCTCTGATGCTCCTCTGATGCTCCTCTTATGCTCCACTGATGCTCCTCTGATGCTCCTCTGATGCTCCTCTGATGCTCCACTGATGCTACACTGATGCTCCTCTGATGCTCCTCTGATGCTCCTCTGATGCTCCTCTGATGCACCTCTGATGCTCCTCTGATGCTCCTCTGATGCTCCTCTGATGCACCTCTGTTGCACCTCTGATGCACCTCTGATGCTCCTCTGATGCTCCTCTGATGCTCCTCTGATGCTCCTCTGATGCTCCTCTGATGCTCCTCTGATGCAACTCTGATGCACCTCTGATGCTCTTCTGATGCTCATCTGATGCTCCTCTGATGCTCATCTGATGCTCCTCTGATGCTCCTCTGATGCACCTCTGATGCTCCTCTGATGCACCTCTGATGCTCCTCTGATGCTCCTCTGATGCTCCTCTGATGCTCCTCTGTTGCTCCTCTGATGCTCCTCTGATGCTCCTCTGATGCTCCTCTGATGCTCCTCTGATGCTCCTCTGATGCTCCTCTGATGCACCTCTGATGCTCCTCTGATGCACCTCTGATGCTCTTCTGATGCTCCTCTGATGCTCCTCTGATGCTCCTCTGATGCTCCTCTGATGCTCCTCTGATGCACCTCTGATGCTCCTCTGATGCACCTCTGATGCTCTTCTGATGCTCCTCTGATGCTCCTCTGATGCTCCTCTGATGCTCCACTGACGCTCCTCTGATGCTCCTCTGATGCACCTCTGATGCACATCTGACGCTCCTCCGATGCTTCTCTGATGCTCCTCTGACGCTCCTCTGACGCTCCTCTGACGCTCCTCCGATGCTCCTCTGACGCACCTCTGATGCACCTCTGACACACCTCCGATGCTCCTCTGACGCACCTCTGATGCACCTCTGACGCACCTCTGATGCTCCTCTGACGCACCTCAGATGCACCTCTGACGCACCTCTGATGCTCCTCTGACGCTCCTCTGATGCTCCTCTGTTGCTCCTCTGATGCTCCTCTGATGCTCCTCTGATGCTCCTCTGATGCTCCTCTGATGCTCCTCTTATGCTCCTCTGATGCTCCTCTGATGCTCCTCTGATGCTCCTCTTATGCTCCACTGATGCTCCTCTGATGCTCCTCTGATTCTCCTCTGATGCTCCACTGATGCTACACTGATTTTCCTCTGATGCTCCTCTGATGCTCCTCTGATGCTCCTCTGATGCACCTCTGATGCTCCTCTGATGCTCCTCTGATGCTCCTCTGATGCACCTCTGTTGCACCTCTGATGCACCTCTGATGCTCCTCTGATGCTCCTCTGATGCTCCACTGATGCTCCTCTGATGCTCCTTTGATGCTCCTCTGATGCTCCTCTGATGCTCCTCTGATGCTCCTCTGATGCTCCTCTGATGCTCCTCTGATGCTCATCTGATGCTCCTCTGATGCTCATCTGATGCTCCTCTGATGCTCCTCTGATGCACCTCTGATGCTCCTCTGATGCACCTCTGATGCTCCTCTGATGCTCCTCTGATGCTCCTCTGATGCTCCTCTGTTGCTCCTCTGATGCTCCTCTGATGCTCCTCTGATGCTCCTCTGATGCTCCTCTGATGCTCCTCTGATGCTCCTCTGATGCACCTCTGATGCTCCTCTGATGCACCTCTGATGCTCTTCTGATGCTCCTCTGATGCTCCTCTGATGCTCCTCTGATGCTCCTCTGATGCTCCTCTGATGCACCTCTGATGCTCCTCTGATGCACCTCTGATGCTCTTCTGATGCTCCTCTGATGCTCCTCTGATGCTCCTCTGATGCTCCTCTGACGCTCCTCTGATGCTCCTCTGATGCACCTCTGATGCACCTCTGACGCTCCTCCGATGCTCCTCAGATGCTCCTCTGACGCTCCTCTGACGCTCCTCTGACGCTCCTCCGATGCTCCTCTGACGCACCTCTGATGCACCTCTGACACACCTCCGATGCTCCTCTGACGCACCTCTGATGCACCTCTGACGCACCTCTGATGCTCCTCTGACGCACCTCTGATGCACCTCTGACGCACCTCTGTTGCACCTCTGATGCACCTCTGATGCTCCTCTGATGCTCCTCTGATGCTCCGCTGATGCTCCTCTGATGCTCCGCTGATGCTCCTCTGATGCTCCTCTGATGCTCCGCTGATGCTCCGCTGATGCTCCTCTGATGCTCCTCTGATGCTCCTCTGATGCTCCTGATGCTCCTCTGATGCTCCTCTGATGCTCCTCTGTTGCTCCTCTGATGCTCCTCTGATGCTCCTCTGATGCTCCTCTGATGCACCTCTGATGCTCCTCTGATGCACCTCCGATGCTCCTCTGATGCTCCTCCGATGCACCTCTGATGCTCCTCTGTTGCTCCTCTGATGCTCCTCTGATGCTCCTCTGATGCTCCTCTGATGCTCATCTGATGCTCCTCTGATGCTCCTCTGATGCTCCTCTGATGCACCTCTGATGCTCCTCTGATGCACCTCTGATGCTCCTCTGATGCTCCTCTGATGCTCCTCTGATGCTCCTCTGATGCTCCTCTGATGCTCCTCTGTTGCTCCTCTGATGCTCCTCTGATGCTCCTCTGATGCTCCTCTGACGCTCCCCTGACGCTCCTCTGACGCTCCTCTGACGCTCCTCTGACTCTCCTCTGACGCTCCTCTGACGCTCCTCTGACGCTCCTCTGACGCTCCTCTGACGCTCCTCTGTCGCTCCTCTGACGCTCCTCTGACGCTCCTCTGACGCTCCTCTGACGCTCCTCTGACGCTCCTCTGACGCTCCTCTGACGCTCCTCTGACGCTCCTCTGACGCACCTCTGACGCACCTCTGACGCTCCTCTGACGCTCCTCTGACGCTCCTCTGACGCTCCTCTGACGCTCCTCTCTGACGCTCCTCTGTTGCTCCTCTGATGCTCCTCTGATGCTCCTCTGATGCTCCTCTGATGCTCCTCTGATGCTCCTCTGATGCTCCTCTGATGCACCTCTGATGCTCCTATGATGCACCTCTGATGCGCCTCTGATGCTCCTCTGATGCTCCTCTGATGCTCCACTGATGCTCCTCTTATGCTCCTCTGATGCTCCTCTGATGCTCCTCTGATGCTCCTCTGATGCTCCTCTGATGCGCCTCTGATGCTCCTCTGATGCTCCTCTGATGCTCCTCTGATGCTCCTCTGATGCGCCTCTGATGCTCCTCTGATGCTCCTCTGATGCTCCTCTGATGCTCCTCTGATGCTCCTCTGATGCTCCTCTGTTGCTCCTCTGATGCTCCTCTGATGCACCTCTGATGCTCCTCTGATGCTCCTCTGATGCTCCTCTGATGCTCCTCTGATGCACCTCTGTTGCACCTCTGATGCACCTCTGATGCTCCTCTGATGCTCCTCTGATGCTCCGCTGATGCTCCTCTGATGCTCCGCTGATGCTCCTCTGATGCTCCTCTGATGCTCCTCTGATGCTCCTCTGATGCTCCTCTGATGCTCCTCTGATGCTCCTCTGATGCTCCTCTGATGCTCCACTGATGCTCCTCAGATGGTCCTCTGATGCTCCTCTGATGCTCTTCTGATGGTCCTCTGATGCGCCTCTGATGCTCCTCTGATGCTCCTCTGATGCTCCTCTGATGCTCCTCTGATGCGCCTCTGATGCTCCTCTGATGCTCCTCTGATGCACCTCTGATGGTCCTCTGATGCTCCTCTGATGCTCCTCTAATGCTCCTCTGATGCTCCTCTGATGCTCCTCTGATGCTCCTCTGATGCTCCTCTGATGCTCCTCTGATGCTCCTCTGATGCTCTTCTGATACTCCTCTGTTGCTCCTCTGATGCTCCTCTGATGCTCCTCTGATGCTCCTCTGATGCTCCTCTGATGCTCCTCTGATGCTCCTCTGATGCTCCTCTGATGCAACTCTGATGCACCTCTGATGCTCCTCTGATGCTCATCTGATGCTCCTCTGATGCTCATCTGATGCTCCTCTGATGCTCCTCTGATGCACCTCTGATGCTCCTCTGATGCACCTCTGATGCTCCTCTGATGCTCCTCTGATGCTCCTCTGATGCTCCTCTGTTGCTCCTCTGATGCTCCTCTGATGCTCCTCTGATGCTCCTCTGATGCTCCTCTGATGCTCCTCTGATGCTCCTCTGATGCACCTCTGATGCTCCTCTGATGCACCTCTGATGCTCTTCTGATGCTCCTCTGATGCTCCTCTGATGCTCCTCTGATGCTCCTCTGATGCTCCTCTGATGCACCTCTGATGCTCCTCTGATGCACCTCTGATGCTCTTCTGATGCTCCTCTGATGCTCCTCTGATGCTCCTCTGATGCTCCACTGACGCTCCTCTGATGCTCCTCTGATGCACCTCTGATGCACATCTGACGCTCCTCCGATGCTCCTCTGATGCTCCTCTGACGCTCCTCTGACGCTCCTCTGACGCTCCTCCGATGCTCCTCTGACGCACCTCTGATGCACCTCTGACACACCTCCGATGCTCCTCTGACGCACCTCTGATGCACCTCTGACGCACCTCTGATGCTCCTCTGACGCACCTCAGATGCACCTCTGACGCACCTCTGATGCTCCTCTGACGCTCCTCTGATGCTCCTCTGTTGCTCCTCTGATGCTCCTCTGATGCTCCTCTGATGCTCCTCTGATGCTCCTCTGATGCTCCTCTTATGCTCCTCTGATGCTCCTCTGATGCTCCTCTGATGCTCCTCTTATGCTCCACTGATGCTCCTCTGATGCTCCTCTGATGCTCCTCTGATGCTCCACTGATGCTACACTGATGCTCCTCTGATGCTCCTCTGATGCTCCTCTGATGCTCCTCTGATGCACCTCTGATGCTCCTCTGATGCTCCTCTGATGCTCCTCTGATGCACCTCTGTTGCACCTCTGATGCACCTCTGATGCTCCTCTGATGCTCCTCTGATGCTCCACTGATGCTCCTCTGATGCTCCTCTGATGCTCCTCTGATGCTCCTCTGATGCTCCTCTGATGCTCCTCTGATGCTCATCTGATGCTCCTCTGATGCTCATCTGATGCTCCTCTGATGCTCCTCTGATGCACCTCTGATGCTCCTCTGATGCACCTCTGATGCTCCTCTGATGCTCCTCTGATGCTCCTCTGATGCTCCTCTGTTGCTCCTCTGATGCTCCTCTGATGCTCCTCTGATGCTCCTCTGATGCTCCTCTGATGCTCCTCTGATGCTCCTCTGATGCAACTCTGATGCTCCTCTGATGCACCTCTGATGCTCTTCTGATGCTCCTCTGATGCTCCTCTGATGCTCCTCTGATGCTCCTCTGATGCTCCTCTGATGCACCTCTGATGCTCCTCTGATGCACCTCTGATGCTCTTCTGATGCTCTTCTGATGCTCCTCTGATGCTCCTCTGATGCTCCTCTGACGCTCCTCTGATGCTCCTCTGATGCACCTCTGATGCACCTCTGACGCTCCTCCGATGCTCCTCAGATGCTCCTCTGACGCTCCTCTGACGCTCCTCTGACGCTCCTCCGATGCTCCTCTGACGCACCTCTGATGCACCTCTGACACACCTCCGATGCTCCTCTGACGCACCTCTGATGCACCTCTGACGCACCTCTGATGCTCCTCTGACGCACCTCTGATGCACCTCTGACGCACCTCTGTTGCACCTCTGATGCACCTCTGATGCTCCTCTGATGCTCCTCTGATGCTCCGCTGATGCTCCTCTGATGCTCCGCTGATGCTCCTCTGATGCTCCTCTGATGCTCCGCTGATGCTCCGCTGATGCTCCTCTGATGCTCCTCTGATGCTCCTCTGATGCTCCTCTGATGCTCCTGATGCTCCTCTGATGCTCCTCTGATGCTCCTCTGTTGCTCCTCTGATGCTCCTCTGATGCTCCTCTGATGCTCCTCTGATGCACCTCTGATGCTCCTCTGATGCACCTCCGATGCTCCTCTGATGCTCCTCCGATGCACCTCTGATGCTCCTCTGTTGCTCCTCTGATGCTCCTCTGATGCTCCTCTGATGCTCCTCTGATGCTCGTCTGATGCTCCTCTGATGCTCCTCTGATGCTCCTCTGATGCACCTCTGATGCTCCTCTGATGCACCTCTGATGCTCCTCTGATGCTCCTCTGATGCTCCTCTGATGCTCCTCTGATGCTCCTCTGATGCTCCTCTGTTGCTCCTCTGATGCTCCTCTGATGCTCCTCTGATGCTCCTCTGACGCTCCTCTGACGCTCCTCTGACGCTCCTCTGACGCTCCTCTGACTCTCCTCTGACGCTCCTCTGACGCTCCTCTGACGCTCCTCTGACGCTCCTCTGACGCTCCTCTGTCGCTCCTCTGACGCTCCTCTGACGCTCCTCTGACGCTCCTCTGACGCTCCTCTGACGCTCCTCTGACGCTCCTCTGACGCTCCTCTGACGCTCCTCTGACGCACCTCTGACGCACCTCTGACGCTCCTCTGACGCTCCTCTGACGCTCCTCTGACGCTCCTCTGACGCTCCTCTGACGCTCCTCTCTGACGCTCCTCTGTTGCTCCTCTGATGCTCCTCTGATGCTCCTCTGATGCTCCTCTGATGCTCCTCTGATGCTCCTCTGATGCACCTCTGATGCTCCTCTGATGCACCTCTGATGCGCCTCTGATGCTCCTCTGATGCTCCTCTGATGCTCCACTGATGCTCCTCTTATGCTCCTCTGATGCTCCTCTGATGCTCCTCTGATGCTCCTCTGATGGTCCTCTGATGCGCCTCTGATGCTCCTCTGATGCTCCTCTGATGCTCCTCTGATGCTCCTCTGATGCGCCTCTGATGCTCCTCTGATGCTCCTCTGATGCTCCTCTGATGCTCCTCTGATGCTCCTCTGATGCTCCTCTGTTGCTCCTCTGATGCTCCTCTGATGCACCTCTGATGCTCCTCTGATGCTCCTCTGATGCTCCTCTGATGCTCCTCTGATGCACCTCTGTTGCACCTCTGATGCACCTCTGATGCTCCTCTGATGCTCCTCTGATGCTCCGCTGATGCTCCTCTGATGCTCCGCTGATGCTCCTCTGATGCTCCTCTGATGCTCCTCTGATGCTCCTCTGATGCTCCTCTGATGCTCCTCTGATGCTCCTCTGATGCTCCACTGATGCTCCTCAGATGCTCCTCTGATGCTCCTCTGATGCTCTTCTGATGGTCCTCTGATGCGCCTCTGATGCTCCTCTGATGCTCCTCTGATGCTCCTCTGATGCTCCTCTGATGCGCCTCTGATGCTCCTCTGATGCTCATCTGATGCTCCTCTGATGCTCCTCTGATGCTCCTCTGATGCTCCTCTGTTGCTCCTCTGATGCTCCTCTGATGCACCTCTGATGCTCCTCTGATGCTACTCTGATGCTCCTCTGATGCTCCTCTGATGCTCCTCTGATGCTCCTCTGATGCTCCTCTGATGCTCCTCTGATGCTCCTCTGATGCTCCTCTGACGCACCTCTGACGCTCCTCTGACGCTCATCTGACGCTCCTCTGACGCACCTCTGACGCTCTTCTGATGCTCCTCTGATGCTCCTCTGATGCACCTCTGATGCTCCTCTGATGCTCCTCTGATGCTCCTCTGATGCTCCTCTGATGCTCCTCTGATGCTCCTCTGATGCACCTCTGATGCACCTCTGACGCTCCTCTGACGCACCTCTGATGCTCCTCTGATGCTCCCCTGATGCTCCTCTGATGCACCTCTGATGCTCCTCTGTTGCACCTCTGATGCACCTCTGATGCGCCTCTGATGCTCCTCTGATGCTCCTCTGATGCTCCTCTGATGCTCCTCTGATGCTCCTCTGATGCGCCTCTGATGCTCCGCTGATGCTCCTCTGATGCTCCTCTGATGCTCCTCTGATGCTCCTCTGATGCTCCTCTGATGCTCCTCTGATGCTCCTCTGATGCTCCTCTGATGCTCCTCTGATGCTCCTCTGATGCTCCTCTGATGCTCCTCTGACGCACCTCTGACGCTCCTCTGACGCTCATCTGACGCTCCTCTGACGCACCTCTGACGCTCCTCTGATGCTCCTCTGATGCTCCTCTGATGCACCTCTGATGCTCCTCTGATGCTCCTCTGATGCTCCTCTGATGCTCCTCTGATGCTCCTCTGTTGCACCTCTGATGCACCTCTGATGCGCCTCTGATGCTCCTCTGATGCTCCTCTGATGCTCCTCTGATGCTCCTCTGATGCTCCTCTGATGCTCCTCTGATGCTCCTCTGATGCTCCTCTGATGCACCTCTGATGCTCCTCTGTTGCACCTCTGATGCACCTCTGATGCTCCTCTGATGCTCCTCTGTTGCACCTCTGATGCACCTCTGATGCGCCTCTGATGCTCCTCTGATGCTCCTCTGATGCTCCTCTGATGCTCCTCTGATGCTCCTCTGATGCTCCTCTGATGCGCCTCTGATGCTCCGCTGATGCTCCTCTGATGCTCCTCTGATGCTCCTCTGATGCTCCTCTGATGCTCCTCTGATGCTCCTCTGATGCTCCTCTGATGCTCCTGATGCTCCTCTGATGCTACTCTGATGCTCCTCTGATGCTCCGCTGATGCTCCTCTGATGCTCCTCTGATGCTCCTCTGATGCTCCTCTGATGCTCCTCTGATGCTCTTCTGATGCTCCTCTGATGCTCCTGATGCTCCTCTGATGCTCCTCTGATGCTCCTCTGTTGCTCCACTGATGCTCCTCTGATGCACCTCTGATGCTCCTCTGATGCTCCCCTGATGCTCCTCTGATGCTCCTCTGATGCTCCTCTGATGCTCCTCTGATGCTCCTCTGATGGTCCTCTGATGCTCCTCTGATGCTCTTCTGATGCTCCTCTGATGCTCCTCTGTTGCTCCTCTGATGCTCCTCTGATGCACCTCTGATGCTCCTCTGATGCTCCTCTGATGCTCCTCTGATGCTCCTCTGATGCACCTCTGTTGCACCTCTGATGCACCTCTGATGCTCCTCTGATGCTCCTCTGATGCTCCGCTGATGCTCCTCTGATGCTCCGCTGATGCTCCTCTGATGCTCCTCTGAGTCTCCTCTGATGCTCCTCTGATGCTCCTCTGATGCTCCTCCGATGCACCTCAGATGCTCCTCTGTTGCACCTCTGATGCACTTCTGATGCTCCTCTGATGCTCCGCTGATGCTCCTCTGATGCTCCTCTGATGCTCCTCTGATGCTCCTCTGATGCTCCTCTGATGCTCCTCTGATGCTCCTCTGATGCTCCTCTGATGCTCCTCTGATGCTCCTCTGATGCACCTCTGATGCACCTCTGACGCTCCTCTGACGCACCTCTGATGCTCCTCTGATGCTCCCCTGATGCTCCTCTGATGCACCTCTGATGCTCCTCTGTTGCACCTCTGATGCACCTCTGATGCTCCTCTGATGCACCTCTGATGCTCCTCTGATGCTCCTCTGATGCTCCTCTGATGCGCCTCTGATGCTCCTCTGATGCTCCTCTGATGCTCCTCTGATGCTCCTCTGATGCTCCGCTGATGCTCCTCTGATGCTCCTCTGATGCTCCTCTGATGCTCCTCTGATGCTCCTCTGATGCTCCTCTGATGCTCCTCTGATGCTCCTCTGATGCTCCTCTGATGCTCCTGATGCTCCTCTGATGCTCCTCTGATGCTCCTCTGTTGCTCCTCTGATGCTCCTCTGATGCACCTCTGATGCTCCTCTGATGCTCCCCTGATGCTCCCCTGATGCTCCTCTGATGCTCCTCTGATGCTCCTCTGATGCTCCTCTGATGTTCCTCTGATGCTCCTCTGACGCTCCTCTGATGCTCCTCTGACGCACCTCTGACGCTCCTCTGACGCTCATCTGACGCTCCTCTGACGCACCTCTGACGCTCCTCTGATGCTCCTCTGATGCTCCTCTGATGCACCTCTGATGCTCCTCTGATGCTCCTCTGATGGTCCTCTGATGCTCCTCTGATGCTCCTCTGATGCACCTCTGATGCACCTCTGACGCTCCTCTGACGCACCTCTGATGCTCCTCTGATGCTCCCCTGATGCTCCTCTGATGCACCTCTGATGCTCCTCTGATGCGCCTCTGATGCTCCGCTGATGCTCCTCTGATGCTCCTCTGATGCTCCTCTGATGCTCCTCTGATGCTCCTCTGATGCTCCTCTGATGCTCCTCTGATGCTCCTCTGATGCTCCTCTGATGCTCTTCTGATGCTCCTCTGATGCTCCTCTGATGCTCCTCTGTTGCTCCTCTGATGCTCCTCTGATGCACCTCTGATGCTCCTCTGATGCTCCTCTGATGCTCCTCTGATGCTCCTCTGATGCTCCTCTGATGCACCTCTGACGCTCCTCTGACGCTCATCTGACGCTCCTCTGACGCACCTCTGACGATCCTCTGATGCTCCTCTGATGCTCCTCTGATGCACCTCTGATGCTCCTCTGATGCTCCTCTGATGCTCCTCTGATGCTCCTCTGATGCTCCTCTGATGCTCCTCTGATGCTCCTCTGATGCACCTCTGATGCACCTCTGACGCTCCTCTGACGCACCTCTGATGCTCCTCTGATGCTCCCCTGATGCTCCTCTGATGCACCTCTGATGCTCCTCTGTTGCACCTCTGATGCACCTCTGATGCGCCTCTGATGCTCCTCTGATGCTCCTCTGATGCTCCTCTGATGCTCCCCTGATGCTCCTCTGATGCACCTCTGATGCTCCTCTGTTGCACCTCTGATGCACCTCTGGTGCGCCTCTGATGCTCCTCTGATGCTCCTCCTGATGCTCCTCTGATGCGCCTCTGATGCTCCGCTGATGCTCCTCTGATGCTCCTCTGATGCTCCTCTTATGCTCCTCTGATGCTCCTCTGATGCTCCTCTGATGCTCCTCTGATGCTCCTCTGATGCTCCTCTGATGCTCCTGATGCTCCTCTGATGCTCCTCTGATGCTCCTCTGTTGCTCCTCTTATGCTCCTCTGATGCTCCTCTGATGCTCCTCTGATGCTCCTCTGATGCTCCTCTGATGCTCCTCTGATGCTCCTCTGATGCTCCTCTGATGCACCTCTGATGCTCCCCTGATGCTCCTCTGATGCTCCTCTGATGCTCCTCTGATGCTCCTCTGATGCTCCTCTGATGCTCCTGATGCTCCTCTGATGCTCCTCTGATGCTCCTCTGTTGCTCTGATGCTCCTCTGATGCACCTCTGATGCTCCTCTGATGCTCCCCTGATGCTCCTCTGATGCTCCTCTGATGCTCCTCTGATGCTCCTCTGATGCTCCTCTGATGCTCCTCTGATGCTCCTCTGATGCTCCTCTGACGCACCTCTGACGCTCCTCTGACGCTCATCTGACGCTCCTCCGACGCACCTCTGACGATCCTCTGATGCTCCTCTGATGCTCCTCTGATGCACCTCTGATGCTCCTCTGATGCTCCTCTGATGCTCCTCTGATGCTCCTCTGATGCTCCTCTGATGCACCTCTGATGCACCTCTGACGCTCCTCTGACGCACCTCTGACGCTCCTCTGATGCTCCCCTGATGCTCCTCTGATGCACCTCTGATGCTCCTCTGTTGCACCTCTGATGCACTTCTGATGCGCCTCTGATGCTCCTCTGATGCTCCTCTGATGCTCCTCTGATGCTCCTCTGATGCTCCGCTGATGCTCCTCTGATGCTCCTCTGATGCTCCGCTGATGCTCCGCTGATGCTCCTCTGATGCTCCTCTGATGCTCCTCTGATGCTCCTCTGATGCTCCTGATGCTCCTCTGATGCTCCTCTGATGCTCCTCTGTTGCTCCTCTGATGCTCCTCTGATGCTCCTCTGATGCTCCTCTGATGCACCTCTGATGCTCCTCTGATGCACCTCCGATGCTCCACTGATGCTCCTCCGATGCACCTCTGATGCTCCTCTGTTGCTCCTCTGATGCTCCTCTGATGCTCCTCTGATGCTCCTCTGATGCTCATCTGATGCTCCTCTGATGCTCCTCTGATGCTCCTCTGATGCACCTCTGATGCTCCTCTGATGCACCTCTGATGCTCCTCTGATGCTCCTCTGATGCTCCTCTGATGCTCCTCTGATGCTCCTCTGATGCTCCTCTGTTGCTCCTCTGATGCTCCTCTGATGCTCCTCTGATGCTCCTCTGACGCTCCTCTGACTCTCCTCTGACGCTCCTCTGACGCTCCTCTGACTCTCCTCTGACGCTCCTCTGACGCTCCTCTGACGCTCCTCTGACGCTCCTCTGACGCTCCTCTGTCGCTCCTCTGACGCTCCTCTGACGCTCCTCTGACGCTCCTCTGACGCTCCTCTGACGCTCCTCTGACGCTCCTCTGACGCTCCTCTGACGCTCCTCTGACGCACCTCTGACGCACCTCTGACGCTCCTCTGACGCTCCTCTGACGCTCCTCTGACGCTCCTCTGACGCTCCTCTGACGCTCCTCTCTGACGCTCCTCTGTTGCTCCTCTGATGCTCCTCTGATGCTCCTCTGATGCTCCTCTGATGCTCCTCTGATGCTCCTCTGATGCACCTCTGATGCTCCTCTGATGCACCTCTGATGCGCCTCTGATGCTCCTCTGATGCTCCTCTGATGCTCCACTGATGCTCCTCTTATGCTCCTCTGATGCTCCTCTGATGCTCCTCTGATGCTCCTCTGATGGTCCTCTGATGCGACTCTGATGCTCCTCTGATGCTCCTCTGATGCTCCTCTGATGCTCCTCTGATGCGCCTCTGATGCTCCTCTGATGCTCCTCTGATGCTCCTCTGATGCTCCTCTGATGCTCCTCTGATGCTCCTCTGTTGCTCCTCTGATGCTCCTCTGATGCACCTCTGATGCTCCTCTGATGCTCCTCTGATGCTCCTCTGATGCTCCTCTGATGCACCTCTGTTGCACCTCTGATGCACCTCTGATGCTCCTCTGATGCTCCTCTGATGCTCCGCTGATGCTCCTCTGATGCTCCGCTGATGCTCCTCTGATGCTCCTCTGATGCTCCTCTGATGCTCCTCTGATGCACCTCTGATGCTCCGCTGATGCTCCTCTGATGCTCCTCTGATGCTCCTCTGATGCTCCTCTGATGCACCTCTGATGCTCCTCTGATGCACCTCTGATGCGCCTCTGATGCTCCTCTGATGCTCCTCTGATGCTCCACTGATGCTCCTCTTATGCTCCTCTGATGCTCCTCTGATGCTCCTCTGATGCTCCTCTGATGGTCCTCTGATGCGACTCTGATGCTCCTCTGATGCTCCTCTGATGCTCCTCTGATGCTCCTCTGATGCGCCTCTGATGCTCCTCTGATGCTCCTCTGATGCTCCTCTGATGCTCCTCTGATGCTCCTCTGATGCTCCTCTGTTGCTCCTCTGATGCTCCTCTGATGCACCTCTGATGCTCCTCTGATGCTCCTCTGATGCTCCTCTGATGCTCCTCTGATGCACCTCTGTTGCACCTCTGATGCACCTCTGATGCTCCTCTGATGCTCCTCTGATGCTCCGCTGATGCCTCTCTGATGCTCCGCTGATGCTCCTCTGATGCTCCTCTGATGCTCCTCTGATGCTCCTCTGATGCACCTCTGATGCTCCGCTGATGCTCCTCTGATGCTCCTCTGATGCTCCTCTGATGCTCCTCTGATGCTCCTCTGATGCTCCTCTGATGCTCCTCTGATGCTCCTCTGATGCTCCTCTGATGCTCCTCTGATGCACCTCTGATGCACCTCTGACGCTCCTCTGACGCACCTCTGATGCTCCTCTGATGCTCCCCTGATGCTCCTCTGATGCACCTCTGATGCTCCTCTGTTGCACCTCTGATGCACCTCTGATGCTCCTCTGATGCACCTCTGATGCTCCTCTGATGCTCCTCTGATGCTCCTCTGATGCGCCTCTGATGCTCCTCTGATGCTCCTCTGATGCTCCTCTGATGCTCCTCTGATGCTCCGCTGATGCTCCTCTGATGCTCCTCTGATGCTCCTCTGATGCTCCTCTGATGCTCCTCTGATGCTCCTCTGATGCTCCTCTGATGCTCCTCTGATGCTCCTCTGATGCTCCTGATGCTCCTCTGATGCTCCTCTGATGCTCCTCTGTTGCTCCTCTGATGCTCCTCTGATGCACCTCTGATGCTCCTCTGATGCTCCCCTGATGCTCCCCTGATGCTCCTCTGATGCTCCTCTGATGCTCCTCTGATGCTCCTCTGATGTTCCTCTGATGCTCCTCTGACGCTCCTCTGATGCTCCTCTGACGCACCTCTGACGCTCCTCTGACGCTCATCTGACGCTCCTCTGACGCACCTCTGACGCTCCTCTGATGCTCCTCTGATGCTCCTCTGATGCACCTCTGATGCTCCTCTGATGCTCCTCTGATGCTCCTCTGATGCTCCTCTGATGCTCCTCTGATGCACCTCTGATGCACCTCTGACGCTCCTCTGACGCACCTCTGATGCTCCTCTGATGCTCCCCTGATGCTCCTCTGATGCACCTCTGATGCTCCTCTGATGCGCCTCTGATGCTCCGCTGATGCTCCTCTGATGCTCCTCTGATGCTCCTCTGATGCTCCTCTGATGCTCCTCTGATGCTCCTCTGATGCTCCTCTGATGCTCCTCTGATGCTCTTCTGATGCTCCTCTGATGCTCCTCTGATGCTCCTCTGTTGCTCCTCTGATGCTCCTCTGATGCACCTCTGATGCTCCTCTGATGCTCCTCTGATGCTCCTCTGATGCTCCTCTGATGCTCCTCTGATGCACCTCTGACGCTCCTCTGACGCTCATCTGACGCTCCTCTGACGCACCTCTGACGATCCTCTGATGCTCCTCTGATGCTCCTCTGATGCACCTCTGATGCTCCTCTGATGCTCCTCTGATGCTCCTCTGATGCTCCTCTGATGCTCCTCTGATGCTCCTCTGATGCTCCTCTGATGCACCTCTGATGCACCTCTGACGCTCCTCTGACGCACCTCTGATGCTCCTCTGATGCTCCCCTGATGCTCCTCTGATGCACCTCTGATGCTCCTCTGTTGCACCTCTGATGCACCTCTGATGCGCCTCTGATGCTCCTCTGATGCTCCTCTGATGCTCCTCTGATGCTCCTCTGATGCTCCCCTGATGCTCCTCTGATGCACCTCTGATGCTCCTCTGTTGCACCTCTGATGCACCTCTGGTGCGCCTCTGATGCTCCTCTGATGCTCCTCCTGATGCTCCTCTGATGCGCCTCTGATGCTCCGCTGATGCTCCTCTGATGCTCCTCTGATGCTCCTCTTATGCTCCTCTGATGCTCCTCTGATGCTCCTCTGATGCTCCTCTGATGCTCCTCTGATGCTCCTCTGATGCTCTTCTGATGCTCCTCTGATGCTCCTCTGATGCGCCTCTGATGCGCCTCTGATGCTCCTCTGATGCTCCTCTGATGCTCCTCTGATGCTCCTCTGATGCTCCTCTGATGCTCCTCTGATGCTCCTGATGCTCCTCTGATGCTCCTCTGATGCTCCTCTGTTGCTCTGATGCTCCTCTGATGCACCTCTGATGCTCCTCTGATGCTCCCCTGATGCTCCTCTGATGCTCCTCTGATGCTCCTCTGATGCTCCTCTGATGCTCCTCTGTTGCTCTGATGCTCCTCTGATGCACCTCTGATGCTCCTCTGATGCTCCCCTGATGCTCCTCTGATGCTCCTCTGATGCTCCTCTGATGCTCCTCTGATGCTCCTCTGATGCTCCTCTGATGCTCCTCTGACGCACCTCTGACGCTCCTCTGACGCTCATCTGACGCTCCTCCGACGCACCTCTGACGATCCTCTGATGCTCCTCTGATGCTCCTCTGATGCACCTCTGATGCTCCTCTGATGCTCCTCTGATGCTCCTCTGATGCTCCTCTGATGCTCCTCTGATGCTCCTCTGATGCACCTCTGATGCACCTCTGACGCTCCTCTGACGCACCTCTGATGCTCCTCTGATGCTCCCCTGATGCTCCTCTGATGCACCTCTGATGCTCCTCTGTTGCACCTCTGATGCACTTCTGATGCGCCTCTGATGCTCCTCTGATGCTCCTCTGATGCTCCTCTGATGCTCCTCTGATGCTCCTCTGATGCGCCTCTGATGCTCCGCTGATGCTCCTCTGATGCTCCTCTGATGCTCCTCTTATGCTCCTCTGATGCTCCTCTGATGCTCCTCTGATGCTCCTCTGATGCTCCTCTGATGCTCCTCTGATGCTCCTCTGATGCTCTTCTGATGCTCCTCTGATGCTCCTCTGATGCGCCTCTGATGCGCCTCTGATGCTCCTCTGATGCTCCTCTGATGCTCCTCTGATGCTCCTCTGATGCTCCTCTGTTGCTCCTCTGATGCTCCTCTGATGCTCCTCTGATGCTCCTCTGATGCACCTCTGATGCTCCTCTGATGCACCTCTGATGCGCCTCTGATGCTCCTCTGATGCTCCTCTGATGCTCCTCTGATGCTCCTCTGATGCTCCTCTGATGCTCCTCTGTTGCTCCTCTGATGCTCCTCTGATGCTCCTCTGATGTTCCTCTGATGCTCCTCTGATACTCCTCTGATGCTCCTCGGATGCTCCACTGATGCTCCTCTGATGCTCCTCTGATGCTCCTCTGATGCTCCTCTGATGCTCCTCTGATGCTCCTCTGATGCGCCTCTGATGCACCTATGATGCGCCTCTGATGCTCCTCTGATGCTCCTCTGATGCTCCTCTGATGCTCCTCTGATGCTCCTCTGATGCGCCTCTGATGCGCCTCTGATGCTCCTCTGATGCTCCTCTGATGCTCCTCTGATGCTCCTCTGATGCTCCTCTGTTGCTCCTCTGATGCTCCTCTGATGCACCTCTGATGCTCCTCTGATGCTCCTCTGATGCTCCTCTGATGCTCCTCTGATGCACCTCTGTTGCACCTCTGATGCACCTCTGATGCTCCTCTGATGCTCCTCTGATGCTCCGCTGATGCTCCTCTGATGCTCCGCTGATGCTCCTCTGATGCTCCTCTGATGCTCCGCTGATGCTCCGCTGATGCTCCTCTGATGCTTCTCTGATGCTCCTCTGATGCTCCTCTGATGCTCCTGATGCTCCTCTGATGCTCCTCTGATGCTCCTCTGTTGCTCCTCTGATGCTCCTCTGATGCTCCTCTGATGCTCCTCTGATGCTCCTCTGATGCTCCTCTGATGCTCCTCTGTTGCTCCTCTGATGCTCCTCTGATGCTCCTCTGATGCTCCTCTGATGCTCCTCTGATGCTCCTCTGATGCTCCTCTGTTGCTCCTCTGATGCACCTCTGATGCTCCTCTGATGCTCCCCTGATGCTCCTCTGATGCTCCTCTGATGCTCCTCTGATGCTCCTCTGATGCTCCTCTGATGCTCCTCTGATGCTCCTCTGATGCTCCTCTGACGCACCTCTGACGCTCCTCTGACGCTCCTCTGACGCTCCTCTGACGCACCTCTGACGCTCCTCTGATGCTCCTCTGATGCTCCTCTGATGCTCCTCTGATGCTCCTCTGATGCACCTCTGATGCTCCTCTGATGCTCCTCTGATGCTCCTCTGATGCTCCTCTGATGCACCTCTGATGCACCTCTGACGCTCCTCTGACGCACCTCTGATGCTCCTCTGATGCTCCCCTGATGCTCCTCTGATGCACCTCTGATGCTCCTCTGTTGCACCTCTGATGCACCTCTGATGCGCCTCTGATGCTCCTCTGATGCTCCTCTGATGCTCCTCTGATGCTCCTCTGATGCTCCTCTGATGCGCCTCTGATGCTCCGCTGATGCTCCTCTGATGCTCCTCTGATGCTCCTCTGATGCTCCTCTGATGCTCCTCTGATGCTCCTCTGATGCTCCTCTGATGCTCCTCTGATGCTCCTCTGATGCTCCTCTGATGCTCCTCTGATGCTCCTCTGACGCACCTCTGACGCTACTCTGACGCACCTCTGACGCTCCTCTGACGCTCCTCTGATGCTCCTCTGATGCACCTCTGATGCTCCTCTGATGCTCCTCTGATGCTCCTCTGTTGCACCTCTGATGCACCTCTGATGCGCCTCTGATGCTCCTCTGATGCTCCTCTGATGCTCCTCTGATGCTCCTCTGATGCTCCTCTGATGCTGCTCTGATGCTCCTCTGATGCTCCTCTGATGCACCTCTGATGCTCCTCTGTTGCACCTCTGATGCACCTCTGATGCTCCTCTGATGCTCCTCTGTTGCACCTCTGATGCACCTCTGATGCGCCTCTGATGCTCCTCTGATGCTCCTCTGATGCTCCTCTGATGCTCCTCTGATGCTCCTTTGATGCTCATCTGATGCTCCTCTGATGCTCCGCTGATGCTCCTCTGATGCTCCTCTGATGCTCCTCTGATGCTCCTCTGATGCTCCTCTGATGCTCCTCTGATGCTCCTCTGATGCTCCTGATGCTCCTCTGATTCTACTCTGATGCTCCTCTGATGCTCCGCTGATGCTCCTCTGATGCTCCTCTGATGCTCCTCTGATGCTCCTCTGATGCTCCTCTGATGCTCCTCTGATGCTCCTCTGATGCTCCTCTGATGCTCCTGATGCTCCTCTGATGCTCCTCTGATGCTCCTCTGATGCTCCTCTGTTGCTCCTCTGATGCTCCTCTGATGCACCTCTGATGCTCCTCTGATGCTCCCCTGATGCTCCTCTGATGCTCCTCTGATGCTCCTCTGATGCTCCTCTGATGCTCCTCTGATGCTCCTCTGATGCACCTCTGATGCTCCTCTGTTGCACCTCTGATGCACCTCTGATGCTCCTCTGATGCTCCTCTGTTGCACCTCTGATGCACCTCTGATGCGCCTCTGATGCTCCTCTGATGCTCCTCTGATGCTCCTCTGATGCTCCTCTGATGCTCCTCTGATGCGCCTCTGATGCTCCGCTGATGCTCCTCTGATGCTCCTCTGATGCTCCTCTGATGCTCCTCTGATGCTCCTCTGATGCTCCTCTGATGCTCCCCTGATGCTCCTCTGATGCTCCTCTGATGCTCCTCTGATGCTCCTCTGATGCTCCTCTGATGCTCCTCTGATGCACCTCTGATGCTCCTCTGTTGCACCTCTGATGCACCTCTGATGCTCCTCTGATGCTCCTCTGTTGCTCCTCTGATGCACCTCTGATGCGCCTCTGATGCTCCTCTGATGCTCCTCTGATGCTCCTCTGATGCTCCTCTGATGCTCCTCTGATGCTCCTCTGATGCGCCTCTGATGCTCCGCTGATGCTCCTCTGATGCTCCTCTGATGCTCCTCTGATGCTCCTCTGATGCTCCTCTGATGCTCCTCTGATGCTCCTCTGATGCTCCTCTGTTGCACCTCTGATGCACTTCTGATGCTCCTCTGATGCTCCTCTGTTGCACCTCTGATGCACCTCTGATGCGCCTCTGATGCTCCTCTGATGCTCCTCTGATGCTCCTCTGATGCACCTCTGATGCTCCTCTGTTGCACCTCTGATGCACCTCTGATGCTCCTCTGATGCTCCTCTGTTGCACCTCTGATGCACCTCTGATGCGCCTCTGATGCTCCTCTGATGCTCCTCTGATGCTCCTCTGATGCTCCTCTGATGCTCCTCTGATGCTCCTCTGATGCGCCTCTGATGCTCCGCTGATGCTCCTCTGATGCTCCTCTGATGCTCCTCTGATGCTCCTCTGATGCTCCTCTGATGCTCCTCTGATGCTCCTCTGATGCTCCTCTGATGCTCCTCTGATGCTCCTGATGCTCCTCTGATGCTCCTCTGATGCTCCTCTGTTGCTCCTCTGATGCTCCTCTGATGCACCTCTGATGCTCCTCTGATGCTCCCCTGATGCTCCTCTGATGCTCCTCTGATGCTCCTCTGATGCTCTTCTGATGCTCCTCTGATGCTCCTCTGATGCTCCTCTGATGCTCTTCTGATGCTCCTCTGATGCTCCTCTGATGCTCCTCTGTTGCTCCTCTGATGCTCCTCTGATGCACCTCTGATGCTCCTCTGATGCTCCTCTGATGCTCCTCTGATGCTCCTCTGATGCACCTCTGTTACACCTCTGATGCACCTCTGATGCTCCTCTGATGCTCCTCTGATGCTCCGCTGATGCTCCTCTGATGCTCCGCTGATGCTCCTCTGATGCTCCTCTGAGTCTCCTCTGATGCTCCTCTGATGCTCCTCTGATGCTCCTCCGATGCACCTCAGATGCTCCTCTGTTGCACCTCTGATGCACTTCTGATTCTCCTCTGATGCTCCGCTGATGCTCCTCTGATGCTCCTCTGATGCTCCTCTGATGCTCCTCTGATGCTCCTCTGATGCTCCTCTGATGCTCCTCTGATGCTCCTCTGATGCTCCTCTGATGCACCTCTGATGCACCTCTGACACTCCTCTGACGCACCTCTGATGCTCCTCTGATGCTCCCCTGATGCTCCTCTGATGCACCTCTGATGCTCCTCTGTTGCACCTCTGATGCACCTCTGATGCTCCTCTGATGCACCTCTGATGCTCCTCTGATGCTCCTCTGATGCTCCTCTGATGCGCCTCTGATGCTCCTCTGATGCTCCTCTGATGCTCCTCTGATGCTCCTCTGATGCTCCTCTGATGCGCCTCTGATGCTCCTCTGATGCTCCTCTGATGCTCCTCTGATGCTCCTCTGATGCTCCTCTGATGCTCCTCTGATGCTCCTCTGATGCTCCTGATGCTCCTCTGATGCTCCTCTGATGCTCCTCTGTTGCTCCTCTGATGCTCCTCTGATGCACCTCTGATGCTCCTCTGATGCTCCCCTGATGCTCCCCTGATGCTCCTCTGATGCTCCTCTGATGCTCCTCTGATGCTCCTCTGATGCTCCTCTGATGCTCCTCTGACGCTCCTCTGACGCTCCTCTGACGCACCTCTGACGCTCCTCTGACGCTCATCTGACGCTCCTCTGACGCACCTCTGACGCTCTTCTGATGCTCCTCTGATGCTCCTCTGATGCACCTCTGATGCTCCTCTGATGCTCCTCTGATGCTCCTCTGATGCTCCTCTGATGCTCCTCTGATGCACCTCTGATGCACCTCTGACGCTCCTCTGACGCACCTCTGATGCTCCTCTGATGCTCCCCTGATGCTCCTCTGATGCACCTCTGATGCTCCTCTGTTGCACCTCTGATGCACCTCTGATGCGCCTCTGATGCTCCTCTGATGCTCCTCTGATGCTCCTCTGATGCTCCTCTGATGCTCCTCTGATGCTCCTCTGATGCGCCTCTGATGCTCCGCTGATGCTCCTCTGATGCTCCTCTGATGCTCCTCTGATGCTCCTCTGATGCTCCTCTGATGCTCCTCTGATGCCCCTCTGATGCTCCTCTGATGCTCCTCTGATGCTCTTCTGATGCTCCTCTGATGCTCCTCTGATGCTCCTCTGTTGCTCCTCTGATGCTCCTCTGATGCACCTCTGATGCTCCTCTGATGCTCCTCTGATGCTCCTCTGATGCTCCTCTGATGCTCCTCTGATGCTCCTCTGACGCACCTCTGACGCTCCTCTGACGCTCATCTGACGCTCCTCTGACGCTCATCTGACGCTCCTCTGATGCTCCTCTGATGCTCCTCTGATGCACCTCTGATGCTCCTCTGATGCTCCTCTGATGCTCCTCTGATGCTCCTCTGATGCTCCTCTGTTGCTCCTCTGATGCTCCTCTGATGCTCCTCTGATGCTCCTCTGATGCTCCTCTGATACTCCTCTGATGCTCCTCGGATGCTCCACTGATGCTCCTCTGATGCTCCTCTGATGCGCCTCTGATGCGCCTCTGATGCTCCTCTGATGCTCCTCTGATGCTCCTCTGATGCTCCTCTGATGCTCCTCTGTTGCTCCTCTGATGCTCCTCTGATGCACCTCTGATGCTCCTCTGATGCTCCTCTGATGCTCCTCTGATGCTCCTCTGATGCACCTCTGTTGCACCTCTGATGCACCTCTGATGCTCCTCTGATGCTCCTCTGATGCTCCGCTGATGCTCCTCTGATGCTCCGCTGATGCTCCTCTGATGCTCCTCTGATGCTCCGCTGATGCTCTGCTGATGCTCCTCTGATGCTTCTCTGATGCCCCTCTGATGCTCCTCTGATGCTCCTGATGCTCCTCTGATGCTCCTCTGATGCTCCTCTGTTGCTCCTCTGATGCTCCTCTGATGCTCCTCTGATGCTCCTCTGATGCTCCTCTGATGCTCCTCTGATGCTCCTCTGTTGCTCCTCTTATGCTCCTCTGATGCTCCTCTGATGCTCCTCTGATGCTCCTCTGATGCTCCTCTGATGCTCCTCTGATGCACCTCTGATGCTCCTCTGATGCTCCCCTGATGCTCCTCTGATGCTCCTCTGATGCTCCTCTGATGCTCCTCTGATGCTCCTCTGATGCTCCTCTGATGCTCCTCTGATGCTCCTCTGATGCTCCTCTGATGCTCCTCTGATGCTCCTCTGATGCTCCTCTGATGCTCCGCTGATGCTCCTCTGATGCTCCTCTGATGCTCCTCTGATGCGCCTCTGATGCTCCTCTGATGCTCCTCTGACGCTCCTCTGATGCTCCTGATGCTCCTCTGATGCTACTCTGATGCTCCTCTGATGCTCCGCTGATGCTCCTCTGATGCTCCTCTGATGCTCCTCTGATGCTCCTCTGATGCTCCTCTGATGCTCCTCTGATGCTCCTCTGATGCTCCTCTTATGCTCCTCTGATGCTCCTCTGATGCTCCTGATGCTCCTCTGATGCTCCTCTGATGCTCCTCTGTTGCTCCTCTGATGCTCCTCAGATGCACCTCTGATGCTCCTCTGATGCTCCCCTGATGCTCCTCTGATGCTCCTCTGATACTCCTCTGATGCTCCTCTGATGCACCTCAGATGCTCCTCTGTTGCACCTCTGATGCACTTCTGATTCTCCTCTGATGCTCCGCTGATGCTCCTCTGATGCTCCTCTGATGCTCCTCTGATGCTCCTCTGATGCTCCTCTGATGCTCCTCTGATGCTCCTCTGATGCTCCTCTGATGCTCCTCTGATGCACCTCTGATGCACCTCTGACGCTCCTCTGACGCACCTCTGATGCTCCTCTGATGCTCCCCTGATGCTCCTCTGATGCACCTCTGATGCTCCTCTGTTGCACCTCTGATGCACCTCTGATGCTCCTCTGATGCACCTCTGATGCTCCTCTGATGCTCCTCTGATGCTCCTCTGATGCGCCTCTGATGCTCCTCTGATGCTCCTCTGATGCTCCTCTGATGCTCCTCTGATGCTCCTCTGATGCGCCTCTGATGCTCCTCTGATGCTCCTCTGATGCTCCTCTGATGCTCCTCTGATGCTCCTCTGATGCTCCTCTGATGCTCCTCTGATGCTCCTGATGCTCCTCTGATGCTCCTCTGATGCTCCTCTGTTGCTCCTCTGATGCTCCTCTGATGCACCTCTGATGCTCCTCTGATGCTCCCCTGATGCTCCCCTGATGCTCCTCTGATGCTCCTCTGATGCTCCTCTGATGCTCCTCTGATGCTCCTCTGATGCTCCTCTGACGCTCCTCTGACGCTCCTCTGACGCACCTCTGACGCTCCTCTGACGCTCATCTGACGCTCCTCTGACGCACCTCTGACGCTCTTCTGATGCTCCTCTGATGCTCCTCTGATGCACCTCTGATGCTCCTCTGATGCTCCTCTGATGCTCCTCTGATGCTCCTCTGATGCTCCTCTGATGCACCTCTGATGCACCTCTGACGCTCCTCTGACGCACCTCTGATGCTCCTCTGATGCTCCCCTGATGCTCCTCTGATGCACCTCTGATGCTCCTCTGTTGCACCTCTGATGCACCTCTGATGCGCCTCTGATGCTCCTCTGATGCTCCTCTGATGCTCCTCTGATGCTCCTCTGATGCTCCTCTGATGCTCCTCTGATGCGCCTCTGATGCTCCGCTGATGCTCCTCTGATGCTCCTCTGATGCTCCTCTGATGCTCCTCTGATGCTCCTCTGATGCTCCTCTGATGCTCCTCTGATGCTCCTCTGATGCTCCTCTGATGCTCTTCTGATGCTCCTCTGATGCTCCTCTGATGCTCCTCTGTTGCTCCTCTGATGCTCCTCTGATGCACCTCTGATGCTCCTCTGATGCTCCTCTGATGCTCCTCTGATGCTCCTCTGATGCTCCTCTGATGCTCCTCTGACGCACCTCTGACGCTCCTCTGACGCTCATCTGACGCTCCTCTGACGCACCTCTGACGATCCTCTGATGCTCCTCTGATGCTCCTCTGATGCACCTCTGATGCTCCTCTGATGCTCCTCTGATGCTCCTCTGATGCTCCTCTGATGCTCCTCTGTTGCTCCTCTGATGCTCCTCTGATGCTCCTCTGATGCTCCTCTGATGCTCCTCTGATACTCCTCTGATGCTCCTCGGATGCTCCACTGATGCTCCTCTGATGCTCCTCTGATGCGCCTCTGATGCGCCTCTGATGCTCCTCTGATGCTCCTCTGATGCTCCTCTGATGCTCCTCTGATGCTCCTCTGTTGCTCCTCTGATGCTCCTCTGATGCACCTCTGATGCTCCTCTGATGCTCCTCTGATGCTCCTCTGATGCTCCTCTGATGCACCTCTGTTGCACCTCTGATGCACCTCTGATGCTCCTCTGATGCTCCTCTGATGCTCCGCTGATGCTCCTCTGATGCTCCGCTGATGCTCCTCTGATGCTCCTCTGATGCTCCGCTGATGCTCCGCTGATGCTCCTCTGATGCTTCTCTGATGCTCCTCTGATGCTCCTCTGATGCTCCTGATGCTCCTCTGATGCTCCTCTGATGCTCCTCTGTTGCTCCTCTGATGCTCCTCTGATGCTCCTCTGATGCTCCTCTGATGCTCCTCTGATGCTCCTCTGATGCTCCTCTGTTGCTCCTCTGATGCTCCTCTGATGCTCCTCTGATGCTCCTCTGATGCTCCTCTGATGCTCCTCTGATGCTCCTCTGTTGCTCCTCTGATGCACCTCTGATGCTCCTCTGATGCTCCCCTGATGCTCCTCTGATGCTCCTCTGATGCTCCTCTGATGCTCCTCTGATGCTCCTCTGATGCTCCTCTGATGCTCCTCTGATGCTCCTCTGATGCGCCTCTGATGCTCCGCTGATGCTCCTCTGATGCTCCTCTGATGCTCCTCTGATGCTCCTCTGATGCTCCTCTGATGCTCCTCTGACGCTCCTCTGATGCTCCTGATGCTCCTCTGATGCTACTCTGATGCTCCTCTGATGCTCCGCTGATGCTCCTCTGATGCTCCTCTGATGCTCCTCTGATGCTCCTCTGATGCTCCTCTGATGCTCCTCTGATGCTCCTCTGATGCTCCTCTTATGCTCCTCTGATGCTCCTCTGATGCTCCTGATGCTCCTCTGATGCTCCTCTGATGCTCCTCTGTTGCTCCTCTGATGCTCCTCTGATGCACCTCTGATGCTCCTCTGATGCTCCCCTGATGCTCCTCTGATGCTCCTCTGATACTCCTCTGATGCTCCTCTGATGCTCCTCTGATGCTCCTCTGATGCACCTCTGATGCTCCTCTGTTGCACCTCTGATGCACCTCTGATGCTCCTCTGATGCTCCTCTGTTGCACCTCTGATGCACCTCTGATGCGCCTCTGATGCTCCTCTGATGCTCTTCTGATGCTCCTCTGATGCTCCTCTGATGCTCCTCTGATGCTCCTCTGATGCGCCTCTGATGCTCCGCTGATGCTCCTCTGATGCTCCTCTGATGCTCCTCTGATGCTCCTCTGATGCTCCTCTGATGCTCCTCTGATGCTCCTCTGATGCTCCTGATGCTCCTCTGATGCTACTCTGATGCTCCTCTGATGCTCCGCTGATGCTCCTCTGATGCTCCTCTGATGCTCCTCTGATGCTCCTATGATGCTCCTTTGATGCTCCTCTGATGGTCCTCTGATGCTCCTCTGATGCTCCTCTGATGCTCCTCTGATGCTCCTGATGCTCCTCTGATGCTCCTCTGATGCTCCTCTGTTGCTCCTCTGATGCTCCTCTGATGCACCTCTGATGCTCCTCTGATGCTCCCCTGATGCTCCTCTGATGCTCCTCTGATGCTCCTCTGATGCTCCTCTGATGCTCCTCTGATGCTCCTCTGATGCTCCTCTGATGCTCTTCTGATGCTCCTCTGATGCTCCTCTGATGCTCCTCTGTTGCTCCTCTGATGCTCCTCTGATGCACCTCTGATGCTCCTCTGATGCTCCTCTGATGCTCCTCTGATGCTCCTCTGATGCACCTCTGTTGCACCTCTGATGCACCTGATGCTCCTCTGATGCTCCTCTGATGCTCCGCTGATGCTCCTCTGATGCTCCGCTGATGCTCCTCTGATGCTCCTCTGAGTCTCCTCTGATGCTCCTCTGATGCTCCTCTGATGCTCCTCCGATGCACCTCCGATGCTCCTCTGTTGCACCTCTGATGCACTTCTGATGCTCCTCTGATGCTCCGCTGATGCTCCTCTGATGCTCCTCTGATGCTCCTCTGATGCTCCTCTGATGCTCCTCTGATGCTCCTCTGATGCTCCTCTGATGCTCCTCTGATGCACCTCTGACGCTCCTCTGACGCACCTCTGATGCTCCTCTGATGCTCCCCTGATGCTCCTCTGATGCACCTCTGATGCTCCTCTGTTGCACCTCTGATGCACCTCTGATGCTCCTCTGATGCACCTCTGATGCTCCTCTGATGCTCCTCTGATGCTCCTCTGATGCTCCTCTGATGCTCCGCTGATGCTCCTCTGATGCTCCTCTGATGCTCCTCTGATGCTCCTCTGATGCTCCTCTGATGCTCCTCTGATGCTCCTCTGATGCTCCTCTGATGCTCCTCTGATGCTCCTCTGATGCTCCTGATGCTCCTCTGATGCTCCTCTGATGCTCCCCTGATGCTCCTCTGATGCTCCTCTGATGCTCCTCTGATGCTCCTCTGATGCTCCTCTGATGCTACTCTGATGCTCCTCTGTTGCTCCTCTGATGCTCCTCTGATGCACCTCTGATGCTCCTCTGATGCTCCCCTGATGCTCCTCTGATGCTCCTCTTATGCTCCTCTGATGCTCCTCTGATGCTCCTGATGCTCCTCTGATGCTCCTCTGATGCTCCTCTGTTGCTCCTCTGATGCTCCTCTGATGCACCTCTGATGCTCCCCTGATGCTCCTCTGATGCTCCTCTGATACTCCTCTGATGCTCCTCTGATGCTCCTCTGATGCTCCTCTGATGCACCTCTGATGCTCCTCTGTTGCACCTCTGATGCACCTCTGATGCTCCTCTGATGCTCCTCTGTTGCACCTCTGATGCACCTCTGATGCGCCTCTGATGCTCCTCTGATGCTCCTCTGATGCTCCTCTGATGCTCCTCTGATGCTCCTCTGATGCTCCTCTGATGCTCCGCTGATGCTCCTCTGATGCTCCTTTGATGCTCCTCTGATGCTCCTCTGATGCTCCTCTGATGCTCCTGATGCTCCTCTGATGCTACTCTGATGCTCCTCTGATGCTCCGCTGATGCTCCTCTGATGCTCCTCTGATGCTCCTCTGATGCTCCTATGATGCTCCTCTGATGCTCCTCTGATGCTCCTCTGATGCTCCTCTGATGCTCCTCTGATGCTCCTCTGATGCTCCTGATGCTCCTCTGATGCTCCTCTGATGCTCCTCTGTTGCTCCTCTGATGCTCCTCTGATGCACCTCTGATGCTCCTCTGATGCTCCCCTGATGCTCCTCTGATGCTCCTCTGATGCTCCTCTGATGCTCCTCTGATGCTCCTCTGATGCTCCTCTGATGCTCCTCTGATGCTCCTCTGATGCTCCTCTGATGCTCCCCTGATGCTCCTCTGATGCTCCTCTGATGCTCCTCTGATGCTCCTCTGATGCTCCTCTGATGCTCCTCTGATGCTCCTCTGATGCTCCTCTGATGCTCCTCTGATGCTCCTCTGATGCTCCTCTGATGCACCTCTGATGCTCCTCTGATGCTCCTCTGATGCTCCTCTGATGCTCCTCTGATGCTCCTCTGTTGCTCCTCTGATGCTCCTCTGATGCACCTCTGATGCTCCTCTGATGCTCCTCTGATGCTCCGCTGATGCTCCTCTGATGCTCCTCTGATGCTCCTCTGATGCTCCTCTGATGCTCCTCTGATGCTCCTGATGCTCCTCTGATGCTACTCTGATGCTCCTCTGATGCTCCGCTGATGCTCCTCTGATGCTCCTCTGATGCTCCTCTGATGCTCCTATGATGCTCCTCTGATGCTCCTCTGATGCTCCTCTGATGCTCCTCTGATGCTCCTCTGATGCTCCTGATGCTCCTCTGATGCTCCTCTGATGCTCCTCTGTTGCTCCTCTGATGCTCCTCTGATGCACCTCTGATTCTCCTCTGATGCTCCCCTGATGCTCCTCTGATGCTCCTCTGATGCTCCTCTGATGCTCCTCTGATGCTCCTCTGATGCTCCTCTGATGCTCCTCTGATGCTCTTCTGATGCTCCTCTGATGCTCCTCTGATGCTCCTCTGTTGCTCCTCTGATGCTCCTCTGATGCACCTCTGATGCTCCTCTGATGCTCCTCTGATGCTCCTCTGATGCTCCTCTGATGCACCTCTGTTGCACCTCTGATGCACCTGATGCTCCTCTGATGCTCCTCTGATGCTCCGCTGATGCTCCTCTGATGCTCCGCTGATGCTCCTCTGATGCTCCTCTGAGTCTCCTCTGATGCTCCTCTGATGCTCCTCTGATGCTCCTCCGATGCACCTCAGATGCTCCTCTGTTGCACCTCTGATGCACTTCTGATGCTCCTCTGATGCTCCGCTGATGCTCCTCTGATGCTCCTCTGATGCTCCTCTGATGCTCCTCTGATGCTCCTCTGATGCTCCTCTGATGCTCCTCTGATGCTCCTCTGATGCTCCTCTGATGCTCCTCTGATGCACCTCTGATGCACCTCTGACGCTCCTCTGACGCACCTCTGATGCTCCTCTGATGCTCCCCTGATGCTCCTCTGATGCACCTCTGATGCTCCTCTGTTGCACCTCTGATGCACCTCTGATGCTCCTCTGATGCACCTCTGATGCTCCTCTGATGCTCCTCTGATGCTCCTCTGATGCTCCTCTGATGCTCCGCTGATGCTCCTCTGATGCTCCTCTGATGCTCCTCTGATGCTCCTCTGATGCTCCTCTGATGCTCCTCTGATGCTCCTCTGATGCTCCTCTGATGCTCCTCTGATGCTCCTCTGATGCTACTCTGATGCTCCTCTGTTGCTCCTCTGATGCTCCTCTGATGCACCTCTGATGCTCCTCTGATGCTCCCCTGATGCTCCTCTGATGCTCCTCTGATGCTCCTCTGATGCTCCTCTGATGCTCCTCTGATGCTCCTCTGATGCTCCTCTGACGCTCCTCTGACGCTCCTCTGACGCACCTCTGACGCTCCTCTGACGCTCATCTGACGCTCCTCTGACGCACCTCTGACGCTCCTCTGATGCTCCTCTGATGCTCCTCTGATGCACCTCTGATGCTCCTCTGATGCTCCTCTGATGCTCCTCTGATGCTCCTCTGATGCTCCTCTGATGCACCTCTGATGCACCTCTGACGCTCCTCTGACGCACCTTTGATGCTCCTCTGATGCTCCCCTGATGCTCCTCTGATGCACCTCTGATGCTCCTCTGTTGCACCTCTGATGCACCTCTGATGCTCCTCTGATGCTCCTCTGATGCTCCTCTGATGCTCCTCTGATGCTCCTCTGATGCTCCTCTGATGCGCCTCTGATGCTCCGCTGATGCTCCTCTGATGCTCCTCTGATGCTCCTCTGATGCTCCTCTGATGCTCCTCTGATGCTCCTCTGATGCTCCTCTGATGCTCCTCTGATGCTCCTCTGATGCTCTTCTGATGCTCCTCTGATGCTCCTCTGATGCTCCTCTGTTGCTCCTCTGATGCTCCTCTGATGCACCTCTGATGCTCCTCTGATGCTCCTCTGATGCTCCTCTGATGCTCCTCTGATGCTCCTCTGATGCTCCTCTGATGCTCCTCTGACGCACCTCTGACGCTCCTCTGACGCTCATCTGACGCTCCTCTGACGCACCTCTGACGATCCTCTGATGATCCTCTGATGCTCCTCTGATGCACCTCTGATGCTCCTCTGATGCTCCTCTGATGCTCCTCTGATGCTCCTCTGATGCTCCTCTGATGCTCCTCTGATGCTCCTCTGATGCACCTCTGATGCACCTCTGACGCTCCTCTGATGCTCCTCTGTTGCACCTCTGATGCTCCTGATGCTCCTCTGATGCTCCTCTGATGCTCCTCTGATGCTCCTCTGATGCTCCTCTGATGCTCCTCTGATGCTCCTCTGATGCTCCTGATGCTCCTCTGATGCTCCTCTGATGCTCCTCTGTTGCTCCTCTGATGCTCCTCTGATGCACCTCTGATGCTCCTCTGATCCTCCCCTGATGCTCCTCTGATGCTCCGCTGATGCTCCTCTGATGCTCCTCTGAGTCTCCTCTGATGCTCCTCTGATGCTCCTCTGATGCTCCTCCGATGCACCTCAGATGCTCCTCTGTTGCACCTCTGATGCACTTCTGATGCTCCTCTGATGCTCCGCTGATGCTCCTCTGATGCTCCTCTGATGCTCCTCTGATGCTCCTCTGATGCTCCTCTGATGCTCCTCTGATGCTCCTCTGATGCTCCTCTGATGCTCCTCTGATGCATCTCTGATGCACCTCTGACGCTCCTCTGACGCACCTCTGATGCTCCTCTGATGCTCCCCTGATGCTCCTCTGATGCACCTCTGATGCTCCTCTGTTGCACCTCTGATGCACCTCTGATGCTCCTCTGATGCACCTCTGATGCTCCTCTGATGCTCCTCTGATGCTCCTCTGATGCGCCTCTGATGCTCCTCTGATGCTCCTCTGATGCTCCTCTGATGCTCCTCTGATGCTCCGCTGATGCTCCTCTGATGCTCCTCTGATGCTCCTCTGATGCTCCTCTGATGCTCCTCTGATGCTCCTCTGATGCTCCTCTGATGCTCCTCTGATGCTCCTCTGATGCTCCTCTGATGCTCCTCTGATGCTCCTCTGATGCTCCTCTGTTGCTCCTCTGATGCTTTTCTGATGCACCTCTGATGCTCCTCTGATGCTCCCCTGATGCTCCTCTGATGCTCCTCTGATGCTCCTCTGATGCTCCTCTGATGCTCCTCTGATGCTCCTCTGATGCTCCTCTGACGCTCCTCTGATGCTCCTCTGACGCACCTCTGACGCTCCTCTGACGCTCATCTGACGCTCCTCTGACGCACCTCTGACGCTCCTCTGATGCTCCTCTGATGCTCCTCTGATGCTCCTCTGATGCTCCTCTGATGCTCCTCTGATGCTCCTCTGATGCTCCTCTGATGCACCTCTGATGCACCTCTGACGCTCCTCTGACGCACCTCTGATGCTCCTCTGATGCTCCCCTGATGCTCCTCTGATGCACCTCTGATGCTCCTCTGTTGCACCTCTGATGCACCTCTGATGCGCCTCTGTTGCTCCTCTGATCCTCCTCTGATGCTCCTCTGATGCTCCTCTGATGCTCCTCTGATGCTCCTCTGATGCGCCTCTGATGCTCCGCTGATGCTCCTCTGATGCTCCTCTGATGCTCCTCTGATGCTCCTCTGATGCTCCTCTGATGCTCCTCTGATGCTCCTCTGATGCTCCTCTGATGCTCTTCTGATGCTCCTCTGATGCTCCTCTGATGCTCCTCTGTTGCTCCTCTGATGCTCCTCTGATGCACCTCTGATGCTCCTCTGATGCTCCTCTGATGCTCCTCTGATGCTCCTCTGATGCTCCTCTGATGCTCCTCTGATGCTCCTCTGATGCTCCTCTGACGCACCTCTGACGCTCCTCTGACGCTCATCTGACGCTCCTCTGACGCACCTCTGACGATCCTCTGATGCTCCTCTGATGCTCCTCTGATGCACCTCTGATGCTCCTCTGATGCTCCTCTGATGCTCCTCTGATGCTCCTCTGATGCTCCTCTGATGCTCCTCTGATGCTCCTCTGATGCACCTCTGATGCACCTCTGACGCTCCTCTGACGCACCTCTGATGCTCCTCTGATGCTCCCCTGATGCTCCTCTGATGCACCTCTGATGCTCCTCTGTTGCACCTCTGATGCACCTCTGATGCGCCTCTGATGCTCCTCTGATGCTCCTCTGATGCTCCTCTGATGCTCCTCTGATGCGCCTCTGATGCTCCGCTGATGCTCCTCTGATGCTCCTCTGATGCTCCTCTGATGCTCCTCTGATGCTCCTCTGATGCTCCTCTGATGCTCCTCTGATGCTCCTGATGCTCCTCTGATGCTCCTCTGATGCTCCTCTGTTGCTCCTCTGATGCTCCTCTGATGCTCCTCTGATGCTCCTCTGATGCTCCTCTGATGCTCCTCTGATGCTCCTCTGATGCTCCTCTGATGCACCTCTGATGCTCCCCTGATGCTCCTCTGATGCTCCTCTGATGCTCCTCTGATGCTCCTCTGATGCTCCTCTGATGCTCCTGATGCTCCTCTGATGCTCCTCTGATGCTCCTCTGTTGCTCCTCTGATGCTCCTCTGATGCACCTCTGATGCTCCTCTGATGCTCCCCTGATGCTCCTCTGATGCTCCTCCGATGCTCCTCTGATGCTCCTCTGATGCTCCTCTGATGCTCCTCTGATGCTCCTCTGATGCTCCTCTGACGCACCTCTGACGCTCCTCTGACGCTCATCTGACGCTCCTCTGACGCACCTCTGACGATCCTCTGATGTTCCTCTGATTCACCTCTGATGCACCTCTGATGCTCCTCTGATGCTCCTCTGATGCTCCTCTGATGCTCCTCTGATGCTCCTCTGATGCTCCTCTGATGCTCCTCTGATGCACCTCTGATGCACCTCTGACGCTCCTCTGACGCACCTCTGATGCTCCTCTGATGCTCCCCTGATGCTCCTCTGATGCTCCTCTGATGCTCCTCTGTTGCACCTCTGATGCACCTCTGATGCGCCTCTGATGCTCCTCTGATGCTCCTCTGATGCTCCTCTGATGCTCCACTGATGCTCCTCTGATGCTCCTCTGATGCGCCTCTGATGCTCCGCTGATGCTCCTCTGATGCTCCTCTGATGCTCCTTTATGCTCCTCTGATGCTCCTCTGATGCTCCTCTGATGCTCCTCTGATGCTCCTCTGATGCTCCTCTGATGCTCCTCTGATGCTCTTCTGATGCTCCTCTGATGCTCCTCTGATGCGCCTCTGATGCGCCTCTGATGCTCCTCTGATTCTCCTCTGATGCTCCTCTGATGCTCCTCTGATGCTCCTCTGTTGCTCCTCTGATGCTCCTCTGATGCTCCTCTGATGCTCCTCTGATGCACCTCTGATGCTCCTCTGATGCACCTATGATGCGCCTCTGATGCTCCTCTGATGCTCCTCTGATGCTCCTCTGATGCTCCTCTGATGCTCCTCTGATGCTCCTCTGTTGCTCCTCTGATGCTCCTCTGATGCTCCTCTGATGCTCCTCTGATGCTCCTCTGATACTCCTCTGATGCTCCTCGGATGCTCCACTGATGCTCCTCTGATGCTCCTCTGATGCTCCTCTGATGCTCCTCTGATGCTCCTCTGATGCTCCTCTGATGCGCCTCTGATGCACCTATGATGCGCCTCTGATGCTCCTCTGATGCTCCTCTGATGCTCCTCTGATGCTCCTCCGATGCTCCTCTGTTGCTCCTCTGATGCTCCTCTGATGCTCCTCTGATGCTCCACTGATGCTCCTCTGATACTCCTCTGATGCTCCTCTGATGCTCCACTGATGCTCCTCTGATGCTCCTCTGATGCTCCTCTGATGCTCCTCTGATGCACCTCTGATGCTCCTCTGATGCTCCTCTGATGCGCCTCTGATGCACCTATGATGCGCCTCTGATGCTCCTCTGATGCTCCTCTGATGCTCCTCTGATGCTCCTCTGATGCTCCTCTGATGCACCTCTGTTGCACCTCTGATGCACCTCTGATGCTCCTCTGATGCTCCTCTGATGCTCCGCTGATGCTCCTCTGATGCTCCGCTGATGCTCCTCTGATGCTCCTCTGATGCTCCTCTGATGCTCCTGATGCTCCTCTGATGCTCCTCTGATGCTCCTCTGTTGCTCCTCTGATGCTCCTCTGATGCTCCTCTGATGCTCCTCTGATGCTCCTCTGATGCTCCTCTGATGCTCCTCTGATGTTCCTCTGATGCACCTCTGATGCTCCTCTGATGCTCCCCTGATGCTCCCCTGACGCTCCTCCGACGCTCCTCCGACGCTCCTCCGACGCTCCTCCAACGCACCTCTGACGCACCTCCGATGCTCCTCTGATGCTCCTCTGACGCTCCTCTGACGCTCCTCCGATGCTCCTCTGACGCTCCTCCGATGCTCCTCCGACGCTCCTCTGACGCTCCTCTGACGCTCCTCTGACGCTCCTCTGACGCACCTCTGACGCTCCTCTGACGCACCTCTGACGCTCCTCTGACGCACCTCTGACGCTCCTCTGACGCACATCTGACGCACCTCTGACGCTCCTCTGACGCTCCTCTGACGCTCCTCTGACGCACCTCTGATGCTCCTCCGACGGTCCTCTGATGCTCCTCTGATGCTCCTCTGATGCTCCTCTGATGCTCCTCTGATGCTCCTCTGATGCTCCTCTGATGCTCCTCTGATGCTCCTCTGAAGCTCCTCTGATGCTCCTCTGATGCTCCTCTGATGCTCCTCTGATGCTCCTCTGATGCTCCCCTGTTGCTCCTCTGATGCTCCTCTGATGCTCCTCTGATGTTCCTCTGATGTTCCTCTGAATCAGAGGAGGGGAATCAGAGGCGGGGAAACATAGGTGGGGAATAAGATATGGGGAATCAGAGGCCGGGAATCAGAGGTGGGGAAAAAGAGGCAGGGAATCAGATGTGCAGAATCAGAGTTGGGGAATCTGAGGCGGGAAATCAGATATGGGGAAACAGAGGCGGGGAATCAGAGGTGGGGAAACAGAGGAGGGGAATCAGATATGGGGAATCAGAGGAGGGGAATCAGAGGTTGGGAATCAGAGGCAGGGAATCAGAGGCGGGAATTCAGAGCTGGGGAATCAGAGCGGGGAATCAGAGGCGGGGAATCAGAGGCGGGGAATTAGATATGGGGAAACAGAGGCGGGGAATCAGAGGTGGGGAAACAGAGGTGGGGAATCAGAGGCGGGGAATCAGAAGTGGGGAATTAGAGGCGGGGAATCAGATGTGTGGAATCAGAGATGGGGAATCAGATGCAGGGAATCAGAATCAGAAGCGGGGAATCAATGGCTGGGAATCAGAGGCCGGGAATAAGATGCCGGGAATAAGAGGCCGGGAATCAGAGGTGGGGAATCAGAGTCCGGGAATCAGAGGTTGGGAATCAGAGGCATGGAATCAGAGGCGGGTCATCAGAGGCGGGGAATCAGAGGCAGGGAATCGGATGTGCGGAATCAGAGATGGGGAATCAGAGGTGGGGAATCAGAGTCCGGGAATCAGAGATGTGGAATCAGAGGCGGGGAATAAGAGGCGGGGAAACAGAGGCGGGGAATCAGATATGGGGAATCAGAGGTCGGGAATCAGAGGTTGGGAATCAGAGGCAGGGAATCAAACATGGGGAATCAGAGGCTGGGAATCAGACGCGGGAAGTCAGAGGCGGGGATTCAGAGCTGGGGAATGAGAGGCAGGGAATCAGATATGTGGAAACAGAGGCGGGGAATAAGAGGCGGGGAAACAGAGGCGGGGAATCAGATATGGGGAATCAGAGGTCGGGAATCAGAGGTTGGGAATCAGAGGCAGGGAATCAAAGGCGGGGAATCAGAATTGGGGAATCAGAGATAGGGAATCAGAGATAGGGAATCAGAGGCGGGGAATCAGACGCGGGGAATCAGAGGTGGTGAATCAGAGCTGGGGAATCAGAGGCGGGAAATCAGTGTTGGGGAATCAGAGGCGGGGAATCAGATATGAGGAAACAGAGGCATGAAATCAGAGGCGGGGCATCAGAGGCGGGGAATCAGAGGCAGGGAATCGGATGTGCGGAATCAGAGATGGGGAATCAGAGGTGGGAATCAGAGATGGGGAATCAGAGGAGGGGAATGAGAGGCGGGGAAACATAGGTGGGGAATAAGATATGGGGAATCAGAGGTGGGGAATCAGAGGCGATGAATCAGAGATGGCGAATCAGAGGCGGGGAATCAGAGGCAGGAAATCAGACATGGGGAATCAGAGGCTGGGAATCAGATGCGGGGAGTCAGAGGCGGGGAATCAGAGCTGGGGAATCAGAGGCGGGGAATCAGAGTTGGGGAATCAGAGGCGGGGAATCAGATATGGGGAAACAGAGGCGGGGAATCAGAGGCAGGGAAACGGAGGCGGGGAATCAGATATTTGGAATCAGAGGCGGGGAATCAGAGGCAGGGATTCAGACGCGGGGAATCAGAGGAGGGGAATCATAGCTGGCGAATCAGAGGCGGGGAATCAGAGTAGGGAAATCATAGGTGGGGAATCAGATATGGGGAATCAGAGGCGGGGAATCAGAGGCGGGGAAACAGAGACGGGGAATCAGATATGGGGAATCATAGGTGGGGAATCAGAGGTGGTGAATCAGAGATGGGGAATCAGAGGCGGGGAATCAGAGGCCGGGAATCAGAGGCGGGGAATGAGAGGCCAGGAATGAGAGGCCGGGAATCAGAGGCCGGGAATCAGAGGCCGGGAATCAGAGGTGGGGAAAAAGAGGCAGGGAATCAGATGTGCAGAATCAGATATGGGTAATCAGAGTCCGGGAATCAGAGATGGGGATTCAGAGGCTGGGAATGAGATATGGGGAATGAGAGGTGGGGAATCAGAGGCGGGGAATTAGATATGGGGAAACAGAGGCGGGGAATCAGAGGTGGGGAAACAGAGGTGGGGAATCAGAGGCGGGGAATCAGAAGTGGGGAATTAGAGGCGGGGAATCAGATGTGTGGAATCAGAGATGGGGAATCAGATGCAGGGAATCAGAATCAGAAGCGGGGAATCAATGGCTGGGAATCAGAGGCCGGGAATAAGATGCCGGGAATAAGAGGCCGGGAATCAGAGGTGGGGAATCAGAGTCCGGGAATCAGAGGTTGGGAATCAGAGGCATGGAATCAGAGGCGGGTCATCAGAGGCGGGGAATCAGAGGCAGGGAATCGGATGTGCGGAATCAGAGATGGGGAATCAGAGGTGGGGAATCAGAGTCCGGGAATCAGAGATGTGGAATCAGAGGCGGGGAATAAGAGGCGGGGAAACAGAGGCGGGGAATCAGATATGGGGAATCAGAGGTCGGGAATCAGAGGTTGGGAATCAGAGGCAGGGAATCAAACATGGGGAATCAGAGGCTGGGAATCAGACGCGGGAAGTCAGAGGCGGGGATTCAGAGCTGGGGAATGAGAGGCAGGGAATCAGATATGTGGAAACAGAGGCGGGGAATAAGAGGCGGGGAAACAGAGGCGGGGAATCAGATATGGGGAATCAGAGGTCGGGAATCAGAGGTTGGGAATCAGAGGCAGGGAATCAAAGGCGGGGAATCAGAATTGGGGAATCAGAGATAGGGAATCAGAGATAGGGAATCAGAGGCGGGGAATCAGACGCGGGGAATCAGAGGTGGTGAATCAGAGCTGGGGAATCAGAGGCGGGAAATCAGTGTTGGGGAATCAGAGGCGGGGAATCAGATATGAGGAAACAGAGGCATGAAATCAGAGGCGGGGCATCAGAGGCGGGGAATCAGAGGCAGGGAATCGGATGTGCGGAATCAGAGATGGGGAATCAGAGGTGGGAATCAGAGATGGGGAATCAGAGGAGGGGAATGAGAGGCGGGGAAACATAGGTGGGGAATAAGATATGGGGAATCAGAGGTGGGGAATCAGAGGCGATGAATCAGAGATGGCGAATCAGAGGCGGGGAATCAGAGGCAGGAAATCAGACATGGGGAATCAGAGGCTGGGAATCAGATGCGGGGAGTCAGAGGCGGGGAATCAGAGCTGGGGAATCAGAGGCGGGGAATCAGAGTTGGGGAATCAGAGGCGGGGAATCAGATATGGGGAAACAGAGGCGGGGAATCAGAGGCAGGGAAACGGAGGCGGGGAATCAGATATTTGGAATCAGAGGCGGGGAATCAGAGGCAGGGATTCAGACGCGGGGAATCAGAGGAGGGGAATCATAGCTGGCGAATCAGAGGCGGGGAATCAGAGTAGGGAAATCATAGGTGGGGAATCAGATATGGGGAATCAGAGGCGGGGAATCAGAGGCGGGGAAACAGAGACGGGGAATCAGATATGGGGAATCATAGGTGGGGAATCAGAGGTGGTGAATCAGAGATGGGGAATCAGAGGCGGGGAATCAGAGGCCGGGAATCAGAGGCGGGGAATGAGAGGCCAGGAATGAGAGGCCGGGAATCAGAGGCCGGGAATCAGAGGCCGGGAATCAGAGGTGGGGAAAAAGAGGCAGGGAATCAGATGTGCAGAATCAGATATGGGTAATCAGAGTCCGGGAATCAGAGATGGGGATTCAGAGGCTGGGAATGAGATATGGGGAATGAGAGGTGGGGAATAAGAGGCGGGGAAACAGAGGCGGGGAATCACATATGGGGAATCAGAGGTGGCGAATCAAAGGCGGTGAATCAGAGATGGGGAAGAAGAGGCGGGGAATCAGAGGCAGGGAATCAAACACGGGGAATTAGAGGCGGGGAATCAGAGCTGGGGAATCAGAGGCGGGGAATCAGAGTTGGGGAATCAGAGGCGGGGAATCAGAGGTTGGGAATCAGAGGCAGGGAATCAGAGGCGGGGAATCAGAGGCGGGGAATCAGAGGCAGGGAATCAGATGTGCGGAATCAGAGATGGGGAATCAGAGGCAGGGAATCAAACACGGGGAATTAGAGGCGGGGAATCAGAGCTGGGGAATCAGAGGCGGGGAATCAGAGTTGTGGAATCAGAGGTGGGGAATCAGAGGTTGGGAATCAGAGGCAGGGAATCAGAGGCGGGGAATCAGAGGCGGGGAATCAGAGGCAGGGAATCAGATGTGCGGAATCAGAGATGGGGAATCAGAGGCAGGGAATCAGAGGCGGGGAATCAGAGGCGGGGAATCAGAGGCCGGGAATCAGAGGCGGGGAATGAGAGGCCAGGAATGAGAGGCCGGGAATCAGAGGCCGGGAATCAAAGGCCGGGAATCAGAGGTGGGGATAAAGAGGCAGGGAATCAGATGTGCAGAATCAGAGTTGGGGAATCAGAGGCGGGGAATCAGATATGGGGAAACAGAGGCGGGGAATCAGAGGTGGGGAAACAGAGGAGGGGAGTCAGATATGGGGAATCAGAGGAGGGGAATCAGAGGTTGGGAATCAGAGGCAGGGAATCAGAGGTGGGGATTCAGAGGCAGGGAATAAGATGCGGGGAATCAGAGGCGGGAATTCAGAGCTGGGGAATCAGAGCGGGGAATCAGATTTGGGGAATCAGAGGCGGGGAATTAGATATGGGGAAACAGAGGCGGGGAATCAGAGGTGGGGAAACAGAGGTGGGGAATCAGAGGTGGGGAATCAGAAGTGGGGAATCAGAGGCAGGGAATCAGATGTGTGGAATCAGAGATGGGGAATCAGAGGCAGGGAATCAGAATCAGAAGCGGGGAATCAATGGCTGGGAATCAGAGGCCGGGAATAAGATGCCGGGAATAAGAGGCCGGGAATCAGAGGTGGGGAATCAGAGTCCGGGAATCAGAGGTTGGGAATCAGAGGCATGGAATCAGAGGCGGGACATCAGAGGCGGGGAATCAGAGGCAGGGAATCGGATGTGCGGAATCAGAGATGGGGAATCAGAGGTGGGGAATCAGAGTCCGGGAATCAGAGATGTGGAATCAGAGGCGGGGAATCAGAGGCGGGGAAACATAGGTGGGGAATCAGAAGTGGGGAATCAGAGCCGATGAATCAGAGATGGCGAATCAGAGGCGGGGAATCAGAGGCAGGAAATCAAACATGGGGAATCAGAGGCTGGGAATCAGACGCGGGAAGTCAGAGGCGGGGATTCAGAGCTGGGGAATGAGAGGCAGGGAATCAGATATGGGGAAACAGAGGCGGGGAATAAGAGGCGGGGAAACAGTGGCGGGGAATCAGATATGGGGAATCAGAGGTCGGGAATCAGAGGTTGGGAATCAGAGGCAGGGAATCAAAGGCGGGGAATCAGAATTGGGGAATCAGAGATAGGGAATCAGAGATGGGGAATCAGACGCGGGGAACCAGAGGTGGTGAATCAGAGCTGGGGAATCAGAGGCGGGAAATCAGTGTTGGGGAATCAGAGGCGGGGAATCAGATATGAGGAAACAGAGGCATGAAATCAGAGGCGGGGCATCAGAGGCGGGGAATCAGAGGCAGGGAATCGGATGTGCGGAATCAGAGATGGGAAATCAGAGGTGGGAATCAGAGTCCGGGAATCAGAGTTGGGGAATCAGAGGAGGGGAATCAGAGGCGGGGAAACATAGGTGGGGAATCAGATATGGGGAATCAGAGGTGGGGAATCAGAGGCGATGAATCAGAGATGGCGAATCAGAGGCGGGGAATCAGAGGCAGGAAATCAGACATGGGGAATCAGAGGCTGGGAATCAGACGCGGGGAGTCAGAGGCGGGGAATCAGAGCTGGGGAATCAGAGGCGGGGAATCAGAGTTGGGGAATCAGAGGCGGGGAATCAGATATGGGGAAACAGAGGCGGGGAATCAGAGGCAGGGAAACGGAGGCGGGGAATCAGATATTGGGAATCAGAGGCGGGGAATCAGAGGCAGGGATTCAGACGCGGGGAAACAGAGGCGGGGAATCAGAGCTGGGGAATCAGAGGCGGGGAATCAGAGTTGGGGAATCAGAGGAGGGGAATCAGATATGGGGAATCAGAGGCGGGGAATCAGAGGCGGGGTAACAGAGATGGGGATTCAGAGGCAGGGAATCACAGGCAGAGAATCAGACGCGGGGAATCAGAGGCGGGGAATCATAGTTGGCGAATCACAGGCGGGGAATAAGAGTTGGGGAATCAGAGGCGGGGAATCTGATATGGGGAATCAGAGGCGGGGAATCAGAGGCAGGGAAACAGAGGCGGGGAATCAGACATGGGGAATCAGAGGCGGGGGATCAGAGCGGGGAATCAGAGTTGGGGAATCAGAGGCGGGGAATTAGATATGGGGAAACAGAGGCGGGGAATCAGAGGCGGGGAAACAGATGCGGGGAATCAGATATGGGGAATCAGAGGTGGTGAATCAAAGGCGCTGAATCAGAGATGGGGAATCAGAGGCGGGGAATCAGAGGCAGGGAATAAAACACGGGGAATCAGAGGCGGGGAATCAGAGTTGGGGAATCAGAGGCGGGGAATCAGATATGGGGAAACAGAGGCGGTGATTCAGAGGCGGTGAAACAGAGGCGGGGAATCAGATATGGGGAATCAGAGGTGGGGTATCAGAGGTTGGGAATCAGAGGCAGGGAATCAGAGGCGGGGAATCAGAGGCGGAAAATCAGAGGCAGGGAATCAGATGTGCAGAATCAGAAATGGGGAATCAGAGGCAGGGAATCAGAGGTGGGGAATCAGAGGCAGGGAATCAGAGGCCGGGAATCAGAGGCGGGGTATCAGATATGGGGAATCAGAGATGAGGAATCAGAGGCAGGGAAATATAGGTGGGGAATCAGATATGGGGAATCAGAGATGGCGAATCAATGGCGCTGAATCAGAGATGGGGAATCAGAGGCGGGGAATCAGAGGCGGGGAATCAGAGTTGGTGAATCAGAGGCGGGGAATCAGATATGGGGAAACAGAGGTGGGGAATCAGAGGTGGGGAAACAGAGGTGGGGAATCAGATATGGGGAATCAGAGGTGGTGAATCGGAGGTTGGGAATCAGAGGCAGGGAATCAGAGGCGGGGAATCAGAGGCGGGGAATCAGAGGCAGGGAATCAGATGTACGGAATCAGAAATGGGGAATCAGAGGCAGGGAATCAGAGGCGGGGAATCAGAGGCGTGGAAAGAGAGGCGGGGAATCAGATATGGGGAATCAGAGGTGTGGAATCAAAGGCGGTGAATCAGAGATGGGGAATCAGAGGCGGGGAATCAGAGGCAGGGAATCAGACGTGGGGAATCAGAGGCGGGGAATCAGAGCTGGGGAATCAGAGGCATGGTATCAGAGTTGGGGAATCAGCGGCGGGGAATCAGATATGGGGAATCAGAGGCGGGGAATCAGAGCTGGGGAATGAGAGGCCGGGAATCAGATATGGTGAAACAGAGGCGGGGAATAAGAGGCGGGGAAACAGAGGCGGGGAATCAGATATGGGGAATCAGAGGTCGGGAATCAGAGGTTGGGAAACAGAGGGGGGGAATCAGATATGGGGAATCAGAGGTGGGGAATCAGAGGTTGGGAATCAGAGGCTGGGAATCAGAGGCGGGGAATCAGTGTTTGGGAATCACAGGAGGGGAATCAGATATGAGGAAACAGATGCAGGGAATCAGAGGCGGGGAAACAAAGGCGGGGAATCAGATATGGGGAATCAGAGGTGGGGAATCAGAGGTTGGGAATCAGAAGCATGGAATCAGAGTTGGGGAATCAGAGGAGGGGAATCAGAGGCGGGGAAACATAGGTGGGGAATCAGATATGGGGAATCAGAGGTGGGGAATCAGAGGCGATGAATCAGAGATGGCGAATCAGAGGCGGGGAATCAGAGGCAGGAAATCAGACATGGGGAATCAGAGGCTGGGAATCAGACGCGGGGAGTCAGAGGCGGGGAATCAGAGCTGGGGAATCAGAGGCGGGGAATCAGAGTTGGGGAATCAGAGGCGGGGAATCAGATATGGGGAAACAGAGGCGGGGAATCAGAGGCAGGGAAACGGAGGCGGGGAATCAGATATTGGGAATCAGAGGCGGGGATCAGAGGCAGGGAATCAGACGCGGGGAAACAGAGGCGGGGAATCAGAGCTGGGGAATCAGAGGCGGGGAATCAGAGTTGGGGAATCAGAGGAGGTGAATCAGATATGGGGAATCAGAGGCGGGGAATCAGAGGCGGGGTAACAGAGATGGGGAATCAGAGGCAGGGAATCACAGGCAGAGAATCAGACGCGGGGAATCAGAGGCGGGGAATCATAGTTGGCGAATCACAGGCGGGGAATAAGAGTTGGGGAATCAGAGGCGGGGAATCTGATATGGGGAATCAGAGGCGGGGAATCAGAGGCAGGGAAACAGAGGCGGGGAATCAGACATGGGGAATCAGAGGCTGGGGATCAGAGCGGGGAATCAGAGTTGGGGAATCAGAGGCGGGGAATTAGATATGGGGAAACAGAGGCGGGGAATCAGAGGCGGGGAAACAGATGCGGGGAATCAGATATGGGGAATCAGAGGTGGTGAATCAAAGGCGCTGAATCAGAGATGGGGAATCAGAGGCGGGGAATCAGAGGCAGGGAATCAAACACGGGGAATCAGAGGCGGGGAATCAGAGTTGGGGAATCAGAGGCGGGGAATCAGATATGGGGAAACAGAGGCGGTGATTCAGAGGCGGTGAAACAGAGGCGGGGAATCAGATATGGGGAATCAGAGGTGGGGTATCAGAGGTTGGGAATCAGAGGCAGGGAGTCAGAGGCGGGGAATCAGAGGCGGAAAATCAGAGGCAGGGAATCAGATGTGCAGAATCAGAAATGGGGAATCAGAGGCAGGGAATCAGAGGTGGGGAATCAAACACGGGGAATCAGAGGCGGGGAATCAGAGTTGGGGAATCAGAGGCGGGGAATCAGATATGGGGAAACAGAGGCGGTGATTCAGAGGCGGTGAAACAGAGGCGGGGAATCAGATATGGGGAATCAGAGGTGGGGTATCAGAGGTTGGGAAACAGAGGCAGGGAATCAGAGGCGGGGAATCAGAGGCGGAAAATCAGAGGCAGGGAATCAGATGTGCAGAATCAGAAATGGGGAATCAGAGGCAGGGAATCAGAGGTGGGGAATCAGAGGCAGGGAATCAGAGGCCGGGAATCAGAGGCGGGGTATCAGATATGGGGAATCAGAGGTGGGGAATCAGAGGCAGGGAATCAGATGTGCGGAATCAGAGATGGGGAATCAGAGGCAGGGAAATATAGGTGGGGAATCAGATATGGGGAATCAGAGATGGCGAATCAATGGCGCTGAATCAGAGATGGGGAATCAGAGGCGGGGAATCGGAGGCGGGGTATCAGAGTTGGTGAATCAGAGGCGTGGAATCAGATATGGGGAAACAGAGGTGGGGAATCAGAGGTGGGGAAACAGAGGTGGGGAATCAGATATGGGGAATCAGAGGTGGTGAATCGGAGGTTGGGAATCAGAGGCAGGGAATCAGAGGCGGGGAATCAGAGGCGGGGAATCAGAGGCAGGGAATCAGATGTACGGAATCAGAAATGGGGAATCAGAGGCAGGGAATCAGAGGCGGGGAATCAGAGGCGTGGAAACAGAGGCGGGGAATCAGATATGGGGAATCAGAGGTGTGGAATCAAAGGCGGTGAATCAGAGATGGGGAATCAGAGGCGGGGAATCAGAGGCAGGGAATCAGACGTGGGGAATCAGAGGCGGGGAATCAGAGCTGGGGAATCAGAGGCGTGGTATCAGAGGGGGAATCAACGGCGGGGAATAATATATGGGGAATCAGAGGCGGGGAATCAGAGTTGGGGAATCAGAGGAGGTGAATCAGATATGGGGAATCAGAGGCGGGGAATCAGAGGCGGGGTAACAGAGATGGGGAATCAGAGGCAGGGAATCACAGGCAGAGAATCAGACGCGGGGAATCAGAGGCGGGGAATCATAGTTGGCGAATCACAGGCGGGGAATAAGAGTTGGGGAATCAGAGGCGGGGAATCTGATATGGGGAATCAGAGGCGGGGAATCAGAGGCAGGGAAACAGAGGCGGGGAATCAGACATGGGGAATCAGAGGCGGGGGATCAGAGCGGGGAATCAGAGTTGGGGAATCAGAGGCGGGGAATTAGATATGGGGAAACAGAGGCGGGGAATCAGAGGCGGGGAAACAGATGCGGGGAATCAGATATGGGGAATCAGAGGTGGTGAATCAAAGGCGCTGAATCAGAGATGGGGAATCAGAGGCGGGGAATCAGAGGCAGGGAATCAAACACGGGGAATCAGAGGCGGGGAATCAGAGTTGGGGAATCAGAGGCGGGGAATCAGATATGGGGAAACAGAGGCGGTGATTCAGAGGCGGTGAAACAGAGGCGGGGAATCAGATATGGGGAATCAGAGGTGGGGTATCAGAGGTTGGGAATCAGAGGCAGGGAGTCAGAGGCGGGGAATCAGAGGCGGAAAATCAGAGGCAGGGAATCAGATGTGCAGAATCAGAAATGGGGAATCAGAGGCAGGGAATCAGAGGTGGGGAATCAAACACGGGGAATCAGAGGCGGGGAATCAGAGTTGAGGAATCAGAGGCGGGGAATCAGATATGGGGAAACAGAGGCGGTGATTCAGAGGCGGTGAAACAGAGGCGGGGAATCAGATATGGGGAATCAGAGGTGGGGTATCAGAGGTTGGGAATCAGAGGCAGGGAATCAGAGGCGGGGAATCAGAGGCGGAAAATCAGAGGCAGGGAATCAGATGTGCAGAATCAGAAATGGGGAATCAGAGGCAGGGAATTAGAGGTGGGGAATCAGAGGCAGGGAATCAGAGGCCGGGAATCAGAGGCGGGGTATCAGATATGGGGAATCAGAGGTGGGGAATCAGAGGCAGGGAATCAGATGTGCGGAATCAGAGATGGGGAATCAGAGGCAGGGAAATATAGGTGGGGAATCAGATATGGGGAATCAGAGATGGCGAATCAATGGCGCTGAATCAGAGATGGGGAATCAGAGGCGGGGAATCAGAGGCGGGGAATCAGAGTTGGTGAATCAGAGGCGGGGAATCAGATATGGGGAAACAGAGGTGGGGAATCAGAGGTGGGGAAACAGAGGTGGGGAATCAGATATGGGGAATCAGAGGTGGTGAATCGGAGGTTGGGAATCAGAGGCAGGGAATCAGAGGCGGGGAATCAGAGGCGGGGAATCAGAGGCAGGGAATCAGATGTACGGAATCAGAAATGGGGAATCAGAGGCAGGGAATCAGAGGCGGGGAATCAGAGGCGTGGAAACAGAGGCGGGGAATCAGATATGTGGAATCAGAGGTGTGGAATCAAAGGCGGTGAATCAGAGATGGGGAATCAGAGGCGGGGAATCAGAGGCAGGGAATCAGACGTGGGGAATCAGAGGCGGGGAATCAGAGCTGGGGAATCAGAGGCGTGGTATCAGAGTTGGGGAATCAGCGGCGGGGAATCAGATATGGGGAATCAGAGGCGGGGAATCAGAGTTGGGGAATGAGAGGCCGGGAATCAGATATGGTGAAACAGAGGCGGGGAATAAGAGGCGGGGAAACAGAGGCGGGGAATCAGATATGGGGAATCAGAGGTCGGGAATCAGAGGTTGGGAAACAGAGGGGGGGAATCAGATATGGGGAATCAGAGGTGGGGAATCAGAGGTTGGGAATCAGAGGCAGGGAATCAGAGGCGGGGAATCAGTGTTTGGGAATCAGAGGAGGGGAATCAGATATGAGGAAACAGATGCAGGGAATCAGAGGCGGGGAAACAAAGGCGGGGAATCAGATATGGGGAATCAGAGGTGGGGAATCAGAGGTTGGGAATCAGAAGCATGGAATCAGAGGCGGGGCATCAGAGGCGGGGAATCAGAGGCAGGGAATTGGATGTGCGGAATCAGAGATGGGGAATCAGAGGCGGGGAATGAGATATGGGGAATCAGAGGCGTGGAATCAGAGGCGGGGTAACAGAGGCGGGGAATCACATATGGGGAATCAGCGGTGGCGAATCAAAGGTGGTGAATCAGAGATGGGGAAGCAGAGGCGGGGAATCAGAGGCAGGGAATCAAACACGGGGATTCAGAGGCGGGGAATCAGAGCTGGGGAATCAGAGGCGGGGAATCAGATTTGGGGAATCAGAGGCGGGGAATCAGATATGGGGAATCAGAGGCGGGGAATCAGACGCGGGGAATCAGAGGTGGTGAATCAGAGCTGGGGAATCAGAGGCGGGAAATCAGTGTTGGGGTATCAGAGGCGGGGAATCAGATAGAGGCATGAAATCAGAGGCGGGGCATCAGAGGCGGGGAATCAGAGGCAGGGAATCGGATGTGCGGAATCAGAGATGGGGAATCAGAGGTGGGAATCAGAGTCCGGGAATCAGAGTTGGGGAATCAGAGGAGGGGAATCAGAGGCGGGGAAACATAGGTGGGGAATCAGATATGGGGAATCAGAGGTGGGGAATCAGAGGCGATGAATCAGAGATGGCGAATCAGAGGCGGGGAATCAGAGGCAGGAAATCAGACATGGGGAATCAGAGGCTGGGAATCAGACGCGGGGAGTCAGAGGCGGGGAATCAGAGCTGGGGAATCAGAGGCGGGGAATCAGAGTTTGGGAATCAGAGGCGGGGAATCAGATATGGGGAAACAGAGGCGGGGAATCAGAGGCAGGGAAACGGAGGCGGGGAATCAGATATTGGGAATCAGAGGCGGGGAATCAGAGGCAGGGAATCAGACGCGGGGAAACAGAGGCGGGGAATCAGAGCTGGGGAATCAGAGGCGGGGAATCAGAGTTGGGGAATCAGAGGAGGGGAATCAGATATGGGGAATCAGAGGCGGGGAATCAGAGGCGGGGTAACAGAGATGGGGAATCAGAGGCAGGGAATCACAGGCAGAGAATCAGACGCGGGGAATCAGAGGCGGGGAATCATAGTTGGCGAATCACAGGCGGGGAATAAGAGTTGGAGAATCAGAGGCGGGGAATCTGATATGGGGAATCAGAGGCGGGGAATCAGAGGCAGGGAAACAGAGGCGGGGAATCAGACATGGGGAATCAGAGGCGGGGGATCAGAGCGGGGAATCAGAGTTGGGGAATCAGAGGCGGGGAATTAGATATGGGGAAACAGAGGCGGGGAATCAGAGGCGGGGAAACAGATGCGGGGAATCAGATATGGGGAATCAGAGGTGGTGAATCAAAGGCGCTGAATCAGAGATGGGGAATCAGAGGCGGGGAATCAGAGGCAGGGAATCAAACACGGGGAATCAGAGTCGGGGAATCAGAGTTGGGGAATCAGAGGCGGGGAATCAGATATGGGGAAACAGAGGCGGTGATTCAGAGGCGGTGAAACAGAGGCGGGGAATCAGATATGGGGAATCAGAGGTGGGGTATCAGAGGTTGGGAATCAGAGGCAGGGAATCAGAGGCGGGGAATCAGAGGCGGAAAATCAGAGGCAGGGAATCAGATGTGCAGAATCAGAAATGGGGAATCAGAGGCAGGGAATCAGAGGTGGGGAATCAGAGGCAGGGAATCAGAGGCCGGGAATCAGAGGCGGGGTATCAGATATGGGGAATCAGAGGTGGGGAATCAGAGGCAGGGAATCAGATGTGCGGAATCAGAGATGGGGAATCAGAGGCAGGGAAATATAGGTGGGGAATCAGATATGGGGAATCAGAGATGGCGAATCAATGGCGCTGAATCAGAGATGGGGAATCAGAGGCGGGGAATCAGAGGCGGGGAATCAGAGTTGGTGTATCAGAGGCGGGGAATCAGATATGGGGAAACAGAGGTGGGGAATCAGAGGTGGGGAAACAGAGGTGGGGAATAAGATATGGGGAATCAGAGGTGGTGAATCGGAGGTTGGGAATCAGAGGCAGGGAATCAGAGGCGGGGAATCAGAGGCGGGGAATCAGAGGCAGGGAATCAGATGTACGGAATCAGAAATGGGGAATCAGAGGCAGGGAATCAGAGGCGGGGAATCAGAGGCGTGGAAACAGAGGCGGGGAATCAGATATGGGGAATCAGAGGTGTGGAATCAAAGGCGGTGAATCAGAGATGGGGAATCAGAGGCGGGGAATCAGAGGCAGGGAACCAGACGTGGGGAATCAGAGGCGGGGAATCAGAGCTGGGGAATCAGAGGCGTGGTATCAGAGTTGGGGAATCAGCGGCGGGGAATCAGATATGGGGAATCAGAGGCGGGGAATCAGAGCTGGGGAATGAGAGGCCGGGAATCAGATATGGTGAAACAGAGGCGGGGAATAAGAGGCGGGGAAACAGAGGCGGGGAATCAGATATGGGGAATCAGAGGTCGGGAATCAGAGGTTGGGAAACAGAGGGGGGGAATCAGATATGGGGAATCAGAGGTGGGGAATCAGAGGTTGGGAATCAGAGGCAGGGAATCAGAGGCGGGGAATCAGTGTTGGGGAATCAGAGGAGGGGAATCAGATATGAGGAAACAGATGCAGGGAATCAGAGGCGGGGAAACAAAGGCGGGGAATCAGATATGGGGAATCAGAGGTGGGGAATCAGAGGTTGGGAATCAGAAGCATGGAATCAGAGGCGGGGCATCAGAGGCGGGGAATCAGAGGCAGGGAATTGGATGTGCGGAATCAGAGATGGGGAATCAGAGGCGGGGAATGAGATATGGGGAATCAGAGGCGTGGAATCAGAGGCGGGGTAACAGAGGCGGGGAATCACATATGGGGAATCAGCGGTGGCGAATCAAAGGTGGTGAATCAGAGATGGGGAAGCAGAGGCGGGGAATCAGAGGCAGGGAATCAAACACGGGGATTCAGAGGCGGGGAATCAGAGCTGGGGAATCAGAGGCGGGGAATCAGATTTGGGGAATCAGAGGCGGGGAATCAGATATGGGGAATCAGAGGCGGGGAATCAGACGCGGGGAATCAGAGGTGGTGAATCAGAGCTGGGGAATCAGAGGCGGGAAATCAGTGTTGGGGTATCAGAGGCGGGGAATCAGATAGAGGCATGAAATCAGAGGCGGGGCATCAGAGGCGGGGAATCAGAGGCAGGGAATCGGATGTGCGGAATCAGAGATGGGGAATCAGAGGTGGGAATCAGAGTCCGGGAATCAGAGTTGGGGAATCAGAGGAGGGGAATCAGAGGCGGGGAAACATAGGTGGGGAATCAGATATGGGGAATCAGAGGTGGGGAATCAGAGGCGATGAATCAGAGATGGCGAATCAGAGGCGGGGAATCAGAGGCAGGAAATCAGACATGGGGAATCAGAGGCTGGGAATCAGACGCGGGGAGTCAGAGGCGGGGAATCAGAGCTGGGGAATCAGAGGCGGGGAATCAGAGTTTGGGAATCAGAGGCGGGGAATCAGATATGGGGAAACAGAGGCGGGGAATCAGAGGCAGGGAAACGGAGGCGGGGAATCAGATATTGGGAATCAGAGGCGGGGAATCAGAGGCCGGGAATCAGACGCGGGGAAACAGAGGCGGGGAATCAGAGCTGGGGAATCAGAGGCGGGGAATCAGAGTTGGGGAATCAGAGGAGGGGAATCAGATATGGGGAATCAGAGGCGGGGAATCAGAGGCGGGGTAACAGAGATGGGGAATCAGAGGCAGGGAATCACAGGCAGAGAATCAGACGCGGGGAATCAGAGGCGGGGAATCATAGTTGGCGAATCACAGGCGGGGAATAAGAGTTGGAGAATCAGAGGCGGGGAATCTGATATGGGGAATCAGAGGCGGGGAATCAGAGGCAGGGAAACAGAGGCGGGGAATCAGACATGGGGAATCAGAGGCGGGGGATCAGAGCGGGGAATCAGAGTTGGGGAATCAGAGGCGGGGAATTAGATATGGGGAAACAGAGGCGGGGAATCAGAGGCGGGGAAACAGATGCGGGGAATCAGATATGGGGAATCAGAGGTGGTGAATCAAAGGCGCTGAATCAGAGATGGGGAATCAGAGGCGGGGAATCAGAGGCAGGGAATCAAACACGGGGAATCAGAGTCGGGGAATCAGAGTTGGGGAATCAGAGGCGGGGAATCAGATATGGGGAAACAGAGGCGGTGATTCAGAGGCGGTGAAACAGAGGCGGGGAATCAGATATGGGGAATCAGAGGTGGGGTATCAGAGGTTGGGAATCAGAGGCAGGGAATCAGAGGCGGGGAATCAGAGGCGGAAAATCAGAGGCAGGGAATCAGATGTGCAGAATCAGAAATGGGGAATCAGAGGCAGGGAATCAGAGGTGGGGAATCAGAGGCAGGGAATCAGAGGCCGGGAATCAGAGGCGGGGTATCAGATATGGGGAATCAGAGGTGGGGAATCAGAGGCAGGGAATCAGATGTGCGGAATCAGAGATGGGGAATCAGAGGCAGGGAAATATAGGTGGGGAATCAGATATGGGGAATCAGAGATGGCGAATCAATGGCGCTGAATCAGAGATGGGGAATCAGAGGCGGGGAATCAGAGGCGGGGAATCAGAGTTGGTGTATCAGAGGCGGGGAATCAGATATGGGGAAACAGAGGTGGGGAATCAGAGGTGGGGAAACAGAGGTGGGGAATAAGATATGGGGAATCAGAGGTGGTGAATCGGAGGTTGGGAATCAGAGGCAGGGAATCAGAGGCGGGGAATCAGAGGCGGGGAATCAGAGGCAGGGAATCAGATGTACGGAATCAGAAATGGGGAATCAGAGGCAGGGAATCAGAGGCGGGGAATCAGAGGCGTGGAAACAGAGGCGGGGAATCAGATATGGGGAATCAGAGGTGTGGAATCAAAGGCGGTGAATCAGAGATGGGGAATCAGAGGCGGGGAATCAGAGGCAGGGAACCAGACGTGGGGAATCAGAGGCGGGGAATCAGAGCTGGGGAATCAGAGGCGTGGTATCAGAGTTGGGGAATCAGCGGCGGGGAATCAGATATGGGGAATCAGAGGCGGGGAATCAGAGCTGGGGAATGAGAGGCCGGGAATCAGATATGGTGAAACAGAGGCGGGGAATAAGAGGCGGGGAAACAGAGGCGGGGAATCAGATATGGGGAATCAGAGGTCGGGAATCAGAGGTTGGGAAACAGAGGGGGGGAATCAGATATGGGGAATCAGAGGTGGGGAATCAGAGGTTGGGAATCAGAGGCAGGGAATCAGAGGCGGGGAATCAGTGTTGGGGAATCAGAGGAGGGGAATCAGATATGAGGAAACAGATGCAGGGAATCAGAGTCGGGGAAACAAAGGCGGGGAATCAGATATGGGGAATCAGAGGTGGGGAATCAGAGGTTGGGAATCAGAAGCATGGAATCAGAGGCGGGGCATCAGAGGCGGGGAATCAGAGGCAGGGAATTGGATGTGCGGAATCAGAGATGGGGAATCAGAGGCGGGGAATGAGATATGGGGAATCAGAGGCGTGGAATCAGAGGCGGGGTAACAGAGGCGGGGAATCACATATGGGGAATCAGCGGTGGCGAATCAAAGGTGGTGAATCAGAGATGGGGAAGCAGAGGCGGGGAATCAGAGGCAGGGAATCAAACACGGGGATTCAGAGGCGGGGAATCAGAGCTGGGGAATCAGAGGCGGGGAATCAGATTTGGGGAATCAGAGGCGGGGAATCAGATATGGGGAATCAGAGGCGGGGAATCAGACGCGGGGAATCAGAGGTGGTGAATCAGAGCTGGGGAATCAGAGGCGGGAAATCAGTGTTGGGGAATCAGAGGCGGGGAATCAGATATGAGGAAACAGAGGCATGAAATCAGAGGCGGGGCATCAGAGGCGGGGAATCAGAGGCAGGGAATCGGATGTTCGGAATCAGAGATGGGGAATCAGAGTTGGGAATCAGAGTCCGGGAATCAGAGTTGGGGAATCAGAGGAGGGGAATCAGAGGCGGGGAAACATAGGTGGGGAATCAGATATGGGGAATCAGAGGTGGGGAATCAGAGGCGATGAATCAGAGATGGCGAATCAGAGGCGGGGAATCAGAGGCAGGAAATCAGACATGGGGAATCAGAGGCTGGGAATCAGATGCGGGGAGTCAGAGGCGGGGAATCAGAGCTGGGGAATCAGAGGCGGGGAATCAGAGTTGAGGAATCAGAGGCGGGGAATCAGATATGGGGAAACAGAGGCGGGGAATCAGAGGCTGGGTAACGGAGGCGGGGAATCAGATATTGGGAATCAGAGGCGGGGAATCAGAGGCAGGGATTCAGACGCGGGGAATCAGAGCAGGGGAATCATAGCTGGCGAATCAGAGGCGGGGAATCAGAGTTGGGAAATCATAGGTGGGGAATCAGATATGGGGAATCAGAGGCGGGGAATCAGAGGCGGGGAAACAGAGACGGGGAATCAGATATGGGGAATCATAGGTGGGGAATCAGAGGTGGTGAATCAGAGATGGGGAATCAGAGGTGGGGAATCAGAGGCAGGGAATCAGACGCGGGGAAACAGAGGCGGGGAATCAGAGCTGGGGAATCAGAGGCGGGGAATCAGAGTTGGGGAATCAGAGGAGGGGAATCAGATATGGGGAATCAGAGGCGGGGAATCAGAGGCGGGGTAACAGAGATGGGGAATCAGAGGCAGGGAATCACAGGCAGAGAATCAGACGCGGGGAATCAGAGGCGGGGAATCATAGTTGGCGAATCACAGGCGGGGAATAAGAGTTGGGGAATCAGAGGCGGGGAATCTGATATGGGGAATCAGAGGCGGGGAATCAGAGGCAGGGAAACAGAGGCGGGGAATCAGACATGGGGAATCAGAGGCGGGGGATCAGAGCGGGGAATCAGAGTTGGGGAATCAGAGGCGGGGAATTAGATATGGGGAAACAGAGGCGGGGAATCATAGGCGGGGAAACAGATGCGGGGAATCAGATATGGGGAATCAGAGGTGGTGAATCAAAGGCGCTGAATCAGAGATGGGGAATCAGAGGCGGGGAATCAGAGGCAGGGAATCAAACACGGGGAATCAGAGGCGGGGAATCAGAGGCAGGAAATCAGACATGGGGAATCAGAGGCTGGGAATCAGACGCGGGGAGTCAGAGGCGTGGAATCAGAGCTGGGGAATCAGAGGCGGGGAATCAGAGTTGGGGAATCAGAGGCGGGGAATCAGATATGGGGAAACAGAGGCGGGGAATCAGAGGCAGGGAAACGGAGGCGGGGAATCAGATATTGGGAATCAGAGGCGGGGATCAGAGGCAGGGAATCAGACGCGGGGAAACAGAGGCGGGGAATCAGAGCTGGGGAATCAGAGGCGGGGAATCAGAGTTGGGGAATCAGAGGAGGTGAATCAGATATGGGGAATCAGAGGCGGGGAATCAGAGGCGGGGTAACAGAGATGGGGAATCAGAGGCAGGGAATCACAGGCAGAGAATCAGACGCGGGGAATCAGAGGCGGGGAATCATAGTTGGCGAATCACAGGCGGGGAATAAGAGTTGGGAATCAGAGGCGGGGAATCTGATATGGGGAATCAGAGGCGGGGAATCAGAGGCAGGGAAACAGAGGCGGGGAATCAGACATGGGGAATCAGAGGCTGGGGATCAGAGCGGGGAATCAGAGTTGGGGAATCAGAGGCGGGGAATTAGATATGGGGAAACAGAGGCGGGGAATCAGAGGCGGGGAAACAGATGCGGGGAATCAGATATGGGGAATCAGAGGTGGTGAATCAAAGGCGCTGAATCAGAGATGGGGAATCAGAGGCGGGGAATCAGAGGCAGGGAATCAAACACGGGGAATCAGAGGCGGGGAATCAGAGTTGGGGAATCAGAGGCGGGGAATCAGATATGGGGAAACAGAGGCGGTGATTCAGAGGCGGTGAAACAGAGGCGGGGAATCAGATATGGGGAATCAGAGGTGGGGTATCAGAGGTTGGGAATCAGAGGCAGGGAGTCAGAGGCGGGGAATCAGAGGCGGAAAATCAGAGGCAGGGAATCAGATGTGCAGAATCAGAAATGGGGAATCAGAGGCAGGGAATCAGAGGTGGGGAATCAAACACGGGGAATCAGAGGCGGGGAATCAGAGTTGGGGAATCAGAGGCGGGGAATCAGATATGGGGAAACAGAGGCGGTGATTCAGAGGCGGTGAAACAGAGGCGGGGAATCAGATATGGGGAATCAGAGGTGGGGTATCAGAGGTTGGGAAACAGAGGCAGGGAATCAGAGGCGGGGAATCAGAGGCGGAAAATCAGAGGCAGGGAATCAGATGTGCAGAATCAGAAATGGGGAATCAGAGGCAGGGAATCAGAGGTGGGGAATCAGAGGCAGGGAATCAGAGGCCGGGAATCAGAGGCGGGGTATCAGATATGGGGAATCAGAGGTGGGGAATCAGAGGCAGGGAATCAGATGTGCGGAATCAGAGATGGGGAATCAGAGGCAGGGAAATATAGGTGGGGAATCAGATATGGGGAATCAGAGATGGCGAATCAATGGCGCTGAATCAGAGATGGGGAATCAGAGGCGGGGAATCGGAGGCGGGGTATCAGAGTTGGTGAATCAGAGGCGGGGAATCAGATATGGGGAAACAGAGGTGGGGAATCAGAGGTGGGGAAACAGAGGTGGGGAATCAGATATGGGGAATCAGAGGTGGTGAATCGGAGGTTGGGAATCAGAGGCAGGGAATCAGAGGCGGGGAATCAGAGGCGGGGAATCAGAGGCAGGGAATCAGATGTACGGAATCAGAAATGGGGAATCAGAGGCAGGGAATCAGAGGCGGGGAATCAGAGGCGTGGAAACAGAGGCGGGGAATCAGATATGGGGAATCAGAGGTGTGGAATCAAAGGCGGTGAATCAGAGATGGGGAATCAGAGGCGGGGAATCAGAGGCAGGGAATCAGACGTGGGGAATCAGAGGCGGGGAATCAGAGCTGGGGAATCAGAGGCGTGGTATCAGAGGGGGAATCAACGGCGGGGAATCATATATGGGGAATCAGAGGCGGGGAATCAGAGTTGGGGAATCAGAGGAGGTGAATCAGATATGGGGAATCAGAGGCGGGGAATCAGAGGCGGGGTAACAGAGATGGGGAATCAGAGGCAGGGAATCACAGGCAGAGAATCAGACGCGGGGAATCAGAGGCGGGGAATCATAGTTGGCGAATCACAGGCGGGGAATAAGAGTTGGGGAATCAGAGGCGGGGAATCTGATATGGGGAATCAGAGGCGGGGAATCAGAGGCAGGGAAACAGAGGCGGGGAATCAGACATGGGGAATCAGAGGCGGGGGATCAGAGCGGGGAATCAGAGTTGGGGAATCAGAGGCGGGGAATTAGATATGGGGAAACAGAGGCGGGGAATCAGAGGCGGGGAAACAGATGCGGGGAATCAGATATGGGGAATCAGAGGTGGTGAATCAAAGGCGCTGAATCAGAGATGGGGAATCAGAGGCGGGGAATCAGAGGCAGGGAATCAAACACGGGGAATCAGAGGCGGGGAATCAGAGTTGGGGAATCAGAGGCGGGGAATCAGATATGGGGAAACAGAGGCGGTGATTCAGAGGCGGTGAAACAGAGGCGGGGAATCAGATATGGGGAATCAGAGGTGGGGTATCAGAGGTTGGGAATCAGAGGCAGGGAGTCAGAGGCGGGGAATCAGAGGCGGGGTAACAGAGATGGGGAATCAGAGGCAGGGAATCACAGGCAGAGAATCAGACGCGGGGAATCAGAGGCGGGGAATCATAGTTGGCGAATCACAGGCGGGGAATAAGAGTTGGGGAATCAGAGGCGGGGAATCTGATATGGGGAATCAGAGGCGGGGAATCAGAGGCAGGGAAACAGAGGCGGGGAATCAGACATGGGGAATCAGAGGCGGGGGATCAGAGCGGGGAATCAGAGTTTGGGAATCAGAGGCGGGGAATTAGATATGGGGAAACAGAGGCGGGGAATCAGAGGCGGGGAAACAGATGCGGGGAATCAGATATGGGGAATCAGAGGTGGTGAATCAAAGGCGCTGAATCAGAGATGGGGAATCAGAGGCGGGGAATCAGAGGCAGGGAATCAAACACGGGGAATCAGAGGCGGGGAATCAGAGTTGGGGAATCAGAGGCGGGGAATCAGATATGGGGAAACAGAGGCGGTGATTCAGAGGCGGTGAAACAGAGGCGGGGAATCAGATATGGGGAATCAGAGGTGGGGTATCAGAGGTTGGGAATCAGAGGCAGGGAGTCAGAGGCGGGGAATCAGAGGCGGAAAATCAGAGGCAGGGAATCAGATGTGCAGAATCAGAAATGGGGAATCAGAGGCAGGGAATCAGAGGTGGGGAATCAAACACGGGGAATCAGAGGCGGGGAATCAGAGTTGAGGAATCAGAGGCGGGGAATCAGATATGGGGAAACAGAGGCGGTGATTCAGAGGCGGTGAAACAGAGGCGGGGAATCAGATATGGGGAATCAGAGGTGGGGTATCAGAGGTTGGGAATCAGAGGCAGGGAATCAGAGGCGGGGAATCAGAGGCGGAAAATCAGAGGCAGGGAATCAGATGTGCAGAATCAGAAATGGGGAATCAGAGGCAGGGAATTAGAGGTGGGGAATCAGAGGCAGGGAATCAGAGGCCGGGAATCAGAGGCGGGGTATCAGATATGGGGAATCAGAGGTGGGGAATCAGAGGCAGGGAATCAGATGTGCGGAATCAGAGATGGGGAATCAGAGGCAGGGAAATATAGGTGGGGAATCAGATATGGGGAATCAGAGATGGCGAATCAATGGCGCTGAATCAGAGATGGGGAATCAGAGGCGGGGAATCAGAGGCGGGGAATCAGAGTTGGTGAATCAGAGGCGGGGAATCAGATATGGGGAAACAGAGGTGGGGAATCAGAGGTGGGGAAACAGAGGTGGGGAATCAGATATGGGGAATCAGAGGTGGTGAATCGGAGGTTGGGAATCAGAGGCAGGGAATCAGAGGCGGGGAATCAGAGGCGGGGAATCAGAGGCAGGGAATCAGATGTACGGAATCAGAAATGGGGAATCAGAGGCAGGGAATCAGAGGCGGGGAATCAGAGGCGTGGAAACAGAGGCGGGGAATCAGATATGTGGAATCAGAGGTGTGGAATCAAAGGCGGTGAATCAGAGATGGGGAATCAGAGGCGGGGAATCAGAGGCAGGGAATCAGACGTGGGGAATCAGAGGCGGGGAATCAGAGCTGGGGAATCAGAGGCGTGGTATCAGAGTTGGGGAATCAGCGGCGGGGAATCAGATATGGGGAATCAGAGGCGGGGAATCAGAGTTGGGGAATGAGAGGCCGGGAATCAGATATGGTGAAACAGAGGCGGGGAATAAGAGGCGGGGAAACAGAGGCGGGGAATCAGATATGGGGAATCAGAGGTCGGGAATCAGAGGTTGGGAAACAGAGGGGGGGAATCAGATATGGGGAATCAGAGGTGGGGAATCAGAGGTTGGGAATCAGAGGCAGGGAATCAGAGGCGGGGAATCAGTGTTTGGGAATCAGAGGAGGGGAATCAGATATGAGGAAACAGATGCAGGGAATCAGAGGCGGGGAAACAAAGGCGGGGAATCAGATATGGGGAATCAGAGATGGGGAATCAGAGGCGGGGAATCAGAGGCAGGGAACCAGACGTGGGGAATCAGAGGCGGGGAATCAGAGCTGGGGAATCAGAGGCGTGGTATCAGAGTTGGGGAATCAGCGGCGGGGAATCAGATATGGGGAATCAGAGGCGGGGAATCAGAGCTGGGGAATGAGAGGCCGGGAATCAGATATGGTGAAACAGAGGCGGGGAATAAGAGGCGGGGAAACAGAGGCGGGGAATCAGATATGGGGAATCAGAGGTCGGGAATCAGAGGTTGGGAAACAGAGGGGGGGAATCAGATATGGGGAATCAGAGGTGGGGAATCAGAGGTTGGGAATCAGAGGCAGGGAATCAGAGGCGGGGAATCAGTGTTGGGGAATCAGAGGAGGGGAATCAGATATGAGGAAACAGATGCAGGGAATCAGAGTCGGGGAAACAAAGGCGGGGAATCAGATATGGGGAATCAGAGGTGGGGAATCAGAGGTTGGGAATCAGAAGCATGGAATCAGAGGCGGGGCATCAGAGGCGGGGAATCAGAGGCAGGGAATTGGATGTGCGGAATCAGAGATGGGGAATCAGAGGCGGGGAATGAGATATGGGGAATCAGAGGCGTGGAATCAGAGGCGGGGTAACAGAGGCGGGGAATCACATATGGGGAATCAGCGGTGGCGAATCAAAGGTGGTGAATCAGAGATGGGGAAGCAGAGGCGGGGAATCAGAGGCAGGGAATCAAACACGGGGATTCAGAGGCGGGGAATCAGAGCTGGGGAATCAGAGGCGGGGAATCAGATTTGGGGAATCAGAGGCGGGGAATCAGATATGGGGAATCAGAGGCGGGGAATCAGACGCGGGGAATCAGAGGTGGTGAATCAGAGCTGGGGAATCAGAGGCGGGAAATCAGTGTTGGGGAATCAGAGGCGGGGAATCAGATATGAGGAAACAGAGGCATGAAATCAGAGGCGGGGCATCAGAGGCGGGGAATCAGAGGCAGGGAATCGGATGTTCGGAATCAGAGATGGGGAATCAGAGTTGGGAATCAGAGTCCGGGAATCAGAGTTGGGGAATCAGAGGAGGGGAATCAGAGGCGGGGAAACATAGGTGGGGAATCAGATATGGGGAATCAGAGGTGGGGAATCAGAGGCGATGAATCAGAGATGGCGAATCAGAGGCGGGGAATCAGAGGCAGGAAATCAGACATGGGGAATCAGAGGCTGGGAATCAGATGCGGGGAGTCAGAGGCGGGGAATCAGAGCTGGGGAATCAGAGGCGGGGAATCAGAGTTGAGGAATCAGAGGCGGGGAATCAGATATGGGGAAACAGAGGCGGGGAATCAGAGGCTGGGTAACGGAGGCGGGGAATCAGATATTGGGAATCAGAGGCGGGGAATCAGAGGCAGGGATTCAGACGCGGGGAATCAGAGCAGGGGAATCATAGCTGGCGAATCAGAGGCGGGGAATCAGAGTTGGGAAATCATAGGTGGGGAATCAGATATGGGGAATCAGAGGCGGGGAATCAGAGGCGGGGAAACAGAGACGGGGAATCAGATATGGGGAATCATAGGTGGGGAATCAGAGGTGGTGAATCAGAGATGGGGAATCAGAGGTGGGGAATCAGAGGCAGGGAATCAGACGCGGGGAAACAGAGGCGGGGAATCAGAGCTGGGGAATCAGAGGCGGGGAATCAGAGTTGGGGAATCAGAGGAGGGGAATCAGATATGGGGAATCAGAGGCGGGGAATCAGAGGCGGGGTAACAGAGATGGGGAATCAGAGGCAGGGAATCACAGGCAGAGAATCAGACGCGGGGAATCAGAGGCGGGGAATCATAGTTGGCGAATCACAGGCGGGGAATAAGAGTTGGGGAATCAGAGGCGGGGAATCTGATATGGGGAATCAGAGGCGGGGAATCAGAGGCAGGGAAACAGAGGCGGGGAATCAGACATGGGGAATCAGAGGCGGGGGATCAGAGCGGGGAATCAGAGTTGGGGAATCAGAGGCGGGGAATTAGATATGGGGAAACAGAGGCGGGGAATCATAGGCGGGGAAACAGATGCGGGGAATCAGATATGGGGAATCAGAGGTGGTGAATCAAAGGCGCTGAATCAGAGATGGGGAATCAGAGGCGGGGAATCAGAGGCAGGGAATCAAACACGGGGAATCAGAGGCGGGGAATCAGAGGCAGGAAATCAGACATGGGGAATCAGAGGCTGGGAATCAGACGCGGGGAGTCAGAGGCGTGGAATCAGAGCTGGGGAATCAGAGGCGGGGAATCAGAGTTGGGGAATCAGAGGCGGGGAATCAGATATGGGGAAACAGAGGCGGGGAATCAGAGGCAGGGAAACGGAGGCGGGGAATCAGATATTGGGAATCAGAGGCGGGGATCAGAGGCAGGGAATCAGACGCGGGGAAACAGAGGCGGGGAATCAGAGCTGGGGAATCAGAGGCGGGGAATCAGAGTTGGGGAATCAGAGGAGGTGAATCAGATATGGGGAATCAGAGGCGGGGAATCAGAGGCGGGGTAACAGAGATGGGGAATCAGAGGCAGGGAATCACAGGCAGAGAATCAGACGCGGGGAATCAGAGGCGGGGAATCATAGTTGGCGAATCACAGGCGGGGAATAAGAGTTGGGAATCAGAGGCGGGGAATCTGATATGGGGAATCAGAGGCGGGGAATCAGAGGCAGGGAAACAGAGGCGGGGAATCAGACATGGGGAATCAGAGGCTGGGGATCAGAGCGGGGAATCAGAGTTGGGGAATCAGAGGCGGGGAATTAGATATGGGGAAACAGAGGCGGGGAATCAGAGGCGGGGAAACAGATGCGGGGAATCAGATATGGGGAATCAGAGGTGGTGAATCAAAGGCGCTGAATCAGAGATGGGGAATCAGAGGCGGGGAATCAGAGGCAGGGAATCAAACACGGGGAATCAGAGGCGGGGAATCAGAGTTGGGGAATCAGAGGCGGGGAATCAGATATGGGGAAACAGAGGCGGTGATTCAGAGGCGGTGAAACAGAGGCGGGGAATCAGATATGGGGAATCAGAGGTGGGGTATCAGAGGTTGGGAATCAGAGGCAGGGAGTCAGAGGCGGGGAATCAGAGGCGGAAAATCAGAGGCAGGGAATCAGATGTGCAGAATCAGAAATGGGGAATCAGAGGCAGGGAATCAGAGGTGGGGAATCAAACACGGGGAATCAGAGGCGGGGAATCAGAGTTGGGGAATCAGAGGCGGGGAATCAGATATGGGGAAACAGAGGCGGTGATTCAGAGGCGGTGAAACAGAGGCGGGGAATCAGATATGGGGAATCAGAGGTGGGGTATCAGAGGTTGGGAAACAGAGGCAGGGAATCAGAGGCGGGGAATCAGAGGCGGAAAATCAGAGGCAGGGAATCAGATGTGCAGAATCAGAAATGGGGAATCAGAGGCAGGGAATCAGAGGTGGGGAATCAGAGGCAGGGAATCAGAGGCCGGGAATCAGAGGCGGGGTATCAGATATGGGGAATCAGAGGTGGGGAATCAGAGGCAGGGAATCAGATGTGCGGAATCAGAGATGGGGAATCAGAGGCAGGGAAATATAGGTGGGGAATCAGATATGGGGAATCAGAGATGGCGAATCAATGGCGCTGAATCAGAGATGGGGAATCAGAGGCGGGGAATCGGAGGCGGGGTATCAGAGTTGGTGAATCAGAGGCGGGGAATCAGATATGGGGAAACAGAGGTGGGGAATCAGAGGTGGGGAAACAGAGGTGGGGAATCAGATATGGGGAATCAGAGGTGGTGAATCGGAGGTTGGGAATCAGAGGCAGGGAATCAGAGGCGGGGAATCAGAGGCGGGGAATCAGAGGCAGGGAATCAGATGTACGGAATCAGAAATGGGGAATCAGAGGCAGGGAATCAGAGGCGGGGAATCAGAGGCGTGGAAACAGAGGCGGGGAATCAGATATGGGGAATCAGAGGTGTGGAATCAAAGGCGGTCAATCAGAGATGGGGAATCAGAGGCGGGGAATCAGAGGCAGGGAATCAGACGTGGGGAATCAGAGGCGGGGAATCAGAGCTGGGGAATCAGAGGCGTGGTATCAGAGGGGGAATCAACGGCGGGGAATCATATATGGGGAATCAGAGGCGGGGAATCAGAGTTGGGGAATCAGAGGAGGTGAATCAGATATGGGGAATCAGAGGCGGGGAATCAGAGGCGGGGTAACAGAGATGGGGAATCAGAGGCAGGGAATCACAGGCAGAGAATCAGACGCGGGGAATCAGAGGCGGGGAATCATAGTTGGCGAATCACAGGCGGGGAATAAGAGTTGGGGAATCAGAGGCGGGGAATCTGATATGGGGAATCAGAGGCGGGGAATCAGAGGCAGGGAAACAGAGGCGGGGAATCAGACATGGGGAATCAGAGGCGGGGGATCAGAGCGGGGAATCAGAGTTGGGGAATCAGAGGCGGGGAATTAGATATGGGGAAACAGAGGCGGGGAATCAGAGGCGGGGAAACAGATGCGGGGAATCAGATATGGGGAATCAGAGGTGGTGAATCAAAGGCGCTGAATCAGAGATGGGGAATCAGAGGCGGGGAATCAGAGGCAGGGAATCAAACACGGGGAATCAGAGGCGGGGAATCAGAGTTGGGGAATCAGAGGCGGGGAATCAGATATGGGGAAACAGAGGCGGTGATTCAGAGGCGGTGAAACAGAGGCGGGGAATCAGATATGGGGAATCAGAGGTGGGGTATCAGAGGTTGGGAATCAGAGGCAGGGAGTCAGAGGCGGGGAATCAGAGGCGGGGTAACAGAGATGGGGAATCAGAGGCAGGGAATCACAGGCAGAGAATCAGACGCGGGGAATCAGAGGCGGGGAATCATAGTTGGCGAATCACAGGCGGGGAATAAGAGTTGGGGAATCAGAGGCGGGGAATCTGATATGGGGAATCAGAGGCGGGGAATCAGAGGCAGGGAAACAGAGGCGGGGAATCAGACATGGGGAATCAGAGGCGGGGGATCAGAGCGGGGAATCAGAGTTTGGGAATCAGAGGCGGGGAATTAGATATGGGGAAACAGAGGCGGGGAATCAGAGGCGGGGAAACAGATGCGGGGAATCAGATATGGGGAATCAGAGGTGGTGAATCAAAGGCGCTGAATCAGAGATGGGGAATCAGAGGCGGGGAATCAGAGGCAGGGAATCAAACACGGGGAATCAGAGGCGGGGAATCAGAGTTGGGGAATCAGAGGCGGGGAATCAGATATGGGGAAACAGAGGCGGTGATTCAGAGGCGGTGAAACAGAGGCGGGGAATCAGATATGGGGAATCAGAGGTGGGGTATCAGAGGTTGGGAATCAGAGGCAGGGAGTCAGAGGCGGGGAATCAGAGGCGGAAAATCAGAGGCAGGGAATCAGATGTGCAGAATCAGAAATGGGGAATCAGAGGCAGGGAATCAGAGGTGGGGAATCAAACACGGGGAATCAGAGGCGGGGAATCAGAGTTGAGGAATCAGAGGCGGGGAATCAGATATGGGGAAACAGAGGCGGTGATTCAGAGGCGGTGAAACAGAGGCGGGGAATCAGATATGGGGAATCAGAGGTGGGGTATCAGAGGTTGGGAATCAGAGGCAGGGAATCAGAGGCGGGGAATCAGAGGCGGAAAATCAGAGGCAGGGAATCAGATGTGCAGAATCAGAAATGGGGAATCAGAGGCAGGGAATTAGAGGTGGGGAATCAGAGGCAGGGAATCAGAGGCCGGGAATCAGAGGCGGGGTATCAGATATGGGGAATCAGAGGTGGGGAATCAGAGGCAGGGAATCAGATGTGCGGAATCAGAGATGGGGAATCAGAGGCAGGGAAATATAGGTGGGGAATCAGATATGGGGAATCAGAGATGGCGAATCAATGGCGCTGAATCAGAGATGGGGAATCAGAGGCGGGGAATCAGAGGCGGGGAATCAGAGTTGGTGAATCAGAGGCGGGGAATCAGATATGGGGAAACAGAGGTGGGGAATCAGAGGTGGGGAAACAGAGGTGGGGAATCAGATATGGGGAATCAGAGGTGGTGAATCGGAGGTTGGGAATCAGAGGCAGGGAATCAGAGGCGGGGAATCAGAGGCGGGGAATCAGAGGCAGGGAATCAGATGTACGGAATCAGAAATGGGGAATCAGAGGCAGGGAATCAGAGGCGGGGAATCAGAGGCGTGGAAACAGAGGCGGGGAATCAGATATGTGGAATCAGAGGTGTGGAATCAAAGGCGGTGAATCAGAGATGGGGAATCAGAGGCGGGGAATCAGAGGCAGGGAATCAGACGTGGGGAATCAGAGGCGGGGAATCAGAGCTGGGGAATCAGAGGCGTGGTATCAGAGTTGGGGAATCAGCGGCGGGGAATCAGATATGGGGAATCAGAGGCGGGGAATCAGAGTTGGGGAATGAGAGGCCGGGAATCAGATATGGTGAAACAGAGGCGGGGAATAAGAGGCGGGGAAACAGAGGCGGGGAATCAGATATGGGGAATCAGAGGTCGGGAATCAGAGGTTGGGAAACAGAGGGGGGGAATCAGATATGGGGAATCAGAGGTGGGGAATCAGAGGTTGGGAATCAGAGGCAGGGAATCAGAGGCGGGGAATCAGTGTTTGGGAATCAGAGGAGGGGAATCAGATATGAGGAAACAGATGCAGGGAATCAGAGGCGGGGAAACAAAGGCGGGGAATCAGATATGGGGAATCAGAGGTGGGGAATCAGAGGTTGGGAATCAGAAGCATGGAATCAGAGGCGGGGCATCAGAGGCGGGGAATCAGAGGCAGGGAATTGGATGTGCGGAATCAGAGATGGGGAATCAGAGGCGGGGAATGAGATATGGGGAATCAGAGGCGTGGAATCAGAGGCGGGGTAACAGAGGCGGGGAATCACATATGGGGAATCAGCGGTGGCGAATCAAAGGTGGTGAATCAGAGATGGGGAAGCAGAGGCGGGGAATCAGAGGCAGGGAATCAAACACGGGGATTCAGAGGCGGGGAATCAGAGCTGGGGAATCAGAGGCGGGGAATCAGATTTGGGGAATCAGAGGCGGGGAATCAGATATGGGGAATCAGAGGCGGGGAATCAGACGCGGGGAATCAGAGGTGGTGAATCAGAGCTGGGGAATCAGAGGCGGGAAATCAGTGTTGGGGTATCAGAGGCGGGGAATCAGATAGAGGCATGAAATCAGAGGCGGGGCATCAGAGGCGGGGAATCAGAGGCAGGGAATCGGATGTGCGGAATCAGAGATGGGGAATCAGAGGTGGGAATCAGAGTCCGGGAATCAGAGTTGGGGAATCAGAGGAGGGGAATCAGAGGCGGGGAAACATAGGTGGGGAATCAGATATGGGGAATCAGAGGTGGGGAATCAGAGGCGATGAATCAGAGATGGCGAATCAGAGGCGGGGAATCAGAGGCAGGAAATCAGACATGGGGAATCAGAGGCTGGGAATCAGACGCGGGGAGTCAGAGGCGGGGAATCAGAGCTGGGGAATCAGAGGCGGGGAATCAGAGTTTGGGAATCAGAGGCGGGGAATCAGATATGGGGAAACAGAGGCGGGGAATCAGAGGCAGGGAAACGGAGGCGGGGAATCAGATATTGGGAATCAGAGGCGGGGAATCAGAGGCAGGGAATCAGACGCGGGGAAACAGAGGCGGGGAATCAGAGCTGGGGAATCAGAGGCGGGGAATCAGAGTTGGGGAATCAGAGGAGGGGAATCAGATATGGGGAATCAGAGGCGGGGAATCAGAGGCGGGGTAACAGAGATGGGGAATCAGAGGCAGGGAATCACAGGCAGAGAATCAGACGCGGGGAATCAGAGGCGGGGAATCATAGTTGGCGAATCACAGGCGGGGAATAAGAGTTGGAGAATCAGAGGCGGGGAATCTGATATGGGGAATCAGAGGCGGGGAATCAGAGGCAGGGAAACAGAGGCGGGGAATCAGACATGGGGAATCAGAGGCGGGGGATCAGAGCGGGGAATCAGAGTTGGGGAATCAGAGGCGGGGAATTAGATATGGGGAAACAGAGGCGGGGAATCAGAGGCGGGGAAACAGATGCGGGGAATCAGATATGGGGAATCAGAGGTGGTGAATCAAAGGCGCTGAATCAGAGATGGGGAATCAGAGGCGGGGAATCAGAGGCAGGGAATCAAACACGGGGAATCAGAGTCGGGGAATCAGAGTTGGGGAATCAGAGGCGGGGAATCAGATATGGGGAAACAGAGGCGGTGATTCAGAGGCGGTGAAACAGAGGCGGGGAATCAGATATGGGGAATCAGAGGTGGGGTATCAGAGGTTGGGAATCAGAGGCAGGGAATCAGAGGCGGGGAATCAGAGGCGGAAAATCAGAGGCAGGGAATCAGATGTGCAGAATCAGAAATGGGGAATCAGAGGCAGGGAATCAGAGGTGGGGAATCAGAGGCAGGGAATCAGAGGCCGGGAATCAGAGGCGGGGTATCAGATATGGGGAATCAGAGGTGGGGAATCAGAGGCAGGGAATCAGATGTGCGGAATCAGAGATGGGGAATCAGAGGCAGGGAAATATAGGTGGGGAATCAGATATGGGGAATCAGAGATGGCGAATCAATGGCGCTGAATCAGAGATGGGGAATCAGAGGCGGGGAATCAGAGGCGGGGAATCAGAGTTGGTGTATCAGAGGCGGGGAATCAGATATGGGGAAACAGAGGTGGGGAATCAGAGGTGGGGAAACAGAGGTGGGGAATAAGATATGGGGAATCAGAGGTGGTGAATCGGAGGTTGGGAATCAGAGGCAGGGAATCAGAGGCGGGGAATCAGAGGCGGGGAATCAGAGGCAGGGAATCAGATGTACGGAATCAGAAATGGGGAATCAGAGGCAGGGAATCAGAGGCGGGGAATCAGAGGCGTGGAAACAGAGGCGGGGAATCAGATATGGGGAATCAGAGGTGTGGAATCAAAGGCGGTGAATCAGAGATGGGGAATCAGAGGCGGGGAATCAGAGGCAGGGAACCAGACGTGGGGAATCAGAGGCGGGGAATCAGAGCTGGGGAATCAGAGGCGTGGTATCAGAGTTGGGGAATCAGCGGCGGGGAATCAGATATGGGGAATCAGAGGCGGGGAATCAGAGCTGGGGAATGAGAGGCCGGGAATCAGATATGGTGAAACAGAGGCGGGGAATAAGAGGCGGGGAAACAGAGGCGGGGAATCAGATATGGGGAATCAGAGGTCGGGAATCAGAGGTTGGGAAACAGAGGGGGGGAATCAGATATGGGGAATCAGAGGTGGGGAATCAGAGGTTGGGAATCAGAGGCAGGGAATCAGAGGCGGGGAATCAGTGTTGGGGAATCAGAGGAGGGGAATCAGATATGAGGAAACAGATGCAGGGAATCAGAGGCGGGGAAACAAAGGCGGGGAATCAGATATGGGGAATCAGAGGTGGGGAATCAGAGGTTGGGAATCAGAAGCATGGAATCAGAGGCGGGGCATCAGAGGCGGGGAATCAGAGGCAGGGAATTGGATGTGCGGAATCAGAGATGGTGAATCAGAGGCGGGGAATGAGATATGGGGAATCAGAGGCGTGGAATCAGAGGCGGGGTAACAGAGGCGGGGAATCACATATGGGGAATCAGCGGTGGCGAATCAAAGGTGGTGAATCAGAGATGGGGAAGCAGAGGCGGGGAATCAGAGGCAGGGAATCAAACACGGGGATTCAGAGGCGGGGAATCAGAGCTGGGGAATCAGAGGCGGGGAATCAGATTTGGGGAATCAGAGGCGGGGAATCAGATATGGGGAATCAGAGGCGGGGAATCAGACGCGGGGAATCAGAGGTGGTGAATCAGAGCTGGGGAATCAGAGGCGGGAAATCAGTGTTGGGGTATCAGAGGCGGGGAATCAGATAGAGGCATGAAATCAGAGGCGGGGCATCAGAGGCGGGGAATCAGAGGCAGGGAATCGGATGTGCGGAATCAGAGATGGGGAATCAGAGGTGGGAATCAGAGTCCGGGAATCAGAGTTGGGGAATCAGAGGAGGGGAATCAGAGGCGGGGAAACATAGGTGGGGAATCAGATATGGGGAATCAGAGGTGGGGAATCAGAGGCGATGAATCAGAGATGGCGAATCAGAGGCGGGGAATCAGAGGCAGGAAATCAGACATGGGGAATCAGAGGCTGGGAATCAGACGCGGGGAGTCAGAGGCGGGGAATCAGAGCTGGGGAATCAGAGGCGGGGAATCAGAGTTTGGGAATCAGAGGCGGGGAATCAGATATGGGGAAACAGAGGCGGGGAATCAGAGGCAGGGAAACGGAGGCGGGGAATCAGATATTGGGAATCAGAGGCGGGGAATCAGAGGCCGGGAATCAGACGCGGGGAAACAGAGGCGGGGAATCAGAGCTGGGGAATCAGAGGCGGGGAATCAGAGTTGGGGAATCAGAGGAGGGGAATCAGATATGGGGAATCAGAGGCGGGGAATCAGAGGCGGGGTAACAGAGATGGGGAATCAGAGGCAGGGAATCACAGGCAGAGAATCAGACGCGGGGAATCAGAGGCGGGGAATCATAGTTGGCGAATCACAGGCGGGGAATAAGAGTTGGAGAATCAGAGGCGGGGAATCTGATATGGGGAATCAGAGGCGGGGAATCAGAGGCAGGGAAACAGAGGCGGGGAATCAGACATGGGGAATCAGAGGCGGGGGATCAGAGCGGGGAATCAGAGTTGGGGAATCAGAGGCGGGGAATTAGATATGGGGAAACAGAGGCGGGGAATCAGAGGCGGGGAAACAGATGCGGGGAATCAGATATGGGGAATCAGAGGTGGTGAATCAAAGGCGCTGAATCAGAGATGGGGAATCAGAGGCGGGGAATCAGAGGCAGGGAATCAAACACGGGGAATCAGAGTCGGGGAATCAGAGTTGGGGAATCAGAGGCGGGGAATCAGATATGGGGAAACAGAGGCGGTGATTCAGAGGCGGTGAAACAGAGGCGGGGAATCAGATATGGGGAATCAGAGGTGGGGTATCAGAGGTTGGGAATCAGAGGCAGGGAATCAGAGGCGGGGAATCAGAGGCGGAAAATCAGAGGCAGGGAATCAGATGTGCAGAATCAGAAATGGGGAATCAGAGGCAGGGAATCAGAGGTGGGGAATCAGAGGCAGGGAATCAGAGGCCGGGAATCAGAGGCGGGGTATCAGATATGGGGAATCAGAGGTGGGGAATCAGAGGCAGGGAATCAGATGTGCGGAATCAGAGATGGGGAATCAGAGGCAGGGAAATATAGGTGGGGAATCAGATATGGGGAATCAGAGATGGCGAATCAATGGCGCTGAATCAGAGATGGGGAATCAGAGGCGGGGAATCAGAGGCGGGGAATCAGAGTTGGTGTATCAGAGGCGGGGAATCAGATATGGGGAAACAGAGGTGGGGAATCAGAGGTGGGGAAACAGAGGTGGGGAATAAGATATGGGGAATCAGAGGTGGTGAATCGGAGGTTGGGAATCAGAGGCAGGGAATCAGAGGCGGGGAATCAGAGGCGGGGAATCAGAGGCAGGGAATCAGATGTACGGAATCAGAAATGGGGAATCAGAGGCAGGGAATCAGAGGCGGGGAATCAGAGGCGTGGAAACAGAGGCGGGGAATCAGATATGGGGAATCAGAGGTGTGGAATCAAAGGCGGTGAATCAGAGATGGGGAATCAGAGGCGGGGAATCAGAGGCAGGGAACCAGACGTGGGGAATCAGAGGCGGGGAATCAGAGCTGGGGAATCAGAGGCGTGGTATCAGAGTTGGGGAATCAGCGGCGGGGAATCAGATATGGGGAATCAGAGGCGGGGAATCAGAGCTGGGGAATGAGAGGCCGGGAATCAGATATGGTGAAACAGAGGCGGGGAATAAGAGGCGGGGAAACAGAGGCGGGGAATCAGATATGGGGAATCAGAGGTCGGGAATCAGAGGTTGGGAAACAGAGGGGGGGAATCAGATATGGGGAATCAGAGGTGGGGAATCAGAGGTTGGGAATCAGAGGCAGGGAATCAGAGGCGGGGAATCAGTGTTGGGGAATCAGAGGAGGGGAATCAGATATGAGGAAACAGATGCAGGGAATCAGAGTCGGGGAAACAAAGGCGGGGAATCAGATATGGGGAATCAGAGGTGGGGAATCAGAGGTTGGGAATCAGAAGCATGGAATCAGAGGCGGGGCATCAGAGGCGGGGAATCAGAGGCAGGGAATTGGATGTGCGGAATCAGAGATGGGGAATCAGAGGCGGGGAATGAGATATGGGGAATCAGAGGCGTGGAATCAGAGGCGGGGTAACAGAGGCGGGGAATCACATATGGGGAATCAGCGGTGGCGAATCAAAGGTGGTGAATCAGAGATGGGGAAGCAGAGGCGGGGAATCAGAGGCAGGGAATCAAACACGGGGATTCAGAGGCGGGGAATCAGAGCTGGGGAATCAGAGGCGGGGAATCAGATTTGGGGAATCAGAGGCGGGGAATCAGATATGGGGAATCAGAGGCGGGGAATCAGACGCGGGGAATCAGAGGTGGTGAATCAGAGCTGGGGAATCAGAGGCGGGAAATCAGTGTTGGGGAATCAGAGGCGGGGAATCAGATATGAGGAAACAGAGGCATGAAATCAGAGGCGGGGCATCAGAGGCGGGGAATCAGAGGCAGGGAATCGGATGTTCGGAATCAGAGATGGGGAATCAGAGTTGGGAATCAGAGTCCGGGAATCAGAGTTGGGGAATCAGAGGAGGGGAATCAGAGGCGGGGAAACATAGGTGGGGAATCAGATATGGGGAATCAGAGGTGGGGAATCAGAGGCGATGAATCAGAGATGGCGAATCAGAGGCGGGGAATCAGAGGCAGGAAATCAGACATGGGGAATCAGAGGCTGGGAATCAGATGCGGGGAGTCAGAGGCGGGGAATCAGAGCTGGGGAATCAGAGGCGGGGAATCAGAGTTGAGGAATCAGAGGCGGGGAATCAGATATGGGGAAACAGAGGCGGGGAATCAGAGGCTGGGTAACGGAGGCGGGGAATCAGATATTGGGAATCAGAGGCGGGGAATCAGAGGCAGGGATTCAGACGCGGGGAATCAGAGCAGGGGAATCATAGCTGGCGAATCAGAGGCGGGGAATCAGAGTTGGGAAATCATAGGTGGGGAATCAGATATGGGGAATCAGAGGCGGGGAATCAGAGGCGGGGAAACAGAGACGGGGAATCAGATATGGGGAATCATAGGTGGGGAATCAGAGGTGGTGAATCAGAGAAGGGGAATCAGAGGTGGGGAATCAGAGGCAGGGAATCAGACGCGGGGAAACAGAGGCGGGGAATCAGAGCTGGGGAATCAGAGGCGGGGAATCAGAGTTGGGGAATCAGAGGAGGGGAATCAGATATGGGGAATCAGAGGCGGGGAATCAGAGGCGGGGTAACAGAGATGGGGAATCAGAGGCAGGGAATCACAGGCAGAGAATCAGACGCGGGGAATCAGAGGCGGGGAATCATAGTTGGCGAATCACAGGCGGGGAATAAGAGTTGGGGAATCAGAGGCGGGGAATCTGATATGGGGAATCAGAGGCGGGGAATCAGAGGCAGGGAAACAGAGGCGGGGAATCAGACATGGGGAATCAGAGGCGGGGGATCAGAGCGGGGAATCAGAGTTGGGGAATCAGAGGCGGGGAATTAGATATGGGGAAACAGAGGCGGGGAATCATAGGCGGGGAAACAGATGCGGGGAATCAGATATGGGGAATCAGAGGTGGTGAATCAAAGGCGCTGAATCAGAGATGGGGAATCAGAGGCGGGGAATCAGAGGCAGGGAATCAAACACGGGGAATCAGAGGCGGGGAATCAGAGGCAGGAAATCAGACATGGGGAATCAGAGGCTGGGAATCAGACGCGGGGAGTCAGAGGCGGGGAATCAGAGCTGGGGAATCAGAGGCGGGGAATCAGAGTTGGGGAATCAGAGGCGGGGAATCAGATATGGGGAAACAGAGGCGGGGAATCAGAGGCAGGGAAACGGAGGCGGGGAATCAGATATTGGGAATCAGAGGCGGGGATCAGAGGCAGGGAATCAGACGCGGGGAAACAGAGGCGGGGAATCAGAGCTGGGGAATCAGAGGCGGGGAATCAGAGTTGGGGAATCAGAGGAGGTGAATCAGATATGGGGAATCAGAGGCGGGGAATCAGAGGCGGGGTAACAGAGATGGGGAATCAGAGGCAGGGAATCACAGGCAGAGAATCAGACGCGGGGAATCAGAGGCGGGGAATCATAGTTGGCGAATCACAGGCGGGGAATAAGAGTTGGGAATCAGAGGCGGGGAATCTGATATGGGGAATCAGAGGCGGGGAATCAGAGGCAGGGAAACAGAGGCGGGGAATCAGACATGGGGAATCAGAGGCTGGGGATCAGAGCGGGGAATCAGAGTTGGGGAATCAGAGGCGGGGAATTAGATATGGGGAAACAGAGGCGGGGAATCAGAGGCGGGGAAACAGATGCGGGGAATCAGATATGGGGAATCAGAGGTGGTGAATCAAAGGCGCTGAATCAGAGATGGGGAATCAGAGGCGGGGAATCAGAGGCAGGGAATCAAACACGGGGAATCAGAGGCGGGGAATCAGAGTTGGGGAATCAGAGGCGGGGAATCAGATATGGGGAAACAGAGGCGGTGATTCAGAGGCGGTGAAACAGAGGCGGGGAATCAGATATGGGGAATCAGAGGTGGGGTATCAGAGGTTGGGAATCAGAGGCAGGGAGTCAGAGGCGGGGAATCAGAGGCGGAAAATCAGAGGCAGGGAATCAGATGTGCAGAATCAGAAATGGGGAATCAGAGGCAGGGAATCAGAGGTGGGGAATCAAACACGGGGAATCAGAGGCGGGGAATCAGAGTTGGGGAATCAGAGGCGGGGAATCAGATATGGGGAAACAGAGGCGGTGATTCAGAGGCGGTGAAACAGAGGCGGGGAATCAGATATGGGGAATCAGAGGTGGGGTATCAGAGGTTGGGAAACAGAGGCAGGGAATCAGAGGCGGGGAATCAGAGGCGGAAAATCAGAGGCAGGGAATCAGATGTGCAGAATCAGAAATGGGGAATCAGAGGCAGGGAATCAGAGGTGGGGAATCAGAGGCAGGGAATCAGAGGCCGGGAATCAGAGGCGGGGTATCAGATATGGGGAATCAGAGGTGGGGAATCAGAGGCAGGGAATCAGATGTGCGGAATCAGAGATGGGGAATCAGAGGCAGGGAAATATAGGTGGGGAATCAGATATGGGGAATCAGAGATGGCGAATCAATGGCGCTGAATCAGAGATGGGGAATCAGAGGCGGGGAATCGGAGGCGGGGTATCAGAGTTGGTGAATCAGAGGCGGGGAATCAGATATGGGGAAACAGAGGTGGGGAATCAGAGGTGGGGAAACAGAGGTGGGGAATCAGATATGGGGAATCAGAGGTGGTGAATCGGAGGTTGGGAATCAGAGGCAGGGAATCAGAGGCGGGGAATCAGAGGCGGGGAATCAGAGGCAGGGAATCAGATGTACGGAATCAGAAATGGGGAATCAGAGGCAGGGAATCAGAGGCGGGGAATCAGAGGCGTGGAAACAGAGGCGGGGAATCAGATATGGGGAATCAGAGGTGTGGAATCAAAGGCGGTGAATCAGAGATGGGGAATCAGAGGCGGGGAATCAGAGGCAGGGAATCAGACGTGGGGAATCAGAGGCGGGGAATCAGAGCTGGGGAATCAGAGGCGTGGTATCAGAGGGGGAATCAACGGCGGGGAATCATATATGGGGAATCAGAGGCGGGGAATCAGAGTTGGGGAATCAGAGGAGGTGAATCAGATATGGGGAATCAGAGGCGGGGAATCAGAGGCGGGGTAACAGAGATGGGGAATCAGAGGCAGGGAATCACAGGCAGAGAATCAGACGCGGGGAATCAGAGGCGGGGAATCATAGTTGGCGAATCACAGGCGGGGAATAAGAGTTGGGGAATCAGAGGCGGGGAATCTGATATGGGGAATCAGAGGCGGGGAATCAGAGGCAGGGAAACAGAGGCGGGGAATCAGACATGGGGAATCAGAGGCGGGGGATCAGAGCGGGGAATCAGAGTTGGGGAATCAGAGGCGGGGAATTAGATATGGGGAAACAGAGGCGGGGAATCAGAGGCGGGGAAACAGATGCGGGGAATCAGATATGGGGAATCAGAGGTGGTGAATCAAAGGCGCTGAATCAGAGATGGGGAATCAGAGGCGGGGAATCAGAGGCAGGGAATCAAACACGGGGAATCAGAGGCGGGGAATCAGAGTTGGGGAATCAGAGGCGGGGAATCAGATATGGGGAAACAGAGGCGGTGATTCAGAGGCGGTGAAACAGAGGCGGGGAATCAGATATGGGGAATCAGAGGTGGGGTATCAGAGGTTGGGAATCAGAGGCAGGGAGTCAGAGGCGGGGAATCAGAGGCGGAAAATCAGAGGCAGGGAATCAGATGTGCAGAATCAGAAATGGGGAATCAGAGGCAGGGAATCAGAGGTGGGGAATCAAACACGGGGAATCAGAGGCGGGGAATCAGAGTTGAGGAATCAGAGGCGGGGAATCAGATATGGGGAAACAGAGGCGGTGATTCAGAGGCGGTGAAACAGAGGCGGGGAATCAGATATGGGGAATCAGAGGTGGGGTATCAGAGGTTGGGAATCAGAGGCAGGGAATCAGAGGCGGGGAATCAGAGGCGGAAAATCAGAGGCAGGGAATCAGATGTGCAGAATCAGAAATGGGGAATCAGAGGCAGGGAATCAGAGGTGGGGAATCAGAGGCAGGGAATCAGAGGCCGGGAATCAGAGGCGGGGTATCAGATATGGGGAATCAGAGGTGGGGAATCAGAGGCAGGGAATCAGATGTGCGGAATCAGAGATGGGGAATCAGAGGCAGGGAAATATAGGTGGGGAATCAGATATGGGGAATCAGAGATGGCGAATCAATGGCGCTGAATCAGAGATGGGGAATCAGAGGCGGGGAATCAGAGGCGGGGAATCAGAGTTGGTGAATCAGAGGTGGGGAATCAGATATGGGGAAACAGAGGTGGGGAATCAGAGGTGGGGAAACAGAGGTGGGGAATCAGATATGGGGAATCAGAGGTGGTGAATCGGAGGTTGGGAATCAGAGGCAGGGAATCAGAGGCGGGGAATCAGAGGCGGGGAATCAGAGGCAGGGAATCAGATGTACGGAATTAGAAATGGGGAATCAGAGGCAGGGAATCAGAGGCGGGGAATCAGAGGCGTGGAAACAGAGGCGGGGAATCAGATATGTGGAATCAGAGGTGTGGAATCAAAGGCGGTGAATCAGAGATGGGGAATCAGAGGCGGGGAATCAGAGGCAGGGAATCAGACGTGGGGAATCAGAGGCGGGGAATCAGAGCTGGGGAATCAGAGGCGTGGTATCAGAGTTGGGGAATCAGCGGCGGGGAATCAGATATGGGGAATCAGAGGCGGGGAATCAGAGTTGGGGAATGAGAGGCCGGGAATCAGATATGGTGAAACAGAGGCGGGGAATAAGAGGCGGGGAAACAGAGGCGGGGAATCAGATATGGGGAATCAGAGGTCGGGAATCAGAGGTTGGGAAACAGAGGGGGGGAATCAGATATGGGGAATCAGAGGTGGGGAATCAGAGGTTGGGAATCAGAGGCAGGGAATCAGAGGCGGGGAATCAGTGTTTGGGAATCAGAGGAGGGGAATCAGATATGAGGAAACAGATGCAGGGAATCAGAGGCGGGGAAACAAAGGCGGGGAATCAGATATGGGGAATCAGAGGTGGGGAATCAGAGGTTGGGAATCAGAAGCATGGAATCAGAGGCGGGGCATCAGAGGCGGGGAATCAGAGGCAGGGAATTGGATGTGCGGAATCAGAGATGGGGAATCAGAGGCGGGGAATGAGATATGGGGAATCAGAGGCGTGGAATCAGAGGCGGGGTAACAGAGGCGGGGAATCACATATGGGGAATCAGCGGTGGCGAATCAAAGGTGGTGAATCAGAGATGGGGAAGCAGAGGCGGGGAATCAGAGGCAGGGAATCAAACACGGGGATTCAGAGGCGGGGAATCAGAGCTGGGGAATCAGAGGCGGGGAATCAGATTTGGGGAATCAGAGGCGGGGAATCAGATATGGGGAATCAGAGGCGGGGAATCAGACGCGGGGAATCAGAGGTGGTGAATCAGAGCTGGGGAATCAGAGGCGGGAAATCAGTGTTGGGGTATCAGAGGCGGGGAATCAGATAGAGGCATGAAATCAGAGGCGGGGCATCAGAGGCGGGGAATCAGAGGCAGGGAATCGGATGTGCGGAATCAGAGATGGGGAATCAGAGGTGGGAATCAGAGTCCGGGAATCAGAGTTGGGGAATCAGAGGAGGGGAATCAGAGGCGGGGAAACATAGGTGGGGAATCAGATATGGGGAATCAGAGGTGGGGAATCAGAGGCGATGAATCAGAGATGGCGAATCAGAGGCGGGGAATCAGAGGCAGGAAATCAGACATGGGGAATCAGAGGCTGGGAATCAGACGCGGGGAGTCAGAGGCGGGGAATCAGAGCTGGGGAATCAGAGGCGGGGAATCAGAGTTTGGGAATCAGAGGCGGGGAATCAGATATTGGGAATCAGAGGCGGGGAATCAGAGGCAGGGAATCAGACGCGGGGAAACAGAGGCGGGGAATCAGAGCTGGGGAATCAGAGGCGGGGAATCAGAATTGGGGAATCAGAGGAGGGGAATCAGATATGGGGAATCAGAGGCGGGGAATCAGAGGCGGGGTAACAGAGATGGGGAATCAGAGGCAGGGAATCACAGGCAGAGAATCAGACGCGGGGAATCAGAGGCGGGGAATCATAGTTGGCGAATCACAGGCGGGGAATAAGAGTTGGAGAATCAGAGGCGGGGAATCTGATATGGGGAATCAGAGGCGGGGAATCAGAGGCAGGGAAACAGAGGCGGGGAATCAGACATGGGGAATCAGAGGCGGGGGATCAGAGCGGGGAATCAGAGTTGGGGAATCAGAGGCGGGGAATTAGATATGGGGAAACAGAGGCGGGGAATCAGAGGCGGGGAAACAGATGCGGGGAATCAGATATGGGGAATCAGAGGTGGTGAATCAAAGGCGCTGAATCAGAGATGGGGAATCAGAGGCGGGGAATCAGAGGCAGGGAATCAAACACGGGGAATCAGAGTCGGGGAATCAGAGTTGGGGAATCAGAGGCGGGGAATCAGATATGGGGAAACAGAGGCGGTGATTCAGAGGCGGTGAAACAGAGGCGGGGAATCAGATATGGGGAATCAGAGGTGGGGTATCAGAGGTTGGGAATCAGAGGCAGGGAATCAGAGGCGGGGAATCAGAGGCGGAAAATCAGAGGCAGGGAATCAGATGTGCAGAATCAGAAATGGGGAATCAGAGGCAGGGAATCAGAGGTGGGGAATCAGAGGCAGGGAATCAGAGGCCGGGAATCAGAGGCGGGGTATCAGATATGGGGAATCAGAGGTGGGGAATCAGAGGCAGGGAATCAGATGTGCGGAATCAGAGATGGGGAATCAGAGGCAGGGAAATATAGGTGGGGAATCAGATATGGGGAATCAGAGATGGCGAATCAATGGCGCTGAATCAGAGATGGGGAATCAGAGGCGGGGAATCAGAGGCGGGGAATCAGAGTTGGTGTATCAGAGGCGGGGAATCAGATATGGGGAAACAGAGGTGGGGAATCAGAGGTGGGGAAACAGAGGTGGGGAATAAGATATGGGGAATCAGAGGTGGTGAATCGGAGGTTGGGAATCAGAGGCAGGGAATCAGAGGCGGGGAATCAGAGGCGGGGAATCAGAGGCAGGGAATCAGATGTACGGAATCAGAAATGGGGAATCAGAGGCAGGGAATCAGAGGCGGGGAATCAGAGGCGTGGAAACAGAGGCGGGGAATCAGATATGGGGAATCAGAGGTGTGGAATCAAAGGCGGTGAATCAGAGATGGGGAATCAGAGGCGGGGAATCAGAGGCAGGGAACCAGACGTGGGGAATCAGAGGCGGGGAATCAGAGCTGGGGAATCAGAGGCGTGGTATCAGAGTTGGGGAATCAGCGGCGGGGAATCAGATATGGGGAATCAGAGGCGGGGAATCAGAGCTGGGGAATGAGAGGCCGGGAATCAGATATGGTGAAACAGAGGCGGGGAATAAGAGGCGGGGAAACAGAGGCGGGGAATCAGATATGGGGAATCAGAGGTCGGGAATCAGAGGTTGGGAAACAGAGGGGGGGAATCAGATATGGGGAATCAGAGGTGGGGAATCAGAGGTTGGGAATCAGAGGCAGGGAATCAGAGGCGGGGAATCAGTGTTGGGGAATCAGAGGAGGGGAATCAGATATGAGGAAACAGATGCAGGGAATCAGAGGCGGGGAAACAAAGGCGGGGAATCAGATATGGGGAATCAGAGGTGGGGAATCAGAGGTTGGGAATCAGAAGCATGGAATCAGAGGCGGGGCATCAGAGGCGGGGAATCAGAGGCAGGGAATTGGATGTGCGGAATCAGAGATGGGGAATCAGAGGCGGGGAATGAGATATGGGGAATCAGAGGCGTGGAATCAGAGGCGGGGTAACAGAGGCGGGGAATCACATATGGGGAATCAGCGGTGGCGAATCAAAGGTGGTGAATCAGAGATGGGGAAGCAGAGGCGGGGAATCAGAGGCAGGGAATCAAACACGGGGATTCAGAGGCGGGGAATCAGAGCTGGGGAATCAGAGGCGGGGAATCAGATTTGGGGAATCAGAGGCGGGGAATCAGATATGGGGAATCAGAGGCGGGGAATCAGACGCGGGGAATCAGAGGTGGTGAATCAGAGCTGGGGAATCAGAGGCGGGAAATCAGTGTTGGGGTATCAGAGGCGGGGAATCAGATAGAGGCATGAAATCAGAGGCGGGGCATCAGAGGCGGGGAATCAGAGGCAGGGAATCGGATGTGCGGAATCAGAGATGGGGAATCAGAGGTGGGAATCAGAGTCCGGGAATCAGAGTTGGGGAATCAGAGGAGGGGAATCAGAGGCGGGGAAACATAGGTGGGGAATCAGATATGGGGAATCAGAGGTGGGGAATCAGAGGCGATGAATCAGAGATGGCGAATCAGAGGCGGGGAATCAGAGGCAGGAAATCAGACATGGGGAATCAGAGGCTGGGAATCAGACGCGGGGAGTCAGAGGCGGGGAATCAGAGCTGGGGAATCAGAGGCGGGGAATCAGAGTTTGGGAATCAGAGGCGGGGAATCAGATATGGGGAAACAGAGGCGGGGAATCAGAGGCAGGGAAACGGAGGCGGGGAATCAGATATTGGGAATCAGAGGCGGGGAATCAGAGGCAGGGAATCAGACGCGGGGAAACAGAGGCGGGGAATCAGAGCTGGGGAATCAGAGGCGGGGAATCAGAGTTGGGGAATCAGAGGAGGGGAATCAGATATGGGGAATCAGAGGCGGGGAATCAGAGGCGGGGTAACAGAGATGGGGAATCAGAGGCAGGGAATCACAGGCAGAGAATCAGACGCGGGGAATCAGAGGCGGGGAATCATAGTTGGCGAATCACAGGCGGGGAATAAGAGTTGGAGAATCAGAGGCGGGGAATCTGATATGGGGAATCAGAGGCGGGGAATCAGAGGCAGGGAAACAGAGGCGGGGAATCAGACATGGGGAATCAGAGGCGGGGGATCAGAGCGGGGAATCAGAGTTGGGGAATCAGAGGCGGGGAATTAGATATGGGGAAACAGAGGCGGGGAATCAGAGGCGGGGAAACAGATGCGGGGAATCAGATATGGGGAATCAGAGGTGGTGAATCAAAGGCGCTGAATCAGAGATGGGGAATCAGAGGCGGGGAATCAGAGGCAGGGAATCAAACACGGGGAATCAGAGTCGGGGAATCAGAGTTGGGGAATCAGAGGCGGGGAATCAGATATGGGGAAACAGAGGCGGTGATTCAGAGGCGGTGAAACAGAGGCGGGGAATCAGATATGGGGAATCAGAGGTGGGGTATCAGAGGTTGGGAATCAGAGGCAGGGAATCAGAGGCGGGGAATCAGAGGCGGAAAATCAGAGGCAGGGAATCAGATGTGCAGAATCAGAAATGGGGAATCAGAGGCAGGGAATCAGAGGTGGGGAATCAGAGGCAGGGAATCAGAGGCCGGGAATCAGAGGCGGGGTATCAGATATGGGGAATCAGAGGTGGGGAATCAGAGGCAGGGAATCAGATGTGCGGAATCAGAGATGGGGAATCAGAGGCAGGGAAATATAGGTGGGGAATCAGATATGGGGAATCAGAGATGGCGAATCAATGGCGCTGAATCAGAGATGGGGAATCAGAGGCGGGGAATCAGAGGCGGGGAATCAGAGTTGGTGTATCAGAGGCGGGGAATCAGATATGGGGAAACAGAGGTGGGGAATCAGAGGTGGGGAAACAGAGGTGGGGAATAAGATATGGGGAATCAGAGGTGGTGAATCGGAGGTTGGGAATCAGAGGCAGGGAATCAGAGGCGGGGAATCAGAGGCGGGGAATCAGAGGCAGGGAATCAGATGTACGGAATCAGAAATGGGGAATCAGAGGCAGGGAATCAGAGGCGGGGAATCAGAGGCGTGGAAACAGAGGCGGGGAATCAGATATGGGGAATCAGAGGTGTGGAATCAAAGGCGGTGAATCAGAGATGGGGAATCAGAGGCGGGGAATCAGAGGCAGGGAACCAGACGTGGGGAATCAGAGGCGGGGAATCAGAGCTGGGGAATCAGAGGCGTGGTATCAGAGTTGGGGAATCAGCGGCGGGGAATCAGATATGGGGAATCAGAGGCGGGGAATCAGAGCTGGGGAATGAGAGGCCGGGAATCAGATATGGTGAAACAGAGGCGGGGAATAAGAGGCGGGGAAACAGAGGCGGGGAATCAGATATGGGGAATCAGAGGTCGGGAATCAGAGGTTGGGAAACAGAGGGGGGGAATCAGATATGGGGAATCAGAGGTGGGGAATCAGAGGTTTGGAATCAGAGGCAGGGAATCAGAGGCGGGGAATCAGTGTTGGGGAATCAGAGGAGGGGAATCAGATATGAGGAAACAGATGCAGGGAATCAGAGTCGGGGAAACAAAGGCGGGGAATCAGATATGGGGAATCAGAGGTGGGGAATCAGAGGTTGGGAATCAGAAGCATGGAATCAGAGGCGGGGCATCAGAGGCGGGGAATCAGAGGCAGGGAATTGGATGTGCGGAATCAGAGATGGGGAATCAGAGGCGGGGAATGAGATATGGGGAATCAGAGGCGTGGAATCAGAGGCGGGGTAACAGAGGCGGGGAATCACATATGGGGAATCAGCGGTGGCGAATCAAAGGTGGTGAATCAGAGATGGGGAAGCAGAGGCGGGGAATCAGAGGCAGGGAATCAAACACGGGGATTCAGAGGCGGGGAATCAGAGCTAGGGAATCAGAGGCGGGGAATCAGATTTGGGGAATCAGAGGCGGGGAATCAGATATGGGGAATCAGAGGCGGGGAATCAGACGCGGGGAATCAGAGGTGGTGAATCAGAGCTGGGGAATCAGAGGCGGGAAATCAGTGTTGGGGAATCAGAGGCGGGGAATCAGATATGAGGAAACAGAGGCATGAAATCAGAGGCGGGGCATCAGAGGCGGGGAATCAGAGGCAGGGAATCGGATGTTCGGAATCAGAGATGGGGAATCAGAGTTGGGAATCAGAGTCCGGGAATCAGAGTTGGGGAATCAGAGGAGGGGAATCAGAGGCGGGGAAACATAGGTGGGGAATCAGATATGGGGAATCAGAGGTGGGGAATCAGAGGCGATGAATCAGAGATGGCGAATCAGAGGCGGGGAATCAGAGGCAGGAAATCAGACATGGGGAATCAGAGGCTGGGAATCAGATGCGGGGAGTCAGAGGCGGGGAATCAGAGCTGGGGAATCAGAGGCGGGGAATCAGAGTTGAGGAATCAGAGGCGGGGAATCAGATATGGGGAAACAGAGGCGGGGAATCAGAGGCTGGGTAACGGAGGCGGGGAATCAGATATTGGGAATCAGAGGCGGGGAATCAGAGGCAGGGATTCAGACGCGGGGAATCAGAGCAGGGGAATCATAGCTGGCGAATCAGAGGCGGGGAATCAGAGTTGGGAAATCATAGGTGGGGAATCAGATATGGGGAATCAGAGGCGGGGAATCAGAGGCGGGGAAACAGAGACGGGGAATCAGATATGGGGAATCATAGGTGGGGAATCAGAGGTGGTGAATCAGAGATGGGGAATCAGAGGTGGGGAATCAGAGGCAGGGAATCAGACGCGGGGAAACAGAGGCGGGGAATCAGAGCTGGGGAATCAGAGGCGGGGAATCAGAGTTGGGGAATCAGAGGAGGGGAATCAGATATGGGGAATCAGAGGCGGGGAATCAGAGGCGGGGTAACAGAGATGGGGAATCAGAGGCAGGGAATCACAGGCAGAGAATCAGACGCGGGGAATCAGAGGCGGGGAATCATAGTTGGCGAATCACAGGCGGGGAATAAGAGTTGGGGAATCAGAGGCGGGGAATCTGATATGGGGAATCAGAGGCGGGGAATCAGAGGCAGGGAAACAGAGGCGGGGAATCAGACATGGGGAATCAGAGGCGGGGGATCAGAGCGGGGAATCAGAGTTGGGGAATCAGAGGCGGGGAATTAGATATGGGGAAACAGAGGCGGGGAATCATAGGCGGGGAAACAGATGCGGGGAATCAGATATGGGGAATCAGAGGTGGTGAATCAAAGGCGCTGAATCAGAGATGGGGAATCAGAGGCGGGGAATCAGAGGCAGGGAATCAAACACGGGGAATCAGAGGCGGGGAATCAGAGTTGGGGAATCAGAGGCGGGGAATCAGATATGGGGAAACAGAGGCGGTGATTCAGAGGCGGTGAAACAGAGGCGGGGAATCAGATATGGGGAATCAGAGGTGGGGTATCAGAGGTTGGGAATCAGAGGCAGGGAATCAGAGGCGGGGAATCAGAGGCGGAAAATCAGAGGCAGGGAATCAGATGTGCAGAATCAGAAATGGGGAATCAGAGGCAGGGAATCAGAGGTGGGGAATCAGAGGCAGGGAATCAGAGGCCGGGAATCAGAGGCGGGATATCAGATATGGGGAATCAGAGGTGGGGAATCAGAGGCAGGGAATCAGATGTGCGGAATCAGAGATGGGGAATCAGAGGCAGGGAAACAGAGGTGGGGAATCAGATATGGGGAATCAGAGATGGCGAATCAATGGCGCTGAATCAGAGATGGGGAATCAGAGGCGGGGAATCAGAGGCGGGGAATCAGAGTTGGTGAATCAGAGGCGTGGAATCAGATATGGGGAAACAGAGGTGGGGAATCAGAGGTGGGGAAACAGAGGTGGGGAATCAGATATGGGGAATCAGAGGTGGTGAATCAGAGGTTGGGAATCAGAGGCAGGGAATCAGAGGCGGGGAATCAGAGGCGGGGAATCAGAGGCAGGGAATCAGATGTACGGAATCAGAAATGGGGAATCAGAGGCAGGGAATCAGAGGCGGGGAATCAGATATGGGGAATCAGAGGTGTGGAATCAAAGGCGGTGAATCAGAGATGGGGAATCAGATGCGGGGAATCAGAGGCAGGGAATCAGACGCGGGGAATCAGAGGCGGGGAATCAGAGCTGGGGAATCAGAGGCGGGGTATCAGAGTTGGGGAATCAGCGGCGGGGAATCAGATATGGGGAATCAGAGGCGGGGAATCAGAGCTGGGGAATGAGAGGCCGGGAATCAGATATGGTGAAACAGAGACGGGGAATAAGAGGCGGAGAAACAGAGGCGGGGAATCAGATATGGGGAATCAGAGGTCGGGAATCAGAGGTTGGGAAACAGAGGGGGGGAATCAGATATGGGGAATCAGAGGTGGGGAATCAGAGGTTGGGAATCAGAGGCAGGGAAAAGGAGGCGGGGAATCAGTGTTGGGGAATCAGAGGAGGGGAATCAGATATGAGGAAACAGATGCAGGGAATCAGAGGCGGGGAAACAAAGGCGGGGAATCAGATATGGGGAATCAGAGGTGGGGAATCAGAGGTTGGGAATCAGAAGCATGGAATCAGAGGTGGGGCATCAGAGGCGGGGAATCAGAGGCAGGGAATTGGATGTGCGGAATCAGAGATGGGGAATCAGAGGTGGGGAATCAGAGGTTGGGAATCAGAGGCAGGGAATCAGAGGCGGGGAATCAGTGTTGGGGCATCAGAGGAGGGGAATCAGATATGAGGAAACAGATGCAGGGAATCAGAGGCGGGGAAACAGAGGCGGGGAATCAGATATGGGGAATCAGAGGTGGGGAATCAGAGGTTGGCAATCAGAAGCATGGAATCAGAGGCGGGGCATCAGAGGCGGGGAATCAGAGGCAGGGAATTGGATGTGCGGAATCAGAGATGGGGAATCAGAGGCGGGGAATGAGATATGGGGAATCAGAGGCGTGGAATCAGAGGCGGGGTAACAGAGGCGGGGAATCACATATGGGGAATCAGCGGTGGCGAATCAAAGGTGGTGAATCAGAGATTGGGAAGCAGAGGCGGGGAATCAGAGGCAGGGAATCAAACACGGGGATTCAGAGGCGGGGAATCAGAGCTGGTGAATCAAAGGCGGGGAATCAGATTTGGGGAATCAGAGGCGGGGAATCAGAATTGGGGAATCAGAAGTGGGGAATCAGAGGTTGGGAATCAGAGGCAAGGAATCAGAGGCGGGGAATCAGTGTTGGGGAATCAGAGGAGGGGAATCAGATATGAGGAAACAGATGCAGGGAATCAGAGGCGGGGAAACAGAGGCGGGGAATCAGATATGGGGAATCAGAGGTGGGGAATCAGACGTTGGGAATCAGAAGCATGGAATCAGAGGCGGGGCATCAGAGGCGGGGAATCAGAGGCAGGGAATTGGATGTGCGGAATCAGAGGCGGGGAATCAGAGGCAGGAAATCAGACATGGGGAATCAGAGGCTGGGAATCAGACGCGGGGAGTCAGAGGCGGGGAATCAGAGCTGGGGAATCAGAGGCGGGGAATCAGAGTTGGGGTATCAGAGGCGGGGAATCAGATATGGGGAAACAGAGGCGGGGAATCAGGCAGGGAAATGGTGGCGGGGAATCAGATATGGGGAAACAGAGGCGGGGAATCAGAGGCAGGGAAACGGAGGCGGGGAATCAGATATGGGGAATCAGAGGAGGGGAATCAGAGGTTGTGAATCAGAGGCAGGGAATCAGAGGTGGGGATTCAGAGGCAGTGAATCAGAAGCGGGGAATCAGAGGTGGGGATTCAGAGCTGGGGAATCAGAGCGGGGAATCAGAGTTGGGGAATCAGAGGCGGGGAATTAGATATGGGGAAACAGAGGCGGGGAATCAGATATGGGGAAACAGAGGCGGGGAATCAGAGGCGGGGAAACAGAGGCGGGGAATCAGATATGGGGAATCAGAGGTGGTGAATCATAGGTTGGGAATCAGAGGCAGGGAATCAGAGGCGGGGAATCAGAGGCGGGGAATCAGAGGCAGGGAATCAGATGTGCGGAATCAGAGATGGGGAATCAGAGGCAGGGAATCAGAGGCGGGGAATCAGAGGCGGGTAATCAGAGGCCGGGAATCAGAGGCGGGGAATGTGAGGCCGGGAATGAGAGGCCGGGAATCAGAGGCCGGGAATCAGAGGTGGGGAGAAAGAGGCAGGGAATCAGATGTGCAGAATCAGAGTTGGGGAATCAGAGGCGTGGAATTAGATATGGGGAAACAGAGGCGGGGAATCAGAGGTGGGGAAACGGAGGTGGGGAATCAGAGGCAGGGAATCAGAGGCGGGGAATCAGAGGCAGGGAATCAGAGGCGGGGAATCAGAGGTTGGGAATCAGAGGCAGGGAATCAGAGGTGGGGATTCAGAGGCAGGGAATCAGATGCGGGGAATCAGAGGCGGGAATTCAGAGCTGGGGAATCAGAGCGGGGAATCAGATTTGGGGAATCAGAGGTGGGGAATTAGATATGGGGAAACAGAGGCGGGGAATCAGAGGTGGGGAAACAGAGGTGGGGAATCAGAGGCGGGGAATCAGAAGTGGGGAATCAGAGGCAGGGAATCAGATGTGTGGAATCAGAGATGGGGAATCAGAGGCAGGGAATCAGAATCAGAAGCGGGGAATCAATGGCTGGGAATCAGAGGCCGGGAATAAGATGCCGGGAATAAGAGGCCGGGAATCAGAGGTGGGGAATCAGAGTCCGGGAATCAGAGATGGGGAATCAGAGGCTGGGAATGAGATATGGGGAATCAGAGGCGGGGAATCAGAGGCAGGGAAACAGAGCAGGGGAATCAGATATGGGGAATCAGATATGGGGAATCATAGGTAGGGAATCAGAGGTGGTGAATCAGAGGCGGGGAATCAGAGGTGGGGTAACAGAGGTGGGGAATCAGAGGCAGGGAATCACAGGCAGAGAATCAGACGCGGGGAATCAGAGGCGGGGAATCATAGTTGGCGAATCACAGGCGGGGAATAAGAGTTGGGGAATCAGAATTTGGGGATCAGAGATGGGGAATCAGAGCTGGGGAATCAGAGGCGGGGAATAGGATGCCGGGAATAAGAGGCCGGGAATCACAGGTGGGGAATCAGAGTCCGGGAATCAGAGATGGGGAATCAGAGGCTGGGAATGAGATATGGGTAATCAGAGGCATGGAATCAGAGGCAGGGAAACAGAGGAGGGGAATCAGATATGGGGAATCAGATATGGGGAATCATAGGTAGGGAATCAGAGGTGGTGAATCAGAGATGGGGAATCAGAGGTGGGGAATCAGAGGCAGGGAATCAGACGCGTGGAAACAGAGGCGGGGAATCAGAGCTGGGGAATCAGAGGCGGGGAATCAGAGTTGGGGAATCAGAGGAGGGGAATCAGATATGGGGAATCAGAGGCGGGGAATCAGAGGTGGGGTAACAGAAGTGGGGAATCAGAGGCAGGGAATAACAGGCAGAGAATCAGACGCGGGGAATCAGAGGCGGGGAATCATAGTTGGCGAATCACAGGCGGGGAATAAGAGTTGGGGAATCAGAGGCGGGGAATCTGATATGGGGAATCAGAGGCGGGGAATCAGAGGCAGGGAAACAGAGGCGGGGAATCAAACATGGGGAATCAGAGGCGGGGGATCATAAGTGGTGAATCAGAAATGGGGAATCAGAGGCGGGGAATCAGAGGCAGGGAATCAGACGCGGGGAATCAGAGGCGGGGAATCAGAGCTGGGGAATCAGAGGCGGGGTATCAGAGTTGGGGAATCAGCGGCGGGGAACCAGATATGGGGAATCAGAGGTGGGGAATCAGAGTTGGGGAATCAGAGGTGTGGAATCAGATATGGGGAAACAGAGGCGGGGAATCAGAGGCGGGGAAACAGAGGCGGGGAATCAGATATTGGGAATCAGAGGTGGGGAATCAGAGGCAGGGAATCAGAATTTGGGAATCAGAGATGGGGAATCAGAGCTGGGGAATCAGAGTCGGGGAATCAGAATTTGGGAATCAGAGATGGGGAATCAGAGATGGGGAATCAGAGGCGCGGAATCAGACGTGTAGAATCAGAGGTGGTTAATTACAGATGGGGAATCAGAGGCAGCGAATCAGAAGCAGGGAATCAGATGCGGGGAATCAGAGGCGGGGAATCAGAGCTGAGGAATCAGAGGCAGGGAATCAGAGTTGGGGAATCAGAGTCGGGGTATCAGATATGGAGAATCAGAGGCGGGGAATCAGAGGCGGGGAAAGATAGGAGGGGTATCAGATATGGGGAACCAGAAGTGGGGAATCGGAGGGCGGGAATCAGAGATGGGGAATCAGAGGCAGGGATTCAGATATGGGGAATCAGAGGCGGGGAATCAGAGGCAGGGAATCAGATGTGGGGAATCAGAGATGGGGAATCAGAGGCAGGGAATCAGAGGCGGGGAATCAGAAGCGGGGAATCATATTCCGGGAATCAGATGCTGGGAATCAGAGGTGGGGAATCTGAGTCCGGGAATCAGAGATGGGGAATCAGAGGCGGGGAATCAGATATGGGGAATCAGAAGCGGGGAATCAGAGGCGGGGTAACAGAGAGGCTTATCAGATATGGGGAATCTGAGGTGGTGAATCAGAGGCGGTGAATCAGAGATGGGGAATCAGAGGCGGGGAATCAGAGGCAGGGAATCAGACACGGGGAATCAGAGGCGGGGAATCAAAGCTGGGGATTCAGAGGCGGGGAATCAGAGTTGGGGAATCAGAGGTGGGGAATCAGATATGGGGAAACAGAGGCGGGGAATCAGAGGTGGGGAAACAGAGGCAGGGAATCAGATATTGGGAATCAGAGGTGGGGAATCAGAGGCAGGGAATCAGATGTGGGGAATCAGAGCTGGGGAATCAAAGGCGGGGAATCTGAGTTTAGGAATCAGAGTCGGGGAATAAGATATGGGGAATCAGAGGCGGGGAATCAGATATGGGGAATCAGAGGAGGGGAATCAGAGGTGGGGCATCAGAGGCGGGAATCAGAATTGGGGAATCAGACATGGGGAGTCAGAGAAGGGGAATCAGAGGCAGTGAATCAGAGATGGTGAATCAGAGGCGGGGAATCACAGGCAGGGAATCAGACGCAGGGAATCAGTGGTGGTGAATCCAAGATGGGGAATCAGAGGCGGGGAATCAGAGGCAGGGAATTAGACACGGGGAATCAGAGGTGGGGAATCAGAGCTGAGGAATCAGAGGCGGGGAATCAGAGTTGGGGAATCAGAGGCAGGGAATCAGATATGGGGCATCAGAGGCAGGGAATCAGATATGGGGAATCAGAGGCGGGGAATTAGTGGCATGGAATCAGAGGCGGGGAATCAGAGGCGGGGTATCAGAGGCAGGGAATCAGATGTGGGGAATCAGACATGGGGAATCAGAGGCAGGGAATCAGAGGCGGGGAATTACAAGCGGGGAATCATAGGCCGGGAATCAGAGGCCGGGAATCCGATATGGGGAATCAGCGGCGGGGAAACTGAGGCGGGGAATCAGATGCGGAGAATCAGAGGTGGTTAATCACAGATGGGGAATCAGAGGCAGGGAATCAGACGCGGGGAAACAGAGGCGGGGAATCAGAGCTGGGGAATCAGAGGCGGGGAATCAGAGTTGGGGAATCAGAGGAGGGGAATCAGATATGGGGAATCAGAGGCGGGGAATCAGAGGCGGGGTAACAGAGATGGGGAATCAGAGGCAGGGAATCACAGGCAGAGAATCAGACGCGGGGAATCAGAGGCGGGGAATCATAGTTGGCGAATCACAGGCGGGGAATAAGAGTTAGGGAATCAGAGGCGGGGAATCTGATATGGGGAATCAGAGGCGGGGAATCAGAGGCAGGGAAACAGAGGCGGGGAATCAGACATGGGGAATCAGAGGCGGGGGATCAGAGCGGGGAATCAGAGTTGGGGAATCAGAGGCGGGGAATTAGATATGGGGAAACAGAGGCGGGGAATCATAGGCGGGGAAACAGATGCGGGGAATCAGATATGGGGAATCAGAGGTGGTGAATCAAAGGCGCTGAATCAGAGATGGGGAATCAGAGGCGGGGAATCAGAGGCAGGGAATCAAACACGGGGAATCAGAGGCGGGGAATCAGAGTTGGGGAATCAGAGTTGGGGAATCAGATATGGGGAAACAGAGGCGGTGATTCAGAGGCGGTGAAACAGAGGCGGGGAATCAGATATGGGGAATCAGAGGTGGGGTATCAGAGGTTGGGAATCAGAGGCAGGGAATCAGAGGCGGGGAATCAGAGGCGGAAAATCAGAGGCAGGGAATCAGATGTGCAGAATCAGAAATGGGGAATCAGAGGCAGGGAATCAGAGGTGGGGAATCAGAGGCAGGGAATCAGAGGCCGGGAATCAGAGGCGGGGTATCAGATATGGGGAATCAGAGGTGGGGAATCAGAGGCAGGGAATCAGATGTGCGGAATCAGAGATGGGGAATCAGAGGCAGGGAAACAGAGGTGGGGAATCAGATATGGGGAATCAGAGATGGCGAATCAATGGCGCTGAATCAGAGATGGGGAATCAGAGGCGGGGAATCAGAGGCGGGGAATCAGAGTTTGTGAATCAGAGGCGTGGAATCAGATATGGGGAAACAGAGGTGGGGAATCAGAGGTGGGGAAACAGAGGTGGGGAATCAGATATGGGGAATCAGAGGTGGTGAATCAGAGGTTGGGAATCAGAGGCAGGGAATCAGAGGCGGGGAATCAGAGGCGGGGAATCAGAGGCAGGGAATCAGATGTACGGAATCAGAAATGGGGAATCAGAGGCGGGGAATCAGATGCGGAGAATCAGAGGTGGTTAATCACAGATGGGGAATCAGAGGCAGGGAATCAGAAGCAGGGAATCAGACGCGGGGAATCAGTGGTGGGGAATCATAACTGGGGAATCAGAGGCGGGGAATCAGAGTTGGGGAATCAGAGGTGGGGTATCAGATATGGGGAATCAGAGGCGGGGAATCAGAGGCAGGGAAACTGAGGCGGGGAATCAGATATGGGGAATCAGAGGTGGGGAATCAGAGGCGGTGAATCAGAGATGGGGAATCAGAGGCCGGGAATTAGAGTCAGGGAATCAGACGCGGGTAATCAGAGGTGGGGAATCAGAGCTGGGGAATCAGAGGCGGGGAATCAGAGTCGGGGAATCAGAGGCGGGGAATCAGAGATGGGGAATCAGAGGCGGGGAATCAGAGGCCGGGAATCAGAGGCCGGGAATCAGTTGTGGGGAATCAGAGGCCGGGAATTAGCGGTGGTGAATCAGAGATGGGGAATCAGAGGCGGTGATTCAGAGGCGGGGAATCAGACGCGGGGAATCAGAGGCGGGGAATCAGAGCTGGGGAATCAGAGGCGGGGAATCAGATATGGGGAACCAGAGGCGGGGAATCAGATATGGGGAATCAGAGGAGGGGAATCAGAGGTGGGGCATCAGAGGCGGGAATCAAAATTGGGGAATCAGACATGGGGAATCAGAGAAGGGGAATCAGAGGCAGTGAATCAGAGATGGTGAATCAGAGGCGGGGAATCACAGGCAGGAAATCAGACGCAGGGAATCAGTGGTGGTGAATCAGAGATGGGGAATCAGAGGCGGGGAATCAGAGGCAAGGAATCAGACACGGGGAATCAGAGGCGGGGAATCAGAGCTGGGGAATCAGAGGCGGGGAATCAGAGTTCGGGAATCAGAGGTGGGGAATCAGATATGGGGAAACAGAGGCGGGGAATCAGAAGTGGGGAAACAGAGGCAGGGAATCAGATATTGGGAATCAGAGGTGGGGAATCAGAGGCAGGGAATCAGATGTTGGGAATCAGAGCTGGGGAATCAGATATGGGGAATCAGAGATGGGGAATCAGAGGCAGGGAATCAGAGGCGGGATATCAGAGGCAGGGAATCAGATGTGGGGAATCAGACCTGGGGAATCAGAGGCAGGGAATCAGAGGCGGGGAATCAGAAGCGGGAATCAAAGGCCGGGAATGAGAGTCCGGGAATCAGAGGTGGGGAATCAGAGGCTGGGAATCAGATATGGGGAATCAGAGGCTGGGAATCAGAGGCGGGGAAACAGAGGTGGCTAATCAGATATGGGGAATCAGAGGTGGGGAATCAGAGGCAGTGAATCAGAGATGGGAAATCAGAGGCGGGGAATCAGAGGCAGGGCATCAGACACGTGGAATCAGAGGCGAGGAATCAGAGCTGGGGAATCAGAGGCGGGGAATCAGAGTTGGGGAATCAGAGGTGGGGAATCAGATATGGGGAAACAGAGGCGTGGAATCAGAGGCGGGGAAACAGAGGCGGGGAATCAGATATTGGGAATCAGAGGTGGGGAATCAGAGGTGGGGAATCAGAGGCAGGGAATCAGAATTTGGGAATCAGAGATGGGGAATCAGAACTGGGGAATCAGAGGCGGGGAATCAGAATTTGGGAATCAGAGATGGGGAATCAGAGATGGGGAATCAGAGGCGCTGTAATCAGACGTGGAGAATCAGAGGTGGTTAATCACAGATGGGGAATCAGAGGCAGGGAATTAGAAGCAGGGAATCAGACGCGGGGAATCAGAGGCGGGGAATCAGAGCTGAGGAATCAGAGGCGGGGAATCAGAGTTGGGGAATCAGAGGCAGGGAATCAGATATGGGGAATCAGAGGCGGGGAATCAGAAGCAGGGAATCAGATGTGGGGAATCAGAGATGGGGAATCAGAGGCAGGGAATCAGAGGCGGGGAATCAGAAGCGGGGAATCATATTCCGGGAATCAGAGGCTGGGAATCAGAGGTGGGGAATCTGAGTCCGGGAATCAGAGATGGGGAATCAGAGGCGGGGAATCAGATATGGGGAATCAGAGGCGGGGTAACAGAGATGGCTTATCAGATATGGGGAATCTGAGGTGGTGAATCAGAGGCGGTGAATCAGATATGGGGAATCAGAGGCGGGGATACTGAGGCGGGGAATCAGACGCGGAGAATCAGAGGTGGTTAATCACAGATGGGGAATCAGAGGCAGGGAATCAGAAGCAGGGAATCAGACGCGCGGAATCAGAGGTTGGGAATCATAACTGGGGAATCAGAGGCGAGGAATCAGAGTTGGGGAATCAGAGGCAGGGTATCAGATATGGGGAATCAGAGGCGGGGAATCAGAGGCGGGGAAACTGAGGCGGGGAATCAGATATGGGGAATCAGAGGTGGGGAATCAGAGGCGGTGAATCAGAGATGGGGAATCGGAGGCCGCGAATTAGAGTCAGGGAATCAGATGCGGGTAATCAGAGGTGGGGAATCAGAGCTGGGGAATCAGAGGCGGGGAATCAGAGTCGGGGAATCAGAGGCGGGGAATCAGAGATGGGGAATCAGAGGCGGGGAATCAGAGGCCGGGAATCAGAGGCCGGGAATCATTTGTGGGGAATCAGAGGCCGGGAATTAGCGTTGGTGAATCAGAGATGGGGAATCAGAGGCGGGGATTCAGAGGCGGGGAATCAGACGCGGGGAATCAGAGGCGGGGAATCAGAACTGGGGAATCAGAGGCGGGGAATCTGAGTTTGGGAATCAGAGGCGGGGAATAAGATATGGGGAATCAGAGGCGGGGAATCAGATATGGGGAATCAGAGGTGGGGCATCAGAGGCGGGAATCAGAATTGGGGAATCAGACATGGGGAATCAGAGAAGGGGAATCAGAGGCAGTGAATCAGAGATGGTGAATCAGAGGCGGGGAATCACAGGCAGGGAATCAGACGCAGGGAATCAGTGGTGGTGAATCAGAGATGGCGAATCAGAGGCGGGGAATCAGAGGCAAGGTATCAGACACGGGGAATCAGAGGAGGGAAATCAGAGCTGGGGAATCAGAGGCGGGGTATCAGAGTTGGGGAATCAGAGGTGGGGAATCAGATATGGGGAAACAGAGGCGGGGAATCAGAAGTGGGGAAACAGAGGCAGGGAATCAGATATTGGGGATCAGAGGTGGGGAATCAGAGGCAGGGAATCAGATGTTGGGAATCAGAGCTGAGGAATCAGATATGGGGAATCAGAGATGGGGAATCAGAGGCAGGGAATCAGAGGCGGGGAATCAGAGGTGGGGAATCTGAGTCCGGGAACCAGAGATGGGGAATCAGAGGTGGGGAATCAGATATGGGGAATCAGAGGTGGGGAATCAGAGGCGGTGAATCAGAGATGTGGAATCAGAGGCGGGGAATCAGAGGCAGGGAATCAGACACGGGGAATCAGAGGCGGGGAATCAGAGCTGGGGAAGCAGAGGCGGGGAATCAGAGTTGGGGAATCAGAGGTGGGTAATCAGATATGGGGAAACAGAGGCGGGGAATCAGAGGTGGGGAATCAGAGGCAGAGAATCAGATGTGGGGAATCAGAGCTGGGGAATCAGAGGCGGGGAATGTGAGTTTGGGAATCAGAGGCGGAGAATAAGATATGGGGAATCAGAGGCGGGGAATCAGATATGGGCAATCAGAGGAGGGGAATCAGAGGTTGGGCATCAGAGACGGGAATCAGAATTGGGGAATCAGACATGGGGAATCAGAGAAGGGGAATCAGAGGCAGTGAATCAGAGATGGTGAATCAGAGGCGGGGAATCACAGGCAGGGAATCAGACGCAGGGAATCAGTGGTGGTGAATCCAAGATGGGGAATCAGAGGCGGGGAATCAGAGGCAGGGAATTAGACACGGGGAATCAGAGGTGGGAATCAGAGCTGAGGAAGCAGAGGCGGGGAATCAGAGTTGAGGAATCAGAGGCTGGGAATCAGATATGGGGCATCAGAGGCAGGGAATCAGATAGGGGAATCAGAGGCGGGGAATTAGTGGCAGGGAATCAGAGGCGGGGAATCAGAGGCGGGATATCAGAGGCAGGGAATCAGATGTGGGGAATCAGACATGGGGAATCAGAGGCAGTGAATCAGAGGCGGGGAATCAGAAGCGGGAATCAAAGGCCGGGAATGAGAGGCCGGGAATCAGAGGTGGGGATTCAGAGTCCGGGAATCAGAGATGGGGAATCAGAGGCTGGGAATCAGATATGGGGAATCAGAGGCTGGGAATCAGAGGCGGGGAAACAGAGGTGGCTAATCAGATATGGGGAATCAGAGGTGGGGAATCAGAGGCAGTGAATCAGAGATGGGAAATCAGAGGCGGGGAATCAGAGGCAGGGCATCAGACACGTGGAATCAGATGCGGGGAATCAGAGCTGGGGAATCAGAGGCGGGGAATCAGAGTTGGGGAATCAGAGGTGGGGAATCAGATCTGGGGAAACAGAGGCGGGGAATCAGGGGCGGGGAAACAGAGGCGTGGAATCAGATATTGGGAATCAGAGGTGGGGAATCAGAGGCAGGGAATCAGAATTTGGGAATCAGAGATGGGGAATCAGAGCTGGGGAATCAGAGTCGGGGAATCAGAATTTGGGAATCAGAGATGGGGAATCAGAGATGGGGAATCAGAGGCGCGGAATCAGACGTGTAGAATCAGAGGTGGTTAATCACAGATGGGGAATCAGAGGCAGCGAATCAGAAGCAGGGAATCAGATGCGGGGAATCAGAGGCGGGGAATCAGAGCTGAGGAATCAGAGGCAGGGAATCAGAGTTGGGGAATCAGAGTCGGGGTATCAGATATGGAGAATCAGAGGCGGGGAATCAGAGGCGGGGAAAGATAGGAGGGGTATCAGATATGGGGAACCAGAAGTGGGGAATCGGAGGGCGGGAATCAGAGATGGGGAATCAGAGGCAGGGATTCAGATATGGGGAATCAGAGGCGGGGAATCAGAGGCAGGGAATCAGATGTGGGGAATCAGAGATGGGGAATCAGAGGCAGGGAATCAGAGGCAGGGAATCAGACGCGCGGAATCAGAGGTGGGGAATCATAACTGGGGAATCAGAGGCGAGGAATCAGAGTTGGGGAATCAGAGGCAGGGTATCAGATATGGGGAATCAGAGGCGGGGAATCAGAGGCGGGGAAACTGAGGCGGGGAATCAGATATGGGGAATCAGAGGTGGGGAATCAGAGGCGGTGAATCAGAGATGGGGAATCGGAGGCCGCGAATTAGAGTCAGGGAATCAGATGCGGGTAATCAGAGGTGGGGAATCAGAGCTGGGGAATCAGAGGCGGGGAATCAGAGTCGGGGAATCAGAGGCGGGGAATCAGAGATGGGGAATCAGAGGCGGGGAATCAGAGGCCGGGAATCAGAGGCCGGGAATCATTTGTGGGGAATCAGAGGCCGGGAATTAGCGTTGGTGAATCAGAGATGGGGAATCAGAGGCGGGGATTCAGAGGCGGGGAATCAGACGCGGGGAATCAGAGGCGGGGAATCAGAACTGGGGAATCAGAGGCGGGGAATCTGAGTTTGGGAATCAGAGGCGGGGAATAAGATATGGGGAATCAGAGGCGGGGAATCAGATATGGGGAATCAGAGGTGGGGCATCAGAGGCGGGAATCAGAATTGGGGAATCAGACATGGGGAATCAGAGAAGGGGAATCAGAGGCAGTGAATCAGAGATGGTGAATCAGAGGCGGGGAATCACAGGCAGGGAATCAGACGCAGGGAATCAGTGGTGGTGAATCAGAGATGGCGAATCAGAGGCGGGGAATCAGAGGCAAGGAATCAGACACGGGGAATCAGAGGCGAGAAATCAGAGCTGGGGAATCAGAGGCGGGGTATCAGAGTTGGGGAATCAGAGGTGGGGAATCAGATATGGGGAAACAGAGGCGGGGAATCAGAAGTGGGGAAACAGAGGCAGGGAATCAGATATTGGGGATCAGAGGTGGGGAATCAGAGGCAGGGAATCAGATGTTGGGAATCAGAGCTGAGGAATCAGATATGGGGAATCAGAGATGGGGAATCAGAGGCAGGGAATCAGAGGCGGGGAATCACAGGTGGGGAATCTGAGTCCGGGAACCAGAGATGGGGAATCAGAGGTGGGGAATCAGATATGGGGAATCAGAGGTGGGGAATCAGAGGCGGTGAATCAGAGATGTGGAATCAGAGGCGGGGAATCAGAGGCAGGGAATCAGACACGGGGAATCAGAGGCGGGGAATCAGAGCTGGGGAAGCAGAGGCGGGGAATCAGAGTTGGGGAATCAGAGGTGGGTAATCAGATATGGGGAAACAGAGGCGGGGAATCAGAGGTGGGGAATCAGAGGAAGAGAATCAGATGTGGGGAATCAGAGCTGGGGAATCAGAGGCGGGGAATGTGAGTTTGGGAATCAGAGGCGGAGAATAAGATATGGGGAATCAGAGGCGGGGAATCAGATATGGGCAATCAGAGGAGGGGAATCAGAGGTTGGGCATCAGAGACGGGAATCAGAATTGGGGAATCAGACATGGGGAATCAGAGAAGGGGAATCAGAGGCAGTGAATCAGAGATGGTGAATCAGAGGCGGGGAATCACAGGCAGGGAATCAGACGCAGGGAATCAGTGGTGGTGAATCCAAGATGGGGAATCAGAGGCGGGGAATCAGAGGCAGGGAATTAGACACGGGGAATCAGAGGTGGGAATCAGAGCTGAGGAAGCAGAGGCGGGGAATCAGAGTTGAGGAATCAGAGGCTGGGAATCAGATATGGGGCATCAGAGGCAGGGAATCAGATAGGGGAATCAGAGGCGGGGAATTAGTGGCAGGGAATCAGAGGCGGGGAATCAGAGGCAGGATATCAGAGGCAGGGAATCAGATGTGGGGAATCAGACATGGGGAATCAGAGGCAGTGAATCAGAGGCGGGGAATCAGAAGCGGGAATCAAAGGCCGGGAATGAGAGGCCGGGAATCAGAGGTGGGGATTCAGAGTCCGGGAATCAGAGATGGGGAATCAGAGGCTGGGAATCAGATATGGGGAATCAGAGGCTGGGAATCAGAGGCGGGGAAACAGAGGTGGCTAATCAGATATGGGGAATCAGAGGTGGGGAATCAGAGGCAGTGAATCAGAGATGGGAAATCAGAGGCGGGGAATCAGAGGCAGGGCATCAGACACGTGGAATCAGATGCGGGGAATCAGAGCTGGGGAATCAGAGGCGGGGAATCAGAGTTGGGGAATCAGAGGTGGGGAATCAGATCTGGGGAAACAGAGGCGGGGAATCAGGGGCGGGGATACAGAGGCGGGGAATCAGATATTGGGAATCAGAGGTGGGGAATCAGAGGCAGGGAATCAGAATTTGGGAATCAGAGATGGGGAATCAGAGCTGGGGAATCAGAGTCGGGGAATCAGAATTTGGGAATCAGAGATGGGGAATCAGAGATGGGGAATCAGAGGCGCGGAATCAGACGTGTAGAATCAGAGGTGGTTAATCACAGATGGGGAATCAGAGGCAGCGAATCAGAAGCAGGGAATCAGATGCGGGGAATCAGAGGCGGGGAATCAGAGCTGAGGAATCAGAGGCAGGGAATCAGAGTTGGGGAATCAGAGTCGGGGTATCAGATATGGAGAATCAGAGGCGGGGAATCAGAGGCGGGGAAAGATAGGAGGGGTATCAGATATGGGGAACCAGAAGTGGGGAATCGGAGGGCGGGAATCAGAGATGGGGAATCAGAGGCAGGGATTCAGATATGGGGAATCAGAGGCGGGGAATCAGAGGCAGGGAATCAGATGTGGGGAATCAGAGATGGGGAATCAGAGGCAGGGAATCAGAGGCGGGGAATCAGAAGCGGGGAATCATATTCCGGGAATCAGATGCTGGGAATCAGAGGTGGGGAATCTGAGTCCGGGAATCAGAGATGGGGAATCAGAGGCGGGGAATCAGATATGGGGAATCAGAAGCGGGGAATCAGAGGCGGGGTAACAGAGAGGCTTATCAGATATGGGGAATCTGAGGTGGTGAATCAGAGGCGGTGAATCAGAGATGGGGAATCAGAGGCGGGGAATCAGAGGCAGGGAATCAGACACGGGGAATCAGAGTCGGGGAATCAAAGCTGGGGATTCAGAGGCGGGGAATCAGAGTTGGGGAATCAGAGGTGGGGAATCAGATATGGGGAAACAGAGGCGGGGAATCAGAGGTGGGGAAACAGAGGCAGGGAATCAGATATTGGGAATCAGAGGTGGGGAATCAGAGGCAGGGAATCAGATGTGGGGAATCAGAGCTGGGGAATCAGAGGCGGGGAATCTGAGTTTGGGAATCAGAGTCGGGGAATAAGATATGGGGAATCAGAGGCGGGGAATCAGATATGGGGAATCAGAGGAGGGGAATCAGAGGTGGGGCATCAGAGGCGGGAATCAGAATTGGGGAATCAGACATGGGGAGTCAGAGAAGGGGAATCAGAGGCAGTGAATCAGAGATGGTGAATCAGAGGCGGGGAATCACAGGCAGGGAATCAGACGCAGGGAATCAGTGGTGGTGAATCCAAGATGGGGAATCAGAGGCGGGGAATCAGAGGCAGGGAATTAGACACGGGGAATCAGAGGTGGGGAATCAGAGCTGAGGAATCAGAGGCGGGGAATCAGAGTTGGGGAATCAGAGGCAGGGAATCAGATATGGGGCATCAGAGGCAGGGAATCAGATATGGGGAATCAGAGGCGGGGAATTAGTGGCATGGAATCAGAGGCGGGGAATCAGAGGCGGGGTATCAGAGGCAGGGAATCAGATGTGGGGAATCAGACATGGGGAATCAGAGGCAGGGAATCAGAGGCGGGGAATTACAAGCGGGGAATCATAGGCCGGGAATCAGAGGCCGGGAATCCGATATGGGGAATCAGCGGCGGGGAAACTGAGGCGGGGAATCAGATGCGGAGAATCAGAGGTGGTTAATCACAGATGGGGAATCAGAGGCAGGGAATCAGACGCGGGGAAACAGAGGCGGGGAATCAGAGCTGGGGAATCAGAGGCGGGGAATCAGAGTTGGGGAATCAGAGGAGGGGAATCAGATATGGGGAATCAGAGGCGGGGAATCAGAGGCGGGGTAACAGAGATGGGGAATCAGAGGCAGGGAATCACAGGCAGAGAATCAGACGTGGGGAATCAGAGGCGGGGAATCATAGTTGGCGAATCACAGGCGGGGAATAAGAGTTGGGGAATCAGAGGCGGGGAATCTGATATGGGGAATCAGAGGCGGGGAATCAGAGGCAGGGAAACAGAGGCGGGGAATCAGACATGGGGAATCAGAGGCGGGGGATCAGAGCGGGGAATCAGAGTTGGGGAATCAGAGGCGGGGAATTAGATATGGGGAAACAGAGGCGGGGAATCATAGGCGGGGAAACAGATGCGGGGAATCAGATATGGGGAATCAGAGGTGGTGAATCAAAGGCGCTGAATCAGAGATGGGGAATCAGAGGCGGGGAATCAGAGGCAGGGAATCAAACACGGGGAATCAGAGGCGGGGAATCAGAGTTGGGGAATCAGAGTTGGGGAATCAGATATGGGGAAACAGAGGCGGTGATTCAGAGGCGGTGAAACAGAGGCGGGGAATCAGATATGGGGAATCAGAGGTGGGGTATCAGAGGTTGGGAATCAGAGGCAGGGAATCAGAGGCGGGGAATCAGAGGCGGAAAATCAGAGGCAGGGAATCAGATGTGCAGAATCAGAAATGGGGAATCAGAGGCAGGGAATCAGAGGTGGGGAATCAGAGGCAGGGAATCAGAGGCCGGGAATCAGAGGCGGGGTATCAGATATGGGGAATCAGAGGTGGGGAATCAGAGGCAGGGAATCAGATGTGCGGAATCAGAGATGGGGAATCAGAGGCAGGGAAACAGAGGTGGGGAATCAGATATGGGGAATCAGAGATGGCGAATCAATGGCGCTGAATCAGAGATGGGGAATCAGAGGCGGGGAATCAGAGTTGGTGAATCAGAGGCGTGGAATCAGATATGGGGAAACAGAGGTGGGGAATCAGAGGTGGGGAAACAGAGGTGGGGAATCAGATATGGGGAATCAGAGGTGGTGAATCAGAGGTTGGGAATCAGAGGCAGGGAATCAGAGGCGGGGAATCAGAGGCGGGGAATCAGAGGCAGGGAATCAGATGTACGGAATCAGAAATGGGGAATCAGAGGCGGGGAATCAGATGCGGAGAATCAGAGGTGGTTAATCACAGATGGGGAATCAGAGGCAGGGAATCAGAAGCAGGGAATCAGACGCGGGGAATCAGTGGTGGGGAATCATAACTGGGGAATCAGAGGCGGGGAATCAGAGTTGGGGAATCAGAGGTGGGGTATCAGATATGGGGAATCAGAGGCGGGGAATCAGAGGCAGGGAAACTGAGGCGGGGAATCAGATATGGGGAATCAGAGGTGGGGAATCAGAGGCGGTGAATCAGAGATGGGGAATCAGAGGCCGGGAATTAGAGTCAGGGAATCAGACGCGGGTAATCAGAGGTGGGGAATCAGAGCTGGGGAATCAGAGGCGGGGAATCAGAGTCGGGGAATCAGAGGCGGGGAATCAGAGATGGGGAATCAGAGGCGGGGAATCAGAGGCCGGGAATCAGAGGCCGGGAATCAGTTGTGGGGAATCAGAGGCCGGGAATTAGCGGTGGTGAATCAGAGATGGGGAATCAGAGGCGGTGATTCAGAGGCGGGGAATCAGACGCGGGGAATCAGAGGCGGGGAATCAGAGCTGGGGAATCAGAGGCGGGGAATCAGATATGGGGAACCAGAGGCGGGGAATCAGATATGGGGAATCAGAGGAGGGGAATCAGAGGTGGGGCATCAGAGGCGGGAATCAAAATTGGGGAATCAGACATGGGGAATCAGAGAAGGGGAATCAGAGGCAGTGAATCAGAGATGGTGAATCAGAGGCGGGGAATCACAGGCAGGAAATCAGACGCAGGGAATCAGTGGTGGTGAATCAGAGATGGGGAATCAGAGGCGGGGAATCAGAGGCAAGGAATCAGACACGGGGAATCAGAGGCGGGGAATCAGAGCTGGGGAATCAGAGGCGGGGAATCAGAGTTCGGGAATCAGAGGTGGGGAATCAGATATGGGGAAACAGAGGCGGGGAATCAGAAGTGGGGAAACAGAGGCAGGGAATCAGATATTGGGAATCAGAGGTGGGGAATCAGAGGCAGGGAATCAGATGTTGGGAATCAGAGCTGGGGAATCAGATATGGGGAATCAGAGATGGGGAATCAGAGGCAGGGAATCAGAAGCGGGGAATCAGAGGTGGGGAATCTCAGTCCGGGAATCAGAGATGGGGAATCAGAGGCGGGGAATCAGATATGGGGAATCAGAAGTGGGGAATCAGAGGCGGGGAAACAGAGATGGCTTATCAGATATGGGGAATCAGATGTGGGGAATCAGAGGCGGTGAATCAGAGATGTGGAATCAGAGGCGGGGAATCAGAGGCAGGGAATCAGACACGGGGAATCAGAGGCGGGGTATCAGAGCTGGGGAATCAGAGGCGGGGAATCAGAGTTGGGGAATCAGAGGTGGGTAATCAGATATGGGGAAACAGAGGAGGGGAATCAGAGGTGGGGAATAAGAGGCAGAGAATCAGATGTGGGGAATCAGAGGCGGGGAATCTGAGTTTGGGGATCAGAGGCGGAGAATAAGATATGGGGAATCAGAGGCGGGGAATCAGATATGGGCACTCAGAGGAGGGGAATCAGAGGTTGGGCATCAGAGGCGGGAATCAGAATTGGGGAATCAGACATGGGGAATCAGAGAAGGAGAATCAGAGGCAGTGAATCAGAGATGGTGAACCAGAGGCGGGGAATCACAGGCAGGGAATCAGACGCAGGGAATCAGTGGTTGTGAATACAAGATGGGGAATCAGAGGCGGGGAATCAGAGGCAGGGAATTAGACACGGGGAATCAGAGGTGGGGAATCAGAGCTGAGGAATCAGAGGCGGGGAATCAGAGTTGGGGAATCAGAAGCTGGGAATCAGATATGGGGCATCAGAGGCAGGGAATCAGATAGGGGAATCAGAGGCGGGGAATTAGTGGCAGGGAATCAGAGGCAGGGAATCAGAGGCGGGATATCAGAGGCAGGGAATCAGATGTGGGGAATCAGACCTGGGGAATCAGAGGCAGGGAATCAGAGGCGGGGAATCAGAAGCGGGAATCAAAGGCCGGGAATGAGAGTCCGGGAATCAGAGGTGGGGAATCAGAGGCTGGGAATCAGATATGGGGAATCAGAGGCTGGGAATCAGAGGCGGGGAAACAGAGGTGGCTAATCAGATATGGGGAATCAGAGGTGGGGAATCAGAGGCAGTGAATCAGAGATGGGAAATCAGAGGCGGGGAATCAGAGGCAGGGCATCAGACACGTGGAATCAGAGGCGGGGAATCAGAGCTGGGGAATCAGAGGCGGGGAATCAGAGTTGGGGAATCAGAGGTGGGGAATCAGATATGGGGAAACAGAGGCGTGGAATCAGAGGCGGGGAAACAGAGGCGGGGAATCAGATATTGGGAATCAGAGGTGGGGAATCAGAGGTGGGGAATCAGAGGCAGGGAATCAGAATTTGGGAATCAGAGATGGGGAATCAGAACTGGGGAATCAGAGGCGGGGAATCAGAATTTGGGAATCAGAGATGGGGAATCAGAGATGGGGAATCAGAGGCGCTGTAATCAGACGTGGAGAATCAGAGGTGGTTAATCACAGATGGGGAATCAGAGGCAGGGAATTAGAAGCAGGGAATCAGACGCGGGGAATCAGAGGCGGGGAATCAGAGCTGAGGAATCAGAGGCGGGGAATCAGAGTTGGGGAATCAGAGGCAGGGAATCAGATATGGGGAATCAGAGGCGGGGAATCAGAAGCAGGGAATCAGATGTGGGGAATCAGAGATGGGGAGTCAGAGGCAGGGAATCAGAGGCGGGGAATCAGAAGCGGGGAATCATATTCCGGGAATCAGAGGCTGGGAATCAGAGGTGGGGAATCTGAGTCCGGGAATCAGAGATGGGGAATCAGAGGCGGGGAATCAGATATGGGGAATCAGAGGCGGGGTAACAGAGATGGCTTATCAGATATGGGGAATCTGAGGTGGTGAATCAGAGGCGGTGAATCAGATATGGGGAATCAGAGGCGGGGATACTGAGGCGGGGAATCAGACGCGGAGAATCAGAGGTGGTTAATCACAGATGGGGAATCAGAGGCAGGGAATCAGAAGCAGGGAATCAGACGCGCGGAATCAGAGGTGGGGAATCATAACTGGGGAATCAGAGGCGAGGAATCAGAGTTGGGGAATCAGAGGCAGGGTATCAGATATGGGGAATCAGAGGCGGGGAATCAGAGGCGGGGAAACTGAGGCGGGGAATCAGATATGGGGAATCAGAGGTGGGGAATCAGAGGCGGTGAATCAGAGATGGGGAATCGGAGGCCGCGAATTAGAGTCAGGGAATCAGATGCGGGTAATCAGAGGTGGGGAATCAGAGCTGGGGAATCAGAGGCGGGGAATCAGAGTCGGGGAATCAGAGGCGGGGAATCAGAGATGGGGAATCAGAGGCGGGGAATCAGAGGCCGGGAATCAGAGGCCGGGAATCATTTGTGGGGAATCAGAGGCCGGGAATTAGCGTTGGTGAATCAGAGATGGGGAATCAGAGGCGGGGATTCAGAGGCGGGGAATCAGACGCGGGGAATCAGAGGCGGGGAATCAGAACTGGGGAATCAGAGGCGGGGAATCTGAGTTTGGGAATCAGAGGCGGGGAATAAGATATGGGGAATCAGAGGCGGGGAATCAGATATGGGGAATCAGAGGTGGGGCATCAGAGGCGGGAATCAGAATTGGGGAATCAGACATGGGGAATCAGAGAAGGGGAATCAGAGGCAGTGAATCAGAGATGGTGAATCAGAGGCGGGGAATCACAGGCAGGGAATCAGACGCAGGGAATCAGTGGTGGTGAATCAGAGATGGCGAATCAGAGGCGGGGAATCAGAGGCAAGGAATCAGACACGGGGAATCAGAGGCGGGAAATCAGAGCTGGGGAATCAGAGGCGGGGTATCAGAGTTGGGGAATCAGAGGTGGGGAATCAGATATGGGGAAACAGAGGCGGGGAATCAGAAGTGGGGAAACAGAGGCAGGGAATCAGATATTGGGGATCAGAGGTGGGGAATCAGAGGCAGGGAATCAGATGTTGGGAATCAGAGCTGAGGAATCAGATATGGGGAATCAGAGATGGGGAATCAGAGGCAGGGAATCAGAGGCGGGGAATCAGAGGTGGGGAATCTGAGTCCGGGAACCAGAGATGGGGAATCAGAGGTGGGGAATCAGATATGGGGAATCAGAGGTGGGGAATCAGAGGCGGTGAATCAGAGATGTGGAATCAGAGGCGGGGAATCAGAGGCAGGGAATCAGACACGGGGAATCAGAGGCGGGGAATCAGAGCTGGGGAAGCAGAGGCGGGGAATCAGAGTTGGGGAATCAGAGGTGGGTAATCAGATATGGGGAAACAGAGGCGGGGAATCAGAGGTGGGGAATCAGAGGCAGAGAATCAGATGTGGGGAATCAGAGCTGGGGAATCAGAGGCGGGGAATGTGAGTTTGGGAATCAGAGGCGGAGAATAAGATATGGGGAATCAGAGGCGGGGAATCAGATATGGGCAATCAGAGGAGGGGAATCAGAGGTTGGGCATCAGAGACGGGAATCAGAATTGGGGAATCAGACATGGGGAATCAGAGAAGGGGAATCAGAGGCAGTGAATCAGAGATGGTGAATCAGAGGCGGGGAATCACAGGCAGGGAATCAGACGCAGGGAATCAGTGGTGGTGAATCCAAGATGGGGAATCAGAGGCGGGGAATCAGAGGCAGGGAATTAGACACGGGGAATCAGAGGTGGGAATCAGAGCTGAGGAAGCAGAGGCGGGGAATCAGAGTTGAGGAATCAGAGGCTGGGAATCAGATATGGGGCATCAGAGGCAGGGAATCAGATAGGGGAATCAGAGGCGGGGAATTAGTGGCAGGGAATCAGAGGCGGGGAATCAGAGGCGGGATATCAGAGGCAGGGAATCAGATGTGGGGAATCAGACATGGGGAATCAGAGGCAGTGAATCAGAGGCGGGGAATCAGAAGCGGGAATCAAAGGCCGGGAATGAGAGGCCGGGAATCAGAGGTGGGGATTCAGAGTCCGGGAATCAGAGATGGGGAATCAGAGGCTGGGAATCAGATATGGGGAATCAGAGGCTGGGAATCAGAGGCGGGGAAACAGAGGTGGCTAATCAGATATGGGGAATCAGACGTGGGGAATCAGAGGCAGTGAATCAGAGATGGGAAATCAGAGGCGGGGAATCAGAGGCAGGGCATCAGACACGTGGAATCAGATGCGGGGAATCAGAGCTGGGGAATCAGAGGCGGGGAATCAGAGTTGGGGAATCAGAGGTGGGGAATCAGATCTGGGGAAACAGAGGCGGGGAATCAGGGGCGGGGAAACAGATGCGGGGAATCAGATATTGGGAATCAGAGGTGGGGAATCAGAGGCAGGGAATCAGAATTTGGGAATCAGAGATGGGGAATCAGAGCTGGGGAATCAGAGGCGGGGAATCAGAATTTGGGAATCAGAGATGGGGAATCAGAGATGGGGAATCAGAGGCGCGGAATCAGACATGGAGAATCAGAGGCGGTTAATCACAGATGGGGAATCAGAGGCAGGGAATCAGAAGCAGGGAATCAGACGCGGGGAATCAGAGGCGGGGAATCAGAGCTGAGGAATCAGAGGCGGGGAATCAGAGTTGGGGAATCAGAGTCGGGGTATCAGATATGGAGAATCAGAGGCGGGGAATCAGAGGCGGGGAAAGAGAGGAGGGGAATCAGAGGCGGGGAATCAGAGTTGGGGAATCAGAGGTGGGAATCAGATATGGGGCATCAGAGGCAGGGAATCAGATAGGGGAATCAGAGGCGGGGAATTAGTGGCAGGGAATCAGATATGGGGAATCAGAGGCGGGATATCAGAGGCAGGGAATCAGATGTGGGGAATCAGACATGGGGAATCAGAGGCAGTGAATCAGAGGCGGGGAATCAGAAGCGGGAATCAAAGGCCGGGAATGAGAGGCCGGGAATCAGAGGTGGGGATTCAGAGTCCGGGAATCAGAGATGGGGAATCAGAGGCTGGGAATCAGATATGGGGAATCAGAGGCTGGGAATCAGAGGCGGGGAAACAGAGGTGGCTAATCAGATATGGGGAATCAGAGGTGGGGAATCAGAGGCAGTGAATCAGAGATGGAAAATCAGAGGCGGGGAATCAGAGGCAGGGCATCAGACACGTGGAATCAGATGCGGGGAATCAGAGCTGGTGAATCAGAGGTGGGGAATCAGAGTTGGGGAATCAGAGGTGGGGAATCAGATATGGGGAAACAGAGGCGGGGAATCAGGGGCGGGGAAACAGAGGCGGGGAAACAGATATTGGGAATCAGAGGTGGGGAATCAGAGGCAGGGAATCAGAATTTGGGAATCAGAGATGGGGAATCAGAGCTGGGGAATCAGAGGCGGGGAATCAGAATTTCGGAATCAGAGATGGGGAATCAGAGATGGGGAATCAGAGGCGCGGAATCAGACGTGGAGAATCAGAGGTGGTTAATCACAGATGGGGAATCAGAGGCAGGGAATCAGAAGCAGGGAATCAGACGCGGGGAATCAGAGGCGGGGAATCAGAGCTGAGGAATCAGAGGCGGGGAATCAGAGTTGGGGAATCAGAGTCGGGGTATCAGATATGGAGAATCAGAGGCGGGGAATCAGAGGCGGGGAAAGAGAGGAGGGGTATCAGATATGGGGAACCAGAGGTGGGGAATCGGAGGGCGGGAATCAGAGATGGGGAATCAGAGGCAGGGAATCAGATATGGGGAATCAGAGGCGGGGAATCAGAGGCAGGGAATCAGATGTGGGGAATCAGAGATGGGGAATCAGAGGCAGGGAATCAGAGGCGGGGAATCAGAAGCGGGGAATTATATTCCGGGAATCAGATGCTGGGAATCAGAGGTGGAGAATCTGAGTCCGGGAATCAGAGATGGGGAATCAGAGGCGGGGAATCAGATATGGGGAATCAGAAGCGGGGAATCAGAGGCAGGGAATCAGACACGGGGAATCAGAGGCGGGGAAACAAAGCTGGGGATTCAGATGCGGGGAATCAGATTTGGGGAATCAGAGGTGGGGAATCAGATATGGGGAAGCAGAGGCGGGGAATCAGAGGTGGGGAAACAGAGGCAGGGAATCAGATATTGGGAATCAGAGGTGGGGAATCAGAGGCAGGGAATCAGATGTGGGGAATCAGAGCTGGGGAATCAGAGGCGGGGAATCTGAGTTTGGGAATCAGAGTCGGGGAATAAGATATGGGGAATCAGAGGCGGGGAATCAGATATGGGCAATCAGAGGAGGGGAATCAGAGGTGGGGCATCAGAGGCGGGAATAAGAATTGGGGAATCAGACATGGGGAATCAGAGAAGGGGAATCAGAGGCAGTGAATCAGAGATGGTGAATCAGAGGCGGGGAATCACAGGCAGGGAATCAGACGCAGGGAATCAGTGGTGGTGAATCCAAGATGGGGAATCAGAGGCGGGGAATCAGAGGCAGGGAATTAGACACGGGGAATCAGAGGTGGGGAATCAGAGCTGAGGAATCAGAGGCGGGGAATCAGAGTTGGGGAATCAGAGGCAGGGAATCAGATATGGGGCATCAGAGGCAGGGAATCAGATATGGGGAATCAGAGGCGGGGAATTAGTGGCATGGAATCAGAGGCGGGGAATCAGAGGCGGGGTATCAGAGGCAGGGAATCAGATGTGGGGAATCAGACATGGGGAATCAGAGGCAGGGAATCAGAGGCGGGGAATTACAAGCGGGGAATCATAGGCCGGGAATCAGATGCCGGGAATCAGATATGGGGAATCAGCGGCGGGGAAACTGAGGCGGGGAATCAGACGTGGAGAATCAGAGGTGGTTAATCACAGATGGGGAATCAGAGGCAGGGAATCAGAAGCAGGGAATCAGACGCGGGGAATCAGAGGTGGGGAATCATAACTGGGGAATAAGAGGAGGGGAATCAGAGTTGGGGAATCAGAGGCGGGGAATCTGAGTTTGGGAATCAGAGTCGGGGAATAAGATATGGGGAATCAGAGGCGGGGAATCAGATATGGGCAATCAGAGGAGGGGAATCAGAGGTGGGGCATCAGAGGCGGGAATCAGAATTGGGGAATCAGACATGGGGAATCAGAGAAGGGGAATCAGAGGCAGTGAATCAGAGATGGTGAATCAGAGGCGGGGAATAACAGGCAGGGAATCAGACGCAGGGAATCAGTGGTGGTGAATCCAAGATGGGGAATCAGAGGCGGGGAATCAGAGGCAGGGAATTAGACACGGGGAATCAGAGGTGGGGAATCAGAGCTGAGGAATCAGAGGCGGGGAATCAGAGTTGGGGAATCAGAGGCAGGGAATCAGATATGGGGCATCAGAGGCAGGGAATCAGATATGGGGAATCAGAGGCGGGGAATCATAACTGGGGAATCAAAGGCGGGGAATCAGAGTTGGGGAATCAGAGGCGGGGTATCAGATATGGGGAATCAGAGGCGGGGAATCAGAGGCGGGGAAACTGAGGCGGGGAATCAGATATGGGGAATCAGAGGTGGGGAATCAGAGGCGGTGAATCAGAGATGGGGAATCAGAGGCCGGGAATTAGAGTCAGGGAATCAGACGCGCGTAATCAGAGGTGGGGAATCAGAGCTGGGGAATCAGAGGCGGGGAATCAGAGTCGGGGAATCAGAGGCGGGGAATCAGAGATGGGGAATCAGAGGCGGGGAATCAGAGGCCGGGAATCAGAGGCCGGGAATCGGTTGTGGGGAATCAGAGGCCGGGAATTAGCGGTGGTGAATCAGAGATGGGGAATCAGAGGCGGGGATTCAGAGGCGGGGAATCAGACGCGGGGAATCAGAGGCGGGGAATCAGAGCTGGGGAATCAGAGGCGGGGAATCTGAGTTTGGGAATCAGTGGCGGGGAATAAGATATGGGGAATCAGAGGCGGGGAATCAGATATGGGGAATCAGAGGAGGGGAATCAGAGGTGGGGCATCAGAGGCGGGAATCAGAATTGGGGAATCAGACATGGGGAATCAGACGCAGGGAATCAGAGGCAGTGAATCAGAGATGGTGAATCAGAGGCGGGGAATCAGAGGCAAGGAATCAGACACGGGGAATCAGAGGCGGGGAATCAGAGCTGGGGAATCAGAGGCGGGGAATCAGAGTTGGGGAATCAGAGGTGGGGAATCAGATATGGGGAAACAGAGGCGGGGAATCAGAAGTGAGGAAACAGAGGCAGGGAATCAGATATTGGGAATCAGAGGTGGGGAATCAGAGGCAGGGAATCAGATGTTGGGAATCAGAGCTGGGGAATCAGATATGGGGAATCAGAGATGGGGAATCAGAGGCAGGGAATCAGAGGCGGGGAATCAGAGGTGGGGAATCTGAGTCCGGGAATCAGAGATGGGGAATCAGAGGCGGGGAATCAGATATGGGGAATCAGAGGTGGGGAATCAGAGGCGGGGAAACAGAGATGGCTTATCAGATATGGGGAATCAGAGGTGGGGAATCAGAGGCGGTGAATCAGAGATGTGGAATCAGAGGCGGCAAATCAGAGGCAGGGAATCAGACACGGGGAATCAGAGGCGGGGAATCAGAGCTGGGGAATCAGAGGCGGGGAATCAGAGTTGGGGAATCAGAGGTGGGTAATCAGATATGGGGAAACAGAGGCGGGGAATCAGAGGTGGGGAATCAGAGGCAGAGAATCAGATGTGGGGAATCAGAGGCGGTGAATCTGAGTTTGGGGATCAGAGGCGGAGAATAAGATATGGGGAATCAGAGGCGGGGAATCAGATATGGGCAATCAGAGGAGGGGAATCAGAGGTTGGGCATCAGAGGCGGGAATCAGAATTGGGGAATCAGACATGGGAATCAGAGAAGGGGAATCAGAGGCAGTGAATCAGAGATGGTGAATCAGAGGTGGGGAATCACAGGCAGGGAATCAGACGCAGGGAATCAGTGGTGGTGAATACAAGATGGGGAATCAGAGGCGGGGAATCAGAGGCAGGGAATTAGACACGGGGAATCAGAGGTGGGGAATCAGAGCTGAGGAATCAGAGGCGGGGAATCAGAGTTGGGGAATCAGAGGCTGGGAATCACATATGGGGCATCAGAGGCAGGGAATCAGATAGGGGAATCAGAGGCGGGGAATTAGTGGCAGGGAATCAGAGGCAGGGAATCAGAGGCAGGATATCAGAGGCAGGGAATCAGATGTGGGGAATCAGACATGGGGAATCAGAGGCAGGGAATCAGAGGCGGGGAATCAGAATCGGGAATCAAAGGCCGGGAATGAGAGTCCGGGAATCAGAGGTGGGGAAGCAGAGGCTGGGAATCAGATATGGGGAATCAGAGGCTGGGAATCAGAGGCGGGGAAACAGAGGTGGCTAATCAGATATGGGGAATCAGAGGTGGGGAATCAGAGGCAGTGAATCAGAGATGGGAAATCAGAGGCGGGGAATCAGAGGCAGGGCATCAGACACGTGGAATCAGAGGCGGGGAATCAGAGCTGGGGAATCAGAGGCGGGGAATCAGATTGGGGAATCAGAGGTGGGGAATCAGATATGGGGAAACAGAGGCGGGGAATCAGAGGCGGGGAAACAGAGGCGGGGAATCAGATATTGGGAATAATAGGTGGGGAATCAGAGGCAGGCAATCAGAATTTGGGAATCAGAGATGGGGAATCAGAGCTGGGGAATCAGAGGCGGGGAATCAGAATTTGGGAATCAGAGATGGGGATTCAGAGATGGGGAATCAGAGGCGCGGAATAAGACGTGGAGAATCAGAGGTGGTTAATCACAGATGGGGAATCAGAGGCAGGGAATCAGAAGCAGGGAATCAGACGCGGGGAATCAGAGGTGGGGAATCATAGCTGGGGAATCAGAGGCGGGGAATCAGAGTTGGGGAATCAGAGATGGGGAATCCGAGGCGGGGTATCAGATATGGGGAATCAGACATGGGGAATCAGAGGCAGGGAATCAGAGGCGGGGAATCAGAAGCGGGAATCAAAGGCCGGGAATGAGAGGCCGGGAATCAGAGGTGGGGATTCAGAGTCCGGGAATCAGAGATGGGGAATCAGAGGCTGGGAATCAGATATGGGGAATCAGAGGCTGGGAATCAGAGGCGGGGAAACAGAGGTGGCTAATCAGATATGGGGAATCAGAGGTGGGGAATCAGAGGCAGTGAATCAGAGATGGGAAATCAGAGGAGGGGAATCAGAGGCAGGGCATCAGACACGTGGAATCAGAGGCGGGGAATCACAGCTGGGGAATCAGAGGCGGGGAATCAGAGTTGGGGAATCAGAGGTGGGGAATCAGATATGGGGAAACAGAGGTGGGGAATCAGAGGCGGGGAAACAGAGGCGGGGAATCAGATATTGGGAATCAGAGGTGGGGAATCAGAGGCAGGGAATCAGAATTTGGGAATCAGAGATGGGGAATCAGAGCTGGGGAATCAGAGGTGGGGAATCAGAATTTGGGAATCGGAGATGGGGAATCAGAGATGGGGAATCAGAGGCGCGGAATCAGACGTGGAGAATCAGAGGTGGTTAATCACAGATGGGGAATCAGAGGCAGGGAATCAGAAGCAGGGAATCAGACGCGGGGAATCAGAGGTGGGGAATCATAGCTGGGGAATCAGAGGCGGGGAATCAGAGTTGGGGAATCAGAGTTGGGGAATCCGAGGCGGGGTATCAGATATGAGGAATCAGAGGTGGGGAATCAGAGGCGGTGAATCAGAGATGGGGAATCAGAGACGGGGAATTAGATTCAGGGAATCAGACGCGGGTAATCAGAGGTGGGGAATCAGAGCTCGTGAATCAGAGATGGGGAATCAGAGGCAGGGAATCAGAGGCGGGGAATTAGAAGCGGGGAATCGTAGGCCGGGAATCAGAGGCTGGGAAACTGAGGCGGGGAATCAGACGCGGAGAATCAGAGGTGGTTAATCACAGATGGGGAATCAGAGGCAGGGAATCAGAAGCAGGGAATCAGACACGGGGAATCAGAAGTGGGGAATCATAACTGGGGAATCAGAGGCGGGGAATCAGAGTTGGGGAATCAGAGGCGGGGTATCAGATATGGGGAATCAGACACGGGGAATCAGAGGCAGGGAATCAGAGGCGGGGAATCAGAAGCGGGAATCAAAGGCCGGGAATGAGAGGCCGGGAATCAGAGGTGGGGATTCAGAGTCCGGGAATTAGAGTCAGGGAATCAGACGCGGGTAATCAGAGGTGGGGAATCAGAGCTGGGGAATCAGAGGCAGGGAATCAGAGTCGGGGAATCAGAGGCGGGGAATCAGAGATGGGGAATCAGAGGCGGGGAATCAGAGGCCGGGAATCAGAGGCCGGGAATCAGTAGTGGGGAATCAGAGGCCGGGAATTAGCGGTGGTGAATCAGAGATGGGGAATCAGAGGCGGGGATTCAGAGGCGGAGAATCAGACGCGGGGAATCAGAGGCGGGGAATCAGAGCTGGGGAATTAGAGGCGGGGAATCTGAGTTGGGGAATCAGAGGCGGGGAATAAGATATGGGGAATCAGAGGAGGGGAATCAGAGGTGGGGCATCAGAGGCGGGAATCAGAATTGGGGAATCAGACATGGGGAATCATGAAGGGGAATCAGAGGCAGTGAATCAGAGATGGTGAATCAGAGGCGGGGAATCACAGGCAGGGAATCAGACGCAGGGAATCAGTGGTGGTGAATCCAAGATGGGGAATCAGAGTTGGGGAATCAGAGGTGGGGAATCAGATATGGGGAAACAGAGGCGGGGAATCAGAAGTGGGGAAACAGAGGCAGGGAATCAGATATTGGGAATCAGAGGTGGGGAATCAGAGGCAGGGAATCAGATGTTGGGAATCAGAGCTGGGGAATCAGATATGGGAAATCAGAGATGGGGAATCAGAGGCAGGGAATCAGATGCGGGGAATCAGAGGTGGGGAATCTGAGTCCGGGAATCAGAGATGGGGAATCAGAGGCGGGGAATCAGATATGGGGAATCAGAGGTGGGGAATCAGAGGCGGGGAAACAGAGATGGCTTATCAGATATGGGGAATCAGAGGTGGGGAATCAGAGGCGGTGAATCAGAGATGTGGAATCAGAGGCGGGGAATCAGAGATGGGGAATCAGAGGCGGGGAATCAGAGGCCGGGAATCAGAGGCCGGGAATCAGTAGTGGGGAATCAGAGGCCGGGAATTAGCGGTGGTGAATCAGACATGGGAAATCAGAGAAGGGGAATCAGAGGCAGTGAATCAGAGATGGTGAATCAGAGGCGGGGAATCACAGGCAGGGAATCAGACGCATGGAATCAGTGGTGGTGAATCAGAGATGGGGAATCAGAGGCGGGGAAACTGAGGCGGGGAATCAGACGCGGAGAATCAGAGGTGGTTAATCACAGATGGGGAATCAGAGGCAGGGAATCAGAAGCAGGGAATCAGACGCGGGAAATCAGAAGTGTGGAATCATAACTGGGGAATCAGAGGCGGGGAATCAGAGTTGGGGAATCAGAGGCGGGTTATCAGATATGGGGAATCAGAGGCGGGGAATCAGAGGCGGGGAAACTGAGGCTGGGAATCAGATATGGGGAATCAGAGGCCGGGAATTAGAATCAGGGAATCAGACGCGGGTAATCAGAGGTGGGGAATCAGAGCTGGGGAATCAGAGGCAGGGAATCAGAGTCGGGGAATCAGAGGCGGGGAATCAGAGATGGGGAATCATAGGCGGGGAATCAGAGGCCGGGAATCAGAGGCCGGGAATCAGTAGTGGGGAATCAGAGGCCGGGAATTAGCGGTGGTGAATCAGAGATGGGGAATCAGAGGCGGGGATTCAGAGGCGGGGAATCAGACGCGAGGAATCAGAGTCGGGGAATCGGAGCTGGGGAATCAGAGGCGGGGAATCAGAATCGGGGAATCAGAGGTGGGGAATCAGAGATGGGGAATCAGAGGCGTGGAATCAGAGGCCGGGAATCAGAGGCCGGGAATCAGTAGTGGGGAATCAGAGGCGGGAATCAGAATTGGGGAATCAGACATGGGGAATCAGAGAAGGGGAATCAGAGGCAGTGAATCAGAGATGGTGAATCAGAGGCGGGGAATCACAGGCAGGGAATCAGACGCAGGGAATCAGTGGTGGTGAATCAGAGATGGGGAATCAGAGGCGGGGAATCAGAGGCAAGGAATCAGACACGGGGAATCAGAGGCGGGGAATCAGAGCTGGGGAATCAGAGGCGGGGAATCAGAGTTGGGGAATCAGAGGTGGGGAATCAGATATGGGGAAACAGAGGCGGGGAATCAGAAGTGGGGAAACAGAGGCAGGGAATCAGATATTGGGAATCAGAGGTGGGGAATCAGAGGCAGGGAATCAGATGTTGGGAATCAGAGCTGGGGAATCAGATATGGGAAATCAGAGATGGGGAATCAGAGGCAGGGAATCAGAGGCGGGGAATCAGAGGTGGGGAATCTGAGTCCGGGAATCAGAGATGGGGAATCAGAGGCGGGGAATCAGATATGGGGAATCAGAGGTGGGGAATCAGAGGCGGGGAATCAGATATGGGGAATCAGAGGTGGGGAATCAGAGGCGGGGAAACAGAGATGGCTTATCAGATATGGGGAATCAGAGGTGGGGAATCAGAGGTGGTGAATCAGAGATGTGGAATCAGAGGCGGGAATCAGAGGCAGGGAATCAGACACGGGGAATCAGAGGCGGGGAATCAGAGCTGGGGAATCAGAGGCGGGGAATCAGAGTTGGGGAATCAGAGGTGGGTAATCAGATATGGGGAAACAGAGGCGGGGAATCAGAGGTGGGGAATCAGAGGCAGAGAATCAGATGTGGGGAATCAGAGCTGGGGAATCAGAGGCGGGGAATCTGAGTTTGGGAATCAGAGGCAGAGAATAAGATATGGGCAATCAGAGGAGGGGAATCAGAGGTTGGGCATCAGAGGCGGGAATCAGAATTGGGGAATCAGACATGGGGAATCAGAGAAGGGGAATCAACGGCAGTGAATCAGAGATGGTGAATCAGAGGCGGGGAATCACAGGCAGGGAATCAGACGCAGGGAATCAGTGGTGGTGAATCCAAGATGGGGAATCAGAGGCGGGGAATCAGAGGCAGGGAATTAGACACGGGGAATCAGAGGTGGGGAATCAGAGCTGAGGAATCAGAGGCGGGGAATCAGAGTTGGGGAATCAGAGGCAGGGAATCAGATATGGGGCATCAGAGGCAGGGAATCAGATAGGGTAATCAGAGGCGGGGAATTAGTGGCAGGGAATCAGAGGCGGGGAATCAGATGCGGGATATCAGAGGCAGGGAATCAGATGTGGGGAATCAGACATGGGGAATCAGAGGCAGGGAATCAGAGGCGGGGAATCAGAAGCGGGAATCAAAGGCCGGGAATGAGAGGCCGGGAATCAGAGGTGGGGATTCAGAGTCCGGGAATCAGAGATGGGGAATCAGAGGCTGGGAATCAGATATGGGGAATCAGAGGCTGGGAATCAGAGGCGGGGAAACAGAGGTGGCTAATCAGATATGGGGAATCAGAGGTGGGGAATCAGAGGCAGTGAATCAGAGATGGGAAATCAGAGGCGGGGAATCAGAGGCAGGGCATCAGACACGTTGAATCAGAGGCGGGGAATCAGAGCTGGGGAATCAGAGGCGGGGAATCAGAGTTGGGGAATCAGAGGTGGGGAATCAGATATAGGGAAACAGAGGCGGGGAATCAGAGGCGGGGAAACAGAGGCGGGGAATCAGATATTGGGAATCAGAGGTGGGGAATCAGAGGCAGGGAATCAAAATTTGGGAATCAGAGATGGGGAATCAGAACTGGGGAATCAGAGGCGGGGAATCAGAATTTGGGAATCAGAGATGGGGAATCAGAGATGGGGAATCAGAGGCGCGGAATCAGACGTGGAGAATCAGAGGTGGTTAATCACAGATGGGGAATCAGAGGCAGGGAATCAGAAGCAGGGAATCAGACGCGGGGAATCAGAGGCGGGGAATCAGAGCTGAGGAATCAGAGGCGGGGAATCAGAGTTGGGGAATCAGAGGCGGGGTATCAGATATGGAGAATCAGAGGCGGGGAATCAGAGGCGGTGAAAGAGAGGAGGGGTATCAGATATGGGGAACCAGAGGTGGGGAATCGGAGGGCGGGAATCAGAGATGGGGAATCAGAGGCAGGGAATCAGATATGGGGAATCAGAGGCGGGGAATCAGAGGCAGGGAATCAGATGTGGGGAATCAGAGATGGGGAATCAGAGGCAGGGAATCAGAGGCGGGGAATCAGAAGCGGGGAATCATATTCCGGGAATCTGAGGCTGGGAATCAGAGGTGGGGAATCTGAGTCCGGGAATCAGAGATGGGGAATCAGAGGCGGGGAATCAGATCTGGGGAATCAGAGGCGGGGAATCAGAGGCGGGGTAACGGAGATGGCTTATCAGATATGGGGAATCTGAGGTGGTGAATCAGAGGCGGTGAATCAGAGATGGGGAATCAGAGGCGGGGAATCAGAGGCAGGGAATCAGACACGGGGAATCAGAGGCGTGGAATCAGAGCTGGGGAATCAGAGGCGGGGAACCAGAGTTGGGGAATCAGAGGTGGGGAATCAGATATGGGGAAACTGAGGCGGGGAATCAGAGGTGGGGAAACAGAGGCAGGGAATCAGATATTGGGAATCAGAGGTGGGGAATCAGAGGCAGGGAATCAGATGTGGGGAATCAGAGCTGGGGAATCAGAGGCGGGGAATCTGAGTTTGGGAATCAGAGTCGGGGAATAAGATATGGGGAATCAGAGGCGGGGAATCAGATATGGGCAATCAGAGGAGGGGAATCAGAGGTGGGGCATCAGAGGCGGGAATCAGAATTGGGGAATCAGACATGGGGAATCAGAGAAGGGGAATCAGAGGCAGTGAATCAGAGATGTGGAATCAGAGGCGGGGAATCAGAGGCAGGGAATCAGACACGGGGAAACAGAGGCGGGGAATCAGAGCTGGGGAATCAGAGGCAGGGAATCAGAGTTGGGGAATCAGAGGTGGGTAATCAGATATGGGGAAACAGAGGCGGGGAATCAGAGGTGGGGAATCAGAGGCAGAGAATCAGATGTGGGGAATCAGAGCTGGGGAATCAGAGGCGGGGAATCTGAGTTTGGAATCAGAGGCGGAGAATAAGATATGGGGAATCAGAGGCGGGGAATCAGATATGGGCAATCAGAGGAGGGGAATCAGAGGTTGGGCATCAGAGGCGGGAATCAGAATTGGGGAATCAGACATGGGGAATCAGAGAAGGGGAATCAGAGGCAGTGAATCAGAGATGGTGAATCAGAGGCGGGGAATCACAGGCAGGGAATCAGACGCAGGGAATCACTGGTGGTGAATCCAAGATGGGGAATCAGAGGCGGGGAATCAGAGGCAGGGAATTAGACACGGGGAATCAGAGGTGGGGAATCAGAGCTGAGGAATCAGAGGCGGGGAATCAGAGTTGGGGAATCAGAGGCTGGGAATCAGATATGGGGCATCAGAGGCAGGGAATCAGATAGGGGAATCAGAGGCGGGGAATTAGTAGCAGGGAATCAGAGGCGGGGAATCAGAGGCGGGATATCAGAGGCAGGGAATCAGATGTGGGGAATCAGACATGGGGAATCAGAGGCAGGGAATCAGAGGCGGGGAATCAGAAGCGGGAATCAAAGGCCGGGAATGAGAGGCCGGGAATCAGAGGTGGGGATTCAGAGTCCGGGAATCAGAGGTGGGGAATCAGAGGCAGTGAATCAGAGATGGGAAATCAGAGGCGGGGAATCAGAGGCAGGGCATCAGAAACGTGGAATCAGAGGCGGGGAATCAGAGCTGGGGAATCAGAGGCGGGGAATCAGAGTTGGGGAATCAGAGGTGGGGAATCAGATATGGGGAAACAGAGGCGGGGAATCAGAGGCGGGGAAACAGAGGCGGGGAATCAGATATTGGGAATCAGAGGTGGGGAAACAGAGGCAGGGAATCAGAATTTGGGAATCAGAGATGGGGAATCAGAGGTGGCGAATCAGAGGCGGGGAATCAGAATTTGGGAATCAGAGATGGGGAATCAGAGATGGGGAATCAGAGTCGCGGAATCAGACGTGGAGAATCAGAGGTGGTTAATCACAAATGGGGAATCAGAGGCAGGGAATCAGAAGCAGGGAATCAGACGCGGGGAATCAGAGGCGGGGAATCAGAGCTGAGGAATCAGAGGCGGGGAATCAGAGTTGGGGAATCAGAGGCGGGTTATCAGATATGTAGAATCAGAGGCGGGGAATCAGAGGCGGGGAAAGAGAGGAGGGGTATCAGATATGGGGAACCAGAGGTGGGGAATCGGAGGGCGGGATTCAGAGATGGGGAATCAGAGGCAGGGAATCAGATATGGGGAATCAGAGGCGGGGAATCAGAGGCAGGGAATCTGATGTGGGGAATCAGAGATGGGGAATCAGAGGCAGGAAATCAGAGGTGGGGAATCTGAGTCCGGGAATCAGAGATGGGGAATCAGAGGCGGGGAATCAGATATGGGGAATCAGAGGCGGGGAATCAGAGGCGGGGTAACAGAGATGGCTTAGCAGATATGGGGAATGTGAGGTGGTGAATCAGAGGCGGTGAATCAGAGATGGGGAATCAGAGGCGGGGAATCAGAGGCAGGGAATCAGACACGGGGAATCAGAGGCTGGGAATCAAAGCTTGGGATTCAGAGGCGGGGAATCAGAGTTGGGGAATCAGAGGTGGAGAATCAGATATGGGGAAACAGAGGCGGGGAATCAGAGGTGGGGAAACAGAGGCAGGGAATCAGATATTGGGAATCAGAGGTGGGGAATCAGAGGCAGGGAATCAGATGTGGGGAATCAGAGCTGGGGAATCAGAGGCGGGGAATCTGAGTTTGGGAATCAGAGTCGGGGAATAAGATATGGGGAATCAGAGGCGGGGAATCAGATATGGGCAATCAGAGGAGGGGAATCAGAGGTGGGGCATCAGAGGCGGGAATCAGAATTGGGGAATCAGACATGGGGAATCAGAGAAGGGGAATCAGAGGCAGTGAATCAGAGATGGTGAATCAGAGGCGGGGAATCACAGGCAGGAAATCAGACGCAGGGAATCAGTGGTGGTGAATCAGAGATGGGGAATCAGAGGCGGGGAATCAGAGGCAAGGAATCAGACACGGGGAATCAGAGGCGGGGAATCAGAGCTGGGGAATCAGAGGCGGGGAATCAGAGTTGGGGAATCAGAGGTGGGGAATCAGATATGGGGAAACAGAGGCGGGGAATCAGAAGTGGGGAAACAGAGGCAGGGAATCAGATATTGGGAATCAGAGGTGGGGAATCAGAGGCAGGGAATCAGATGTTGGGAATCAGAGCTGGGGAATCAGATATGGGGAATCAGAGATGGGGAATCAGAGGCAGGGAATCAGAGTTGGGGAATCAGAGGTGGGGAATCAGATATGGGGAAACAGAGGCGGGGAATCAGAGGCGGGGAAACAGAGGCGGGGAATCAGATATTGGGAATCAGAGGTGGGGAATCAGAGGTGGGGAATCAGAGGCAGGGAATCAGAATTTGAGAATCAGAGATGGGGAATCAGAACTGGGGAATCAGAGGCGGGGAATCAGAATTTGGGAATCAGAGATGGGGAATCAGAGATGGGGAATCAGAGGCGCGGAATCAGACGTGGAGAATCAGAGGTGGTTAATCACAGATGGGGAATCAGAGGCAGGGAATCAGAAGCAGGGAATCAGACGCGGGGAATCAAAGGCGGGGAATCAGAGCTGAGGAATCAGAGGCGGGGAATTAGAGTTGGGGAATCAGAGGCAGGGAATCAGATATGGGGAATCAGAGGCGGGGAATCAGAAGCAGGGAATCAGATGTGGGGAATCAGAGATGGGGAATCAGAGGCAGGGAATCAGAGGCGGGGAATCAGAAGCGGGGAATCATATTCCGGGAATCAGAGGCTGGGAATCAGAGGTGGGGAATCTGAGTCCGGGAATCAGAGATGGGGAATCAGAGGCGGGGAATCAGATATGGGGAATCAGAGGCGGGGTAACAGAGATGGCTTATTAGATATGGGGAATCTGAGGTGGTGAATCAGAGGCGGTGAATCAGATATGGGGAATCAGAGGCGGGGAAACTGAGGCGGGGAATCAGACGCGGAGAATCAGAGGTGGTTAATCACAGATGGGGAATCAGAGGCAGGGAATCAGAAGCAGGGAATCAGACGCGCGGAATCAGAGGTGGGGAATCATAACTGGGGAATCAGAGGCGGGGAATCAGAGTTGGGGAATCAGAGGCAGGGTATCAGTAATGGGGAATCAGAGGCGGGGAATCAGAGGCGGGGAAACTGAGGCGGGGAATCAGATATGGGGAATCAGAGGTGGGGAATCAGAGGCGGTGAATCAGTGATGGGGAATCAGAAGCCGGGAATTAGAGTCAGGGAATCAGACGCGGGTAATCAGAGGTGGGGAATCAGAGCTGGGGAATCAGAGGCAGGGAATCAGAGTCGGGGAATCAGAGGCGGGGAATCAGAGATGGGGAATCATAGGCGGGGAATCAGAGGCCGGGAATCAGAGGCCGGGAATCAGTAGTGGGGAATCAGAGGCCGGGAATTAGCGGTGGTGAATCAGAGATGGAGAATCAGAGGCGGGGATTCAGAGGCGGGGAATCAGACGCGGGGAATCAGAGGCGGGGAATCAGAGCTGGGGAATCAGAGGCGGGGAATCAGAGTCGGGGAATCAGAGGCGGGGAATCAGAGATGGGGAATCAGAGGTTGGGAATCAGAGGCCGGGAATCAGAGGCCGGGAATCAGTAGTGGGGAATCAGAGGCGGGAATCAGAATTGGGGAATCAGACATGGGGAATCAGAGAAGGGGAATCAGAGGCAGTGAATCAGAGATGGTGAATCAGAGGCGGGGAATCACAAGCAGGGAATCAGACGCAGGGAATCAGTGGTGGTGAATCAGAGATGGGGAATCAGAGGCGGGGAATCAGAGGCAAGGAATCAGACACGGGGAATCAGAGGCGGGGAATCAGAGCTGGGGAATCAGAGGCGGGGAATCAGAGTTGGGGAATCAGAGGTGGGGAATCAGATATGGGGAAACAGAGGCGGGGAATCAGAAGTGGGGAAACAGAGGCAGGGAATCAGATATTGGGAATCAGAGGTGGGGAATCAGAGGCAGGGAATCAGATGTTGGGAATCAGAGCTGGGGAATCAGATATGGGAAATCAGAGATGGGGAATCAGAGGCAGGGAATCAGAGGCGGGGAATCAGAGGTGGGGAATCTGAGTCCGGGAATCAGAGATGGGGAATCAGAGGCGGGGAATCAGATATGGGGAATCAGAGGTGGGGAATCAGAGGCGGGGAAACAGAGATGGCTTATCAGATATGGGGAATCAGAGGTGGGGAATCAGAGGCGGTGAATCAGAGATGTGGAATCAGAGGCGGGGAATCAGAGGCAGGGAATCAGACACGGGGAATCAGAGGCGGGGAATCAGAGCTGGGGAATCAGAGGCGGGGAATCAGAGTTGGGGAATCAGAGGTGGGTAATCAGATATGGGGAAACAGAGGCGGGGAATCAGAGGTGGGGAATCAGAGGCAGAGAATCAGATGTGGGGAATCAGAGCTGGGGAATCAGAGGCGGGGAATCTGAGTTTGGGAATCAGAGGCGGAGAATAAGATATGGGGAATCAGAGGCGGGGAATCAGATATGGGCAATCAGAGGAGGGGAATCAGAGGTTGGGCATCAGAGGCGGGAATCAGAATTGGGGAATCAGACATGGGGAATCAGAGAAGGGGAATCAACGGCAGTGAATCAGAGATGGTGAATCAGAGGCGGGGAATCACAGGCAGGGAATCAGACGCAGGGAATCAGTGGTGGTGAATCCAAGATGGGGAATCAGAGGCGGGGAATCAGAGGCAGGGAATTAGACACGGGGAATCAGAGGTGGGGAATCAGAGCTGAGGAATCAGAGGCGGGGAATCAGAGTTGTGGAATCAGAGGCAGGGAATCAGATATGGGGCATCAGAGGCAGGGAATCAGATAGGGTAATCAGAGGCGGGGAATTAGTGGCAGGGAATCAGAGGCGGGGAATCAGAGGCGGGATATCAGAGGCAGGGAATCAGATGTGGGGAATCAGACATGGGGAATCAGAGGCAGGGAATCAGAGGCGGGGAATCAGAAGCGGGAATCAAAGGCCGGGAATGAGAGGCCGGGAATCAGAGGTGGGGATTCAGAGTCCGGGAATCAGAGATGGGGAATCAGAGGCTGGGAATCAGATATGGGGATTCAGAGGCTGGGAATCAGAGGCGGGGAAACAGAGGTGGCTAATCAGATATGGGGAATCAGAGGTGGGGAATCAGAGGCAGTGAATCAGAGATGGGAAATCAGAGGCGGGGAATCAGAGGCAGGGCATCAGACACGTGGAATCAGAGGCGGGGAATCAGAGCTGGGGAATCAGAGGCGGGGAATCAGAGTTGGGAAATCAGAGGTGGGGAATCAGATATAGGGAAACAGAGGCGGGGAATCAGAGGCGGGGAAACAGAGGCAGGGAATCAGATATTGGGAATCAGAGGTGGGGAATCAGAGGCGGGGAATCAGAGGCCGGGAATCAGAGGCCGGGAATCAGTAGTGGGGAATCAGAGGCGGGAATCAGAATTGGGGAATCAGACATGGGGAATCAGAGAAGGGGAATCAACGGCAGTGAATCAGAGATGGTGAATCAGAGGCGGGGAATCACAGGCAGGGAATCAGACGCAGGGAATCAGTGGTGGTGAATCAGAGATGGGGAATCAGAGGCGGGGAATCAGAGGCAAGGAATCAGACACGGGGAATCAGAGGCGGGGAATCAGAGCTGGGGAATCAGAGGCGGGGAATCAGAGTTGGGGAATCAGAGGTGGGGAATCAGATATGGGGAAACAGAGGCGGGGAATCAGAAGTGGGGAAACAGAGGCAGGGAATCAGATATTGGGAATCAGAGGTGGGGAATCAGAGGCAGGGAATCAGATGTTGGGAATCAGAGCTGGGGAATCAGATATGGGAAATCAGAGATGAGGAATCAGAGGCAGGGAATCAGAGGCGGGGAATCAGAGGTGGGGAATCTGAGTCCGGGAATCAGAGATGGGGAATCAGAGGCGGGGAATCAGATATGGGGAATCAGAGGTGGGGAATCAGAGGCGGGGAAACAGAGATGGCTTATCAGATATGGGGAATCAGAGGTGGGGAATCAGAGGCGGTGAATCAGAGATGTGGAATCAGAGGCGGGGAATCAGAGGCAGGGAATCAGACACGGGGAATCAGAGGCGGTGAATCAGAGCTGGGGAATCAGAGGCGGGGAATCAGAGTTGGGGAATCAGAGGTGGGTAATCAGATATGGGGAAACAGAGGCGGGGAATCAGAGGTGGGGAATCAGAGGCAGAGAATCAGATGTGGGGAATCAGAGCTAGGGAATCAGAGGCGGGGAATCTGAGTTTGGGAATCAGAGGCGGAGAATAAGATATGGGGAATCAGAGGCGGGGAATCAGATATGGGCAATCAGAGGAGGGGAATCAGAGGTTGGGCATCAGAGGCGTGAATCAGAATTGGGGAATCAGACATGGGGAATCAGAGAAGGGGAATCAGAGGCAGTGAATCAGAGATGGTGAATCAGAGGCGGGGAATCACAGGCAGGGAATCAGACGCAGGGAATCAGTGGTGGTGAATCCAAGATGGGGAATCAGAGGCGGGGAATCAGAGGCAGGGAATTAGACACGGGGAATCAGAGGTGGGGAATCAGAGCTGAGGAACCAGAGGCGGGGAATCAGAGTTGGGGAATCAGAGGCTGGGAATCAGATATGGGGCATCAGAGGCAGGGAATCAGATAGGGGAATCAGAGGCGGGGAATTAGTGGCAGGGAATCAGAGGCGGGGAATCAGAGGCGGGATATCAGAGGCAGGGAATCAGATGTGGGGAATCAGACATGGGGAATCAGAGGCAGGGAATCAGAGGCGGGGAATCAGAAGCGGGAATCAAAGGCCGGGAATGAGAGGCCGGGAATCAGAGGTGGGGATTCAGAGTCCGGGAATCAGAGATGGGGAATCAGAGGCTGGGAATCAGATATGGGGAATCAGAGGCTGGGAATCAGAGGCGGGGAAACAGAGGTGGCTAATCAGATATGGGGAATCAGAGGTGGGGAATCAGAGGCAGTGAATCAGAGATGGGAAATCAGAGGCGGGGAATCAGAGGCAGGGCATCAGAAACGTGGAATCAGAGGCGGGGAATCAGAGCTGGGGAATCAGAGGCGGGGAATCAGAGTTGGGGAATCAGAGGTGGGGAATCAGATATGGGGAAACAGAGGCGGGGAATCAGAGGTGGGGAATCAGAGGCGGGGAATCAGAATTTGGGAATCAGAGATGGGGAATCAGAGATGGGGAATCAGAGGCCCGGAATCAGACGTGGAGAATCAGAGGTCGTTAATCACAGATGGGGAATCAGAGGCAGGGAATCAGAAGCAGGGAATCAGACGCGGGGAATCAGAGGCGGGGAATCAGAGCTGAGGAATCAGAGGCGGGGAATCAGAGTTGGGGAATCAGAGGCGGGTTATCAGATATGGAGAATCAGAGGCGGGGAATCAGAGGCGGGGAAAGAGAGGAGGGGTATCAGATATGGGGAACCAGAGGTGGGGAATCGGAGGGCGGGAATCAGAGATGGGGAATCAGAGGCAGGGAATCAGATATGGGGAATCAGAAGCGGGGAATCAGAGGCAGGGAATCTGATGTGGGGAATCAGAGATGGGGAATCAGAGGCAGGAAATCAGAGGTGGGGAATCTGAGTCCGGGAATCAGAGATGGGGAATCAGAGGCGGGGAATCAGATATGGGGAATCAGAGGCGGGGAATCAGAGGCGGGGTAACAGAGATGGCTTATCAGATATGGGGAATGTGAGGTGGTGAATCAGAGGCGGTGAATCAGAGATGGGGAATCAGAGGCGGGGAATCAGAGGCAGGGAATCAGACACGGGGAATCAGAGGCGGGGAATCAAAGCTGGGGATTCAGAGGCGGGGAATCAGAGTTGGGGAATCAGAGGTGGGGAATCAGATATGGGGAAACAGAGGCGGGGAATCAGAGGTGGGGAAACAGAGGCAGGGAATCAGATATTGGGAATCAGAGGTGGGGAATCAGAGGCAGGGAATCAGATGTGGGGAATCAGAGCTGGGGAATCAGAGGCGGGGAATCTGAGTTTGGGAATCAGAGTCGGGGAATAAGATATGGGGAATCAGAGGCGGGGAATCAGAGGTGGGGCATCAGAGGCGGGAATCAGAATTGGGGAATCAGACATGGGGAATCAGAGAAGGGGAATCAGAGGCAGTGAATCAGAGATGGTGAATCAGAGGCGGGGAATCACAGGCAGGGAATCAGACGCAGGGAATCAGTGGTGGTGAATCCAAGATGGGGAATCAGAGGCGGGGAATCAGAGGCAGGGAATTAGACACGGGGAATCAGAGGTGGGGAATCAGAGCTGAGGAATCAGAGGCGGGGAATCAGAGTTGGGGAATCAGAGGCTGGGAATCAGATATGGGGCATCAGAGGCAGGGAATCAGATAGGGGAATCAGAGGCGGGGAATTAGTGGCAGGGAATCAGAGGCGGGGAATCAGAGGCGGGATATCAGAGGCAGGGAATCAGATGTGGGGAATCAGACATGGGGAATCAGAGGCAGGGAATCAGAGGCGGGGAATCAGAAGCGGGAATCAAAGGCCGGGAATGAGAGGCCGGGAATCAGAGGTGGGGATTCAGAGTCCGGTAATCAGAGATGGGGAATCAGAGGCTGGGAATCAGATATGGGGAATCAGAGGCTGGGAATCAGAGGCGGGGAAACAGAGGTGGCTAATCAGATATGGGGAATCAGAGGTGGGGAATCAGAGGCAGTGAATCAGAGATGGGAAATCAGAGGCGGGGAATCAAAGGCAGGGCATCAGAAACGTGGAATCAGAGTCGGGGAATCAGAGCTGGGGAATCAGAGGCGGGGAATCAGAGTTGGGGAATCAGAGGTGGGGAATCAGATATGGGGAAACAGAGGCGGGGAATCAGAGGCGGGGAAACAGAGGCCGGGAATCAGATATTGGGAATCAGAGGTGGGGAATCAGAGGCAGGGAATCAGAATTTGGGAATCAGAGATGGGGAATCAGAGCTGGGGAATCTGAGGCGGGGAATCAGAATTTGGGAATCAGAGATGGGGAATCAGAGATGGGGAATCAGAGGCGTGGAATCAGACGTGGAGAATCAGAGGTGGTTAATCACAGATGGGGAATCAGAGGCAGGGAATCAGAAGCAGGGAATCAGACGCGGGGAATCAGAGGCGGGGAATCAGAGCTGAGGAATCAGAGGCGGGGAATCAGAGTTGGGGAATCAGAGTCGGGGTATCAGATATGGAGAATCAGAGGCGGGGAATCAGAGGCGGGGAAAGAGAGGAGGGGTATCAGATATGGGGAACCAGAGGTGGGGAATCGGAGGGCGGGAATCAGAGATGGGGAATCAGAGGCAGGGAATCAGATATGGGGAATCAGAGGCGGGGAATCAGAGGCAGGGAATCAGATGTGGGGAATCAGAGATGGGGAATCAGAGGCAGGGAATCAGAGGCGGGGAATCAGAAGCGGGGAATCATATTCCGGGAATCAGATGCTGGGAATCAGAGGTGGGGAATCTGAGTCCGGGAATCAGAGATGGGGAATCAGAGGCGGGGAATCAGATATGGGGAATCAGAAGCGGGGAATCAGAGGCGGGGTAACAGAGAGGCTTATCAGATATGGGGAATCTGAGGTGGTGAATCAGAGGCGGTGAATCAGAGATGGGGAATCAGAGGCGGGGAATCAGAGGCAGGGAATCAGACACGGGGAATCAGAGGCGGGGAATCAAAGCTGGGGATTCAGAGGCGGGGAATCAGAGTTGGGGAATCAGAGGTGGGGAATCAGATATGGGGAAACAGAGGCGGGGAATCAGAGGTGGGAAAACAGAGGCAGGGAATCAGATATTGGGAATCAGAGGTGGGGAATCAGAGGCAGGGAATCAGATGTGGGGAATCAGAGCTGGGGAATCAGAGGCGGGGAATCTGAGTTTGGGAATCAGAGTCGGGGAATAAGATATGGGGAATCAGAGGCGCGGACTCAGACGTGGAGAATCAGAGGTGGTTAATCACAGATGGGGAATCAGAGGCAGGGAATCAGAAGCAGGGAATCAGACGCGGGGAATCAGAGGCGGGGAATCAGAGCTGAGGAATCAGAGGCGGGGAATTAGAGTTGGGGAATCAGAGGCAGGGAATCAGATATGGGGAATCAGAGGTGGGGAATCAGAAGCAGGGAATCAGATGTGGGGAATCAGAGATGGGGAATCAGAGGCAGGGAATCAGAGGCGGGGAATCAGAAGCGGGGAATCATATTCCGGGAATCAGAGGCTGGGAATCAGAGATGAGGAATCAGAGGCGGGGAATCAGATATGGGGAATCAGAGGAGGGGTAACAGAGATGGCTTATCAGATATGGGGAATCTGAGGTGGTGAATCAGAGGCGGTGAATCAGATATGGGGAATCAGAGGCGGGGAAACTGAGGCGGGGAATCAGACGCGGAGAATCAGAGGTGCTTAATCACAGATGGGGAATCAGAGGCAGGGAATCAGAAGCAGGGAATCAGACGCGCGGAATCAGAGGTGGGGAATCATAACTGGGGAATCAGAGGCGGGGAATCAGAGTTGGGGAATCAGAGGCAGGGTATCAGTAATGGGGAATCAGTGGCGGGGAATCAGAGGCGGGGAAACTGAGGCGGGGAATCAGATATGGGGAATCAGAGGTGGGGAATCAGAGGCGGTGAATCAGTGATGGGGAATCAGAGGCCGGGAATTAGAGTCAGGGAATCAGACGCGGGTAATCAGAGGTGGGGAATCAGAGCTGGGGAATCAGAGGCAGGGAATCAGAGTCGGGGAATCAGAGGCGGGGAATCAGAGATGGGGAATCATAGGCGGGGAATCAGAGGCCGGGAATCAGAGGCCGGGAATCAGTAGTGGGGAATCAGAGGCCGGGAATTAGCGGTGGTGAATCAGAGATGGGGAATCAGAGGCGGGGATTCAGAGGCGGGGAATCAGACGCGGGGAATCAGAGGCGGGGAATCACAGCTGGGGAATCAGAGGCGGGGAATCAGAGTCGGGGAATCAGAGGCGGGGAATCAGAGATGGGGAATCAGAGGCGGGGAATCAGAGGTCGGGAATCAGAGGCCGGGAATCAGTAGTGGGGAATTAGAGGCGGGAATCAGAATTGGGGAATCAGACATGGGGAATCAGAGAAGGGGAATCAGAGGCAGTGAATCAGAGATGGTGAATCAGAGGCGGGGAATCACAGGCAGGGAATCAGACGCAGGGAATCAGTGGTGGTGAATCAGAGATGGGGAATCAGAGGCGGGGAATCAGAGGCAAGGAATCAGACACGGGGAATCAGAGGCGGGGAATCAGAGCTGGGGAATCAGAGGCGGGGAATCAGAGTTGGGGAATCAGAGGTGGGGAATCAGATATGGGGAAACAGAGGCGGGGAATCAGAAGTGGGGAAACAGAGGCAGGGAATCAGATATTGGGAATCAGAGGTGGGGAATCAGAGGCAGGGAATCAGATGTTGGGAATCAGACCTGTGGAATCAGATATGGGAAATCAGAGATGGGGAATCAGAGGCAGGGAATCAGAGGCGGGGAATCAGAGGTGGGGAATCTGAGTTCGGGAATCAGAGATGGGGAATCAGAGGCGGGGAATCAGATATGGGGAATCAGAGGTGGGGAATCAGAGGCGGGGAAACAGAGATGGCTTATCAGATATGGGGAATCAGAGGTGGGGAATCAGAGGCGGTGAATCAGAGATGTGGAATCAGAGGCGGGGAATCAGAGGCAGGGAATCAGACACGGGGAATCAGAGGCGGGGAATCAGAGCTGGGGAATCAGAGGCGGGGAATCAGAGTTGGGGAATCAGAGGTGGGTAATCAGATATGGGGATACAGAGGCGGGGAATCAGAGGTGGGGAATCAGAGGCAGAGAATCAGATGTGGGGAATCAGAGCTGGGGAATCAGAGGCGGGGAATCTGAGTTTGGGAATCAGAGGCGGAGAATAAGATATGGGGAATCAGAGGCGGGGAATCAGATATGGGCAATCAGAGGAGGGGAATCAGAGGTTGGGCATCAGAGGCGGGAATCAGAATTGGGGAATCAGACATGGGGAATCAGAGAAGGGGAATCAACGGCAGTGAATCAGAGATGGTGAATCAGAGGCGGGGAATCACAGGCAGGGAATCAGACGCAGGGAATCAGTGGTGGTGAATCCAAGATGGGGAATCAGAGGCGGGGAATCAGAGGCAGGGAATTAGACACGGGGAATCAGAGGTGGGGAATCAGAGCTGAGGAATCAGAGGCGGGGAATCAGAGTTTGGGAATCAGAGGCAGGGAATCAGATATGGGGCATCAGAGGCAGGGAATCAGATAGGGTAATCAGAGGCGGGGAATTAGTGGCAGGGAATCAGAGGCGGGGAATCAGAGGCGGGATATCAGAGGCAGGGTATCAGATGTGGGGAATCAGACATGGGGAATCAGAGGCAGGGAATCAGATGCGGGGAATCAGAAGCGGGAATCAAAGGCCGGGAATGAGAGGCCGGGAATCAGAGGTGGGGATTCAGAGTCCGGGAATCAGAGATGGGGAATCAGAGGCTGGGAATCAGATATGGGGAATCAGAGGCTGGGAATCAGAGATGGGAAATCAGAGGCGGGGAATCAGAGGCAGGGCATCAGACACGTGGAATCAGAGGCGGGGAATCAGAGCTGGGGAATCAGAGTTGGGGAATCAGAGGTGGGGAATCAGATATAGGGAAACAGAGGCGGGGAATCAGAGGCGGGGAAACAGAGGCGGGGAATCAGATATTGGGAATCAGAGGTGGGGAATCAGAGGCGGGGAATCAGAGGCCGGGAATCAGAGGCCGGGAATCAGTAGTGGGGAATCAGAGGCGGGAGTCAGAATTGGGGAATCAGACATGGGGAATCAGAGAAGGGCAATCAGAGGCAGTGAATCAGAGATGTTGAATCAGAGGCGGGGAATCACAGGCAGGGAATCAGACGCAGGGAATCAGTGGTGGTGAATCAGAGATGGGGAATCAGAGGCGGGGAATCAGAGGCAAGGAATCAGACACGGGGAATCAGAGGCGGGGAATCAGAGCTTGGGAATCAGAGGCGGGGAATCAGAGTTGGGGAATCAGAGGTGGGGAATCAGATATGGGGAAACAGAGGCGGGGAATCAGAAGTGGGGAAACAGAGGCAGGGAATCAGATATTGGGAATCAGAGGCTGGGAATCAGAGGCAGGGAATCAGATGTTGGGAATCAGAGCTGGGGAATCAGATATGGGAAATCAGAGATGAGGAATCAGAGGCAGGGAATCAGAGGCGGGGAATCAGAGGTGGGGAATCTGAGTCCGGGAATCAGAGATGGGGAATCAGAGGCGGGGAATCAGATATGGGGAATCAGAGGTGGGGAATCAGAGGCGGGGAAACAGAGATGGCTTATCAGATATGGGGAATCAGAGGTGGGGAATCAGAGGCGGTGAATCAGAGATGTGGAATCAGAGGCGGGGAATCAGAGGCAGGGAATCAGACACGGGGAATCAGAGGCGGGGAATCAGAGGTGGGGAATCAGAGGCAGAGAATCAGATGTGGGGAATCAGAGCTAGGGAATCAGAGGCGGGGAATCTGAGTTTGGGAATCAGAGGCGGAGAATAAGATATGGGGAATCAGAGGCGGGGCATCAGACACGTGGAATCAGAGGCGGGGAATCAGAGCTGGGGAATCAGAGGCGGGGAATCAGAGTTGGGGAATCAGAGGTGGGGAATCAGATATGGGGAAACAGAGGCGGGGAATCAGAGGCGGGGAAACAGAGGCGGGGAATCAGATATTGGGAATCAGAGGTGGGGAATCAGAGGTGGGGAATCAGAGGCAGGGAATCAGAATTTGAGAATCAGAGATGGGGAATCAGAACTGGGGAATCAGAGGCGGGGAATCAGAATTTGGGAATCAGAGATGGGGAATCAGAGATGGGGAATCAGAGGCGCGGAATCAGACGTGGAGAATCAGAGGTGGTTAATCACAGATGGGGAATCAGAGGCAGGGAATCAGAAGCAGGGAATCAGACGCGGGGAATCAAAGGCGGGGAATCAGAGCTGAGGAATCAGAGGCGGGGAATTAGAGTTGGGGAATCAGAGGCAGGGAATCAGATATGGGGAATCAGAGGCGGGGAATCAGAAGCAGGGAATCAGATGTGGGGAATCAGAGATGGGGAATCAGAGGCAGGGAATCAGAGGCGGGGAATCAGAAGCGGGGAATCATATTCCGGGAATCAGAGGCTGGGAATCAGAGGTGGGGAATCTGAGTCCGGGAATCAGAGATGGGGAATCAGAGGCGGGGAATCAGATATGGGGAATCAGAGGCGGGGTAACAGAGATGGCTTATTAGATATGGGGAATCTGAGGTGGTGAATCAGAGGCGGTGAATCAGATATGGGGAATCAGAGGCGGGGAAACTGAGGCGGGGAATCAGACGCGGAGAATCAGAGGTGGTTAATCACAGATGGGGAATCAGAGGCAGGGAATCAGAAGCAGGGAATCAGACGCGCGGAATCAGAGGTGGGGAATCATAACTGGGGAATCAGAGGCGGGGAATCAGAGTTGGGGAATCAGAGGCAGGGTATCAGTAATGGGGAATCAGAGGCGGGGAATCAGAGGCGGGGAAACTGAGGCGGGGAATCAGATATGGGGAATCAGAGGTGGGGAATCAGAGGCGGTGAATCAGTGATGGGGAATCAGAAGCCGGGAATTAGAGTCAGGGAATCAGACGCGGGTAATCAGAGGTGGGGAATCAGAGCTGGGGAATCAGAGGCAGGGAATCAGAGTCGGGGAATCAGAGGCGGGGAATCAGAGATGGGGAATCATAGGCGGGGAATCAGAGGCCGGGAATCAGAGGCCGGGAATCAGTAGTGGGGAATCAGAGGCCGGGAATTAGCGGTGGTGAATCAGAGATGGAGAATCAGAGGCGGGGATTCAGAGGCGGGGAATCAGACGCGGGGAATCAGAGGCGGGGAATCAGAGCTGGGGAATCAGAGGCGGGGAATCAGAGTCGGGGAATCAGAGGCGGGGAATCAGAGATGGGGAATCAGAGGTTGGGAATCAGAGGCCGGGAATCAGAGGCCGGGAATCAGTAGTGGGGAATCAGAGGCGGGAATCAGAATTGGGGAATCAGACATGGGGAATCAGAGAAGGGGAATCAGAGGCAGTGAATCAGAGATGGTGAATCAGAGGCGGGGAATCACAAGCAGGGAATCAGACGCAGGGAATCAGTGGTGGTGAATCAGAGATGGGGAATCAGAGGCGGGGAATCAGAGGCAAGGAATCAGACACGGGGAATCAGAGGCGGGGAATCAGAGCTGGGGAATCAGAGGCGGGGAATCAGAGTTGGGGAATCAGAGGTGGGGAATCAGATATGGGGAAACAGAGGCGGGGAATCAGAAGTGGGGAAACAGAGGCAGGGAATCAGATATTGGGAATCAGAGGTGGGGAATCAGAGGCAGGGAATCAGATGTTGGGAATCAGAGCTGGGGAATCAGATATGGGAAATCAGAGATGGGGAATCAGAGGCAGGGAATCAGAGGCGGGGAATCAGAGGTGGGGAATCTGAGTCCGGGAATCAGAGATGGGGAATCAGAGGCGGGGATTCAGATATGGGGAATCAGAGGTGGGGAATCAGAGGCGGGGAAACAGAGATGGCTTATCAGATATGGGGAATCAGAGGTGGGGAATCAGAGGCGGTGAATCAGAGATGTGGAATCAGAGGCGGGGAATCAGAGGCAGGGAATCAGACACGGGGAATCAGAGGCGGGGAATCAGAGCTGGGGAATCAGAGGCGGGGAATCAGAGTTGGGGAATCAGAGGTGGGTAATCAGATATGGGGAAACAGAGGCGGGGAATCAGAGGTGGGGAATCAGAGGCAGAGAATCAGATGTGGGGAATCAGAGCTGGGGAATCAGAGGCGGGGAATCTGAGTTTGGGAATCAGAGGCGGAGAATAAGATATGGGGAATCAGAGGCGGGGAATCAGATATGGGCAATCAGAGGAGGGGAATCAGAGGTTGGGCATCAGAGGCGGGAATCAGAATTGGGGAATCAGACATGGGGAATCAGAGAAGGGGAATCAACGGCAGTGAATCAGAGATGGTGAATCAGAGGCGGGGAATCACAGGCAGGGAATCAGACGCAGGGAATCAGTGGTGGTGAATCCAAGATGGGGAATCAGAGGCGGGGAATCAGAGGCAGGGAATTAGACACGGGGAATCAGAGGTGGGGAATCAGAGCTGAGGAATCAGAGGCGGGGAATCAGAGTTGTGGAATCAGAGGCAGGGAATCAGATATGGGGAATCAGACATGGGGAATCAGAGGTGGGATATCAGAGGCAGGGAATCAGATGTGGGGAATCAGACATGGGGAATCAGAGGCAGGGAATCAGAGGCGGGGAATCAGAAGCGGGAATCAAAGGCCGGGAATGAGAGGCCGGGAATCAGAGGTGGGGATTCAGAGTCCGGGAATCAGAGATGGGGAATCAGAGGCTGGGAATCAGATATGGGGAATCAGAGGCTGGGAATCAGAGGCGGGGAAACAGAGGTGGCTAATCAGATATGGGGAATCAGAGGTGGGGAATCAGAGGCAGTGAATCAGAGATGGGAAATCAGAGGCGGGGAATCAGAGGCAGGGCATCAGACACGTGGAATCAGAGGCGGGGAATCAGAGCTGGGGAATCAGAGGCGGGGAATCAGAGTTGGGAAATCAGAGGTGGGGAATCAGATATAGGGAAACAGAGGCGGGGAATCAGAGGCGGGGAAACAGAGGCAGGGAATCAGATATTGGGAATCAGAGGTGGGGAATCAGAGGCGGGGAATCAGAGGCCGGGAATCAGAGGCCGGGAATCAGTAGTGGGGAATCAGAGGCGGGAATCAGAATTGGGGAATCAGACATGGGGAATCAGAGAAGGGGAATCAACGGCAGTGAATCAGAGATGGTGAATCAGAGGCGGGGAATCACAGGCAGGGAATCAGACGCAGGGAATCAGTGGTGGTGAATCAGAGATGGGGAATCAGAGGCGGGGAATCAGAGGCAAGGAATCAGACACGGGGAATCAGAGGCGGGGAATCAGAGCTGGGGAATCAGAGGCGGGGAATCAGAGTTGGGGAATCAGAGGTGGGGAATCAGATATGGGGAAACAGAGGCGGGGAATCAGAAGTGGGGAAACAGAGGCAGGGAATCAGATATTGGGAATCAGAGGTGGGGAATCAGAGGCAGGGAATCAGATGTTGGGAATCAGAGCTGGGGAATCAGATATGGGAAATCAGAGATGAGGAATCAGAGGCAGGGAATCAGAGGCGGGGAATCAGAGGTGGGGAATCTGAGTCCGGGAATCAGAGATGGGGAATCAGAGGCGGGGAATCAGATATGGGGAATCAGAGGTGGGGAATCAGAGGCGGGGAAACAGAGATGGCTTATCAGATATGGGGAATCAGAGGTGGGGAATCAGAGGCGGTGAATCAGAGATGTGGAATCAGAGGCGGGGAATCAGAGGCAGGGAATCAGACACGGGGAATCAGAGGCGGTGAATCAGAGCTGGTGAATCAGAGGCGGGGAATCAGAGTTGGGGAATCAGAGGTGGGTAATCAGATATGGGGAAACAGAGGCGGGGAATCAGAGGTGGGGAATCAGAGGCAGAGAATCAGATGTGGGGAATCAGAGCTAGGGAATCAGAGGCGGGGAATCTGAGTTTGGGAATCAGAGGCGGAGAATAAGATATGGGGAATCAGAGGCGGGGAATCAGATATGGGCAATCAGAGGAGGGGAATCAGAGGTTGGGCATCAGAGGCGGGAATCAGAATTGGGGAATCAGACATGGGGAATCAGAGAAGGGGAATCAGAGGCAGTGAATCAGAGATGGTGAATCAGAGGCGGGGAATCACAGGCAGGGAATCAGACGCAGGGAATCAGTGGTGGTGAATCCAAGATGGGGAATCAGAGGCGGGGAATCAGAGGCAGGGAATTAGACACGGGGAATCAGAGGTGGGGAATCAGAGCTGAGGAACCAGAGGCGGGGAATCAGAGTTGGGGAATCAGAGGCTGGGAATCAGATATGGGGCATCAGAGGCAGGGAATCAGATAGGGGAATCAGAGGCGGGGAATTAGTGGCAGGGAATCAGAGGCGGGGAATCAGAGGCGGGATATCAGAGGCAGGGAATCAGATGTGGGGAATCAGACATGGGGAATCAGAGGCAGGGAATCAGACACGGGGAATCAGAGGCGGGGAATCAGAGCTGGGGAATCAGAGGCGGGGAATCAGAGTTGGGGAATCAGAGGTGGGTAATCAGATATGGGGAAACAGAGGCGGGGAATCAGAGGTGGGGAATCAGAGGCAGAGAATCAGATGTGGGGAATCAGAGCTGGGGAATCAGAGGCGGGGAATCTGAGTTTGGGAATCAGAGGCGGAGAATAAGATATGGGGAATCAGAGGCGGGGAATCAGATATGGGCAATCAGAGGAGGGGAATCAGAGGTTGGGCATCAGAGGCGGGAATCAGAATTGGGGAATCAGACATGGGGAATCAGAGAAGGGGAATCAACGGCAGTGAATCAGAGATGGTGAATCAGAGGCGGGGAATCACAGGCAGGGAATCAGACGCAGGGAATCAGTGGTGGTGAATCCAAGATGGGGAATCAGAGGCGGGGAATCAGAGGCAGGGAATTAGACACGGGGAATCAGAGGTGGGGAATCAGAGCTGAGGAATCAGAGGCGGGGAATCAGAGTTGTGGAATCAGAGGCAGGGAATCAGATATGGGGCATCAGAGGCAGGGAATCAGATAGGGTAATCAGAGGCGGGGAATTAGTGGCAGGGAATCAGAGGCGGGGAATCAGAGGCGGGATATCAGAGGCAGGGAATCAGATGTGGGGAATCAGACATGGGGAATCAGAGGCAGGGAATCAGAGGCGGGGAATCAGAAGCGGGAATCAAAGGCCGGGAATGAGAGGCCGGGAATCAGAGGTGGGGATTCAGAGTCCGGGAATCAGAGATGGGGAATCAGAGGCTGGGAATCAGATATGGGGAATCAGAGGCTGGGAATCAGAGGCGGGGAAACAGAGGTGGCTAATCAGATATGGGGAATCAGAGGTGGGGAATCAGAGGAAGTGAATCAGAGATGGGAAATCAGAGGCGGGGAATCAGAGGCAGGGCATCAGACACGTGGAATCAGAGGCGGGGAATCAGAGCTGGGGAATCAGAGGCGGGGAATCAGAGTTGGGAAATCAGAGGTGGGGAATCAGATATAGGGAAACAGAGGCGGGGAATCAGAGGCGGGGAAACAGAGGCAGGGAATCAGATATTGGGAATCAGAGGTGGGGAATCAGAGGCGGGGAATCAGAGGCCGGGAATCAGAGGCCGGGAATCAGTAGTGGGGAATCAGAGGCGGGAATCAGAATTGGGGAATCAGACATGGGGAATCAGAGAAGGGGAATCAACGGCAGTGAATCAGAGATGGTGAATCAGAGGCGGGGAATCACAGGCAGGGAATCAGACGCAGGGAATCAGTGGTGGTGAATCAGAGATGGGGAATCAGAGGCGGGGAATCAGAGGCAAGGAATCAGACACGGGGAATCAGAGGCGGGGAATCAGAGCTGGGGAATCAGAGGCGGGGAATCAGAGTTGGGGAATCAGAGGTGGGGAATCAGATATGGGGAAACAGAGGCGGGGAATCAGAAGTGGGGAAACAGAGGCAGGGAATCAGATATTGGGAATCAGAGGTGGGGAATCAGAGGCAGGGAATCAGATGTTGGGAATCAGAGCTGGGGAATCAGATATGGGAAATCAGAGATGAGGAATCAGAGGCAGGGAATCAGAGGCGGGGAATCAGAGGTGGGGAATCTGAGTCCGGGAATCAGAGATGGGGAATCAGAGGCGGGGAATCAGATATGGGGAATCAGAGGTGGGGAATCAGAGGCGGGGAAACAGAGATGGCTTATCAGATATGGGGAATCAGAGGTGGGGAATCAGAGGCGGTGAATCAGAGATGTGGAATCAGAGGCGGGGAATCAGAGGCAGGGAATCAGACACGGGGAATCAGAGGCGGTGAATCAGAGCTGGTGAATCAGAGGCGGGGAATCAGAGTTGGGGAATCAGAGGTGGGTAATCAGATATGGGGAAACAGAGGCGGGGAATCAGAGGTGGGGAATCAGAGGCAGAGAATCAGATGTGGGGAATCAGAGCTAGGGAATCAGAGGCGGGGAATCTGAGTTTGGGAATCAGAGGCGGAGAATAAGATATGGGGAATCAGAGGCGGGGAATCAGATATGGGCAATCAGAGGAGGGGAATCAGAGGTTGGGCATCAGAGGCGGGAATCAGAATTGGGGAATCAGACATGGGGAATCAGAGAAGGGGAATCAGAGGCAGTGAATCAGAGATGGTGAATCAGAGGCGGGGAATCACAGGCAGGGAATCAGACGCAGGGAATCAGTGGTGGTGAATCCAAGATGGGGAATCAGAGGCGGGGAATCAGAGGCAGGGAATTAGACACGGGGAATCAGAGGTGGGGAATCAGAGCTGAGGAACCAGAGGCGGGGAATCAGAGTTGGGGAATCAGAGGCTGGGAATCAGATATGGGGCATCAGAGGCAGGGAATCAGATAGGGGAATCAGAGGCGGGGAATTAGTGGCAGGGAATCAGAGGCGGGGAATCAGAGGCGGGATATCAGAGGCAGGGAATCAGATGTGGGGAATCAGACATGGGGAATCAGAGGCAGGGAATCAGAGGCGGGGAATCAGAAGCGGGAATCAAAGGCCGGGAATGAGAGGCCGGGAATCAGAGGTGGGGATTCAGAGTCCGGGAATCAGAGATGGGGAATCAGAGGCTGGGAATCAGATATGGGGAATCAGAGGCTGGGAATCAGAGGCGGGGAAACAGAGGTGGCTAATCAGATATGGGGAATCAGAGGTGGGGAATCAGAGGCAGTGAATCAGAGATGGGAAATCAGAGGCGGGGAATCAGAGGCAGGGCATCAGAAACGTGGAATCAGAGGCGGGGAATCAGAGCTGGGGAATCAGAGGCGGGGAATCAGAGTTGGGGAATCAGAGGTGGGGAATCAGATATGGGGAAACAGAGGCGGGGAATCAGAGGTGGGGAATCAGAGGCGGGGAATCAGAATTTGGGAATCAGAGATGGGGAATCAGAGATGGGGAATCAGAGGCCCGGAATCAGACGTGGAGAATCAGAGGTGGTTAATCACAGATGGGGAATCAGAGGCAGGGAATCAGAAGCAGGGAATCAGACGCGGGGAATCAGAGGCGGGGAATCAGAGCTGAGGAATCAGAGGCGGGGAATCAGAGTTGGGGAATCAGAGGCGGGTTATCAGATATGGAGAATCAGAGGCGGGGAATCAGAGGCGGGGAAAGAGAGGAGGGGTATCAGATATGGGGAACCAGAGGTGGGGAATCGGAGGGCGGGAATCAGAGATGGGGAATCAGAGGCAGGGAATCAGATATGGGGAATCAGAAGCGGGGAATCAGAGGCAGGGAATCTGATGTGGGGAATCAGAGATGGGGAATCAGAGGCAGGGAATCAGAGGCTGGGAATCAGAAGCGGGGAATCATATTCCGGGAATCAGAGGCTGGGAATCAGAGGTGGGGAATCTGAGTCCGGGAATCAGAGATGGGGAATCAGAGGCGGGGAATCAGATATGGGGAATCAGAGGCGGGGAATCAGAGGCGGGGTAACAGAGATGGCTTATCAGATATGGGGAATGTGAGGTGGTGAATCAGAGGCGGTGAATCAGAGATGGGGAATCAGAGGCGGGGAATCAGAGGCAGGGAATCAGACACGGGGAATCAGAGGCGGGGAATCAAAGCTGGGGATTCAGAGGCGGGGAATCAGAGTTGGGGAATCAGAGGTGGGGAATCAGATATGGGGAAACAGAGGCGGGGAATCAGAGGTGGGGAAACAGAGGCAGGGAATCAGATATTGGGAATCAGAGGTGGGGAATCAGAGGCAGGGAATCAGATGTGGGGAATCAGAGCTGGGGAATCAGAGGCGGGGAATCTGAGTTTGGGAATCAGAGTCGGGGAATAAGATATGGGGAATCAGAGGCGGGGAATCAGAGGTGGGGCATCAGAGGCGGGAATCAGAATTGGGGAATCAGACATGGGGAATCAGAGAAGGGGAATCAGAGGCAGTGAATCAGAGATGGTGAATCAGAGGCGGGGAATCACAGGCAGGGAATCAGACGCAGGGAATCAGTGGTGGTGAATCCAAGATGGGGAATCAGAGGCGGGGAATCAGAGGCAGGGAATTAGACACGGGGAATCAGAGGTGGGGAATCAGAGCTGAGGAATCAGAGGCGGGGAATCAGAGTTGGGGAATCAGAGGCTGGGAATCAGATATGGGGCATCAGAGGCAGGGAATCAGATAGGGGAATCAGAGGCGGGGAATTAGTGGCAGGGAATCAGAGGCGGGGAATCAGAGGCGGGATATCAGAGGCAGGGAATCAGATGTGGGGAATCAGACATGGGGAATCAGAGGCAGGGAATCAGAGGCGGGGAATCAGAAGCGGGAATCAAAGGCCGGGAATGAGAGGCCGGGAATCAGAGGTGGGGATTCAGAGTCCGGTAATCAGAGATGGGGAATCAGAGGCTGGGAATCAGATATGGGGAATCAGAGGCTGGGAATCAGAGGCGGGGAAACAGAGGTGGCTAATCAGATATGGGGAATCAGAGGTGGGGAATCAGAGGCAGTGAATCAGAGATGGGAAATCAGAGGCGGGGAATCAGAGGCAGGGCATCAGAAACGTGGAATCAGAGTCGGGGAATCAGAGCTGGGGAATCAGAGGCGGGGAATCAGAGTTGGGGAATCAGAGGTGGGGAATCAGATATGGGGAAACAGAGGCGGGGAATCAGAGGCGGGGAAACAGAGGCCGGGAATCAGATATTGGGAATCAGAGGTGGGGAATCAGAGGCAGGGAATCAGAATTTGGGAATCAGAGATGGGGAATCAGAGCTGGGGAATCTGAGGCGGGGAATCAGAATTTGGGAATCAGAGATGGGGAATCAGAGATGGGGAATCAGAGGCGTGGAATCAGACGTGGAGAATCAGAGGTGGTTAATCACAGATGGGGAATCAGAGGCAGGGAATCAGAAGCAGGGAATCAGACGCGGGGAATCAGAGGCGGGGAATCAGAGCTGAGGAATCAGAGGCGGGGAATCAGAGTTGGGGAATCAGAGTCGGGGTATCAGATATGGAGAATCAGAGGCGGGGAATCAGAGGCGGGGAAAGAGAGGAGGGGTATCAGATATGGGGAACCAGAGGTGGGGAATCGGAGGGCGGGAATCAGAGATGGGGAATCAGAGGCAGGGAATCAGATATGGGGAATCAGAGGCGGGGAATCAGAGGCAGGGAATCAGATGTGGGGAATCAGAGATGGGGAATCAGAGGCAGGGAATCAGAGGCGGGGAATCAGAAGCGGGGAATCATATTCCGAGAATCAGATGCTGGGAATCAGAGGTGGGGAATCTGAGTCCGGGAATCAGAGATGGGGAATCAGAGGCGGGGAATCAGATATGGGGAATCAGAAGCGGGGAATCAGAGGCGGGGTAACAGAGAGGCTTATCAGATATGGGGAATCTGAGGTGGTGAATCAGAGGCGGTGAATCAGAGATGGGGAATCAGAGGCGGGGAATCAGAGGCAGGGAATCAGACACGGGGAATCAGAGGCGGGGAATCAAAGCTGGGGATTCAGAGGCGGGGAATCAGAGTTGGGGAATCAGAGGTGGGGAATCAGATATGGGGAAACAGAGGCGGGGAATCAGAGGTGGGAAAACAGAGGCAGGGAATCAGATATTGGGAATCAGAGGTGGGGAATCAGAGGCAGGGAATCAGATGTGGGGAATCAGAGCTGGGGAATCAGAGGCGGGGAATCTGAGTTTGGGAATCAGAGTCGGGGAATAAGATATGGGGAATCAGAGGCGCGGACTCAGACGTGGAGAATCAGAGGTGGTTAATCACAGATGGGGAATCAGAGGCAGGGAATCAGAAGCAGGGAATCAGACGCGGGGAATCAGAGGCGGGGAATCAGAGCTGAGGAATCAGAGGCGGGGAATTAGAGTTGGGGAATCAGAGGCAGGGAATCAGATATGGGGAATCAGAGGTGGGGAATCAGAAGCAGGGAATCAGATGTGGGGAATCAGAGATGGGGAATCAGAGGCAGGGAATCAGAGGCGGGGAATCAGAAGCGGGGAATCATATTCCGGGAATCAGAGGCTGGGAATCAGAGATGGGGAATCAGAGGCGGGGAATCAGATATGGGGAATCAGAGGAGGGGTAACAGAGATGGCTTATCAGATATGGGGAATCTGAGGTGGTGAATCAGAGGCGGTGAATCAGATATGGGGAATCAGAGGCGGGGAAACTGAGGCGGGGAATCAGACGCGGAGAATCAGAGGTGGTTAATCACAGATGGGGAATCAGAGGCAGGGAATCAGAAGCAGGGAATCAGACGCGCGGAATCAGAGGTGGGGAATCATAACTGGGGAATCAGAGGCGGGGAATCAGAGTTGGGGAATCAGAGGCAGGGTATCAGTAATGGGGAATCAGAGGCGGGGAATCAGAGGCGGGGAAACTGAGGCGGGGAATCAGATATGGGGAATCAGAGGTGGGGAATCAGAGGCGGTGAATCAGTGATGGGGAATCAGAGGCCGGGAATTAGAGTCAGGGAATCAGACGCGGGTAATCAGAGGTGGGGAATCAGAGCTGGGGAATCAGAGGCAGGGAATCAGAGTCGGGGAATCAGAGGCGGGGAATCAGAGATGGGGAATCATAGGCGGGGAATCAGAGGCCGGGAATCAGAGGCCGGGAATCAGTAGTGGGGAATCAGAGGCCGGGAATTAGCGGTGGTGAATCAGAGATGGGGAATCAGAGGCGGGGATTCAGAGGCGGGGAATCAGACGCGGGGAATCAGAGGCGGGGAATCACAGCTGGGGAATCAGAGGCGGGGAATCAGAGTCGGGGAATCAGAGGCGGGGAATCAGAGATGGGGAATCAGAGGCGGGGAATCAGAGGTCGGGAATCAGAGGCCGGGAATCAGTAGTGGGGAATTAGAGGCGGGAATCAGAATTGGGGAATCAGACATGGGGAATCAGAGAAGGGGAATCAGAGGCAGTGAATCAGAGATGGTGAATCAGAGGCGGGGAATCACAGGCAGGGAATCAGACGCAGGGAATCAGTGGTGGTGAATCAGAGATGGGGAATCAGAGGCGGGGAATCAGAGGCAAGGAATCAGACACGTGGAATCAGAGGCGGGGAATCAGAGCTGGGGAATCAGAGGCGGGGAATCAGAGTTGGGGAATCAGAGGTGGGGAATCAGATATGGGGAAACAGAGGCGGGGAATCAGAAGTGGGGAAACAGAGGCAGGGAATCAGATATTGGGAATCAGAGGTGGGGAATCAGAGGCAGGGAATCAGATGTTGGGAATCAGAGCTGTGGAATCAGATATGGGAAATCAGAGATGGGGAATCAGAGGCAGGGAATCAGAGGCGGGGAATCAGAGGTGGGGAATCTGAGTCCGGGAATCAGAGATGGGGAATCAGAGGCGGGGAATCAGATATGGGGAATCAGTGGTGGTGAATCAGAGATGGGGAATCAGAGGCGGGGAATCAGAGGCAAGGAATCAGACACGTGGAATCAGAGGCGGGGAATCAGAGCTGGGGAATCAGAGGCGGGGAATCTGAGTCCGGGAATCAGAGATAGGGAATCAGAGGCGGGGAATCAGATATGGGGAATCAGAGGTGGGGAATCAGAGGCGGGGAAACAGAGATGGCTTATCAGATATGGGGAATCAGAGGTGGGGAATCAGAGGCGGTGAATCAGAGATGTGGAATCAGAGGCGGGGAATCAGAGGCAGGGAATCAGACACGGGGAATCAGAGGCGGGGAATCAGAGCTGGGGAATCAGAGGCGGGGAATCAGAGTTGGGGAATCAGAGGTGGGTAATCAGATATGGGGAAACAGAGGCGGGGAATCAGAGGTGGGGAATCAGAGGCAGAGAATCAGATGTGGGGAATCAGAGCTGGGGAATCAGAGGCGGGGAATCTGAGTTTGGGAATCAGAGGCGGAGAATAAGATATGGGGAATCAGAGGCGGGGAATCAGATATGGGCAATCAGAGGAGGGGAATCAGAGGTTGGGCATCAGAGGCGGGAATCAGAATTGGGGAATCAGACATGGGGAATCAGAGAAGGGGAATCAACGGCAGTGAAACAGAGATGGTGAATCAGAGGCGGGGAATCACAGGCAGGGAATCAGACGCAGGGAATCAGTGGTGGTGAATCCAAGATGGGGAATCAAAGGCGGGGAATCAGAGGCAGGGAATTAGACACGGGGAATCAGAGGTGGGGAATCAGAGCTGAGGAATCAGAGGCGGGGAATCAGAGTTGGGGAATCAGAGGCAGGGAATCAGATATGGGGCATCAGAGGCAGGGAATCAGATAGGGTAATCAGAGGCGGGGAATTAGTGGCAGGGAATCAGAGGCGGGGAATCAGAGGCGGGATATCAGAGGCAGGGTATCAGATGTGGGGAATCAGACATGGGGAATCAGAGGCAGGGAATCAGATGCGGGGAATCAGAAGCGGGAATCAAAGGCCGGGAATGAGAGGCCGGGAATCAGAGGTGGGGATTCAGAGTCCGGGAATCAGAGATGGGGAATCAGAGGCTGGGAATCAGATATGGGGAATCAGAGGCTGGGAATCAGAGGCGGGGAAACAGAGGTGGCTAATCAGATATGGGGAATCAGAGGCAGTGAATAAGAGATGGGAAATCAGAGGCGGGGAATCAGAGGCAGGGCATCAGACACGTGGAATCAGAGGCGGGGAATCAGAGCTGGGGAATCAGAGTTGGGGAATCAGAGGTGGGGAATCAGATATAGGGAAACAGAGGCGGGGAATCAGAGGCGGGGAAACAGAGGCGGGGAATCAGATATTGGGAATCAGAGGTGGGGAATCAGAGGGGGGGAATCAGAGGCCGGGAATCAGAGGCCGGGAATCAGTAGTGGGGAATCAGAGGCGGGAGTCAGAATTGGGGAATCAGACATGGGGAATCAGAGAAGGGCAATCAGAGGCAGTGAATCAGAGATGTTGAATCAGAGGCGGGGAATCACAGGCAGGGAATCAGACGCAGGGAATCAGTGGTGGTGAATCAGAGATGGGGAATCAGAGGCGGGGAATCAGAGGCAAGGAATCAGACACGGGGAATCAGAGGCGGGGAATCAGAGCTTGGGAATCAGAGGCGGGGAATCAGAGTTGGGGAATCAGAGGTGGGGAATCAGATATGGGGAAACAGAGGCGGGGAATCAGAAGTGGGGAAACAGAGGCAGGGAATCAGATATTGGGAATCAGAGGCTGGGAATCAGAGGCAGGGAATCAGATGTTGGGAATCAGAGCTGGGGAATCAGATATGGGAAATCAGAGATGAGGAATCAGAGGCAGGGAATCAGAGGCGGGGAATCAGAGGTGGGGAATCTGAGTCCGGGAATCAGAGATGGGGAATCAGAGGCGGGGAATCAGATATGGGGAATCAGAGGTGGGGAATCAGAGGCGGGGAAACAGAGATGGCTTATCAGATATGGGGAATCAGAGGTGGGGAATCAGAGGCGGTGAATCAGAGATGTGGAATCAGAGGCGGGGAATCAGAGGCAGGGAATCAGACACGGGGAATCAGAGGCGGGGAATCAGAGGTGGGGAATCAGAGGCAGAGAATCAGATGTGGGGAATCAGAGCTAGGGAATCAGAGGCGGGGAATCTGAGTTTGGGAATCAGAGGCGGAGAATAAGATATGGGGAATCAGAGGCGGGGAATCAGATATGGGCAATCAGAGGAGGGGAATCAGAGGTTGGGCATCAGATGCGGGAATCAGAATTGGGGAATCAGACATGGGGAATCAGAGAAGGGGAATCAGAGGCAGTGAATCAGAGATGGTGAATCAGAGGCGGGGAATCACAGGCAGGGAATCAGACGCAGGGAATCAGTGGTGGTGAATCCAAGATGGGGAATCAGAGGCGGGGAATCAGAGGCAGGGAATTAGACACGGGGAATCAGAGGTGGGGAATCAGAGCTGAGGAATCAGAGGCGGGGAATCAGAGTTGGGGAATCAGAGGCTGGGAATCAGATATGGGGCATCAGAGGCAGGGAATCAGATAGGGGAATCAGAGGCGGGGAATTAGTGGCAGGGAATCAGAGGCGTGGAATCAGAGGCGGGATATTAGAGGCAGGGAATCAGATGTGGGGAATCAGACATGGGGAATCAGAGGCAGGGAATCAGAGGCGGGGAATCAGAAGCGGGAATCAAAGGCCGGGAATGAGAGGCCGGGAATCAGAGGTGGGGATTCAGAGTCCGGGAATCAGAGATGGGGAATCAGAGGCTGGGAATCAGATATGGGGAATCAGAGGCTGGGAATCAGAGGCGGGGAAACAGAGGTGGCTAATCAGATATGGGGAATCAGAGGTGGGGAATCAGAGGCAGTGAATCAGAGATGGGAAATCAGAGACGGGGAATCAGAGGCAGGGCATCAGAAACGTGGAATCAGAGGCGGGGAATCAGAGCTGGGGAATCAGAGGCGGGGAATCAGAGTTGGGGAATCAGAGGTGGGGAATCAGATATGGGGAAACAGAGGCGGGGAATCAGAGGCTGGGAAACAGAGGCCGGGAATCAGATATTGGGAATCAGAGGTGGGGAATCAGAGGCAGAGAATCAGAATTTGGGAATCAGAGATGGGGAATCAGAGCTGGGGAATCTGAGGCGGGGAATCAGAATTTGGGAATCAGAGATGGGGAATCAGAGATGGGGAATCAGAGGCGTGGAATCAGACGTGGAGAATCAGAGGTGGTTAATCACAGATGGGGAATCAGAGGCAGGGAATCAGAAGCAGGGAATCAGACGCGGGGAATCAGAGGCGGGGAATCAGAGCTGAGGAATCAGAGGCGGGGAATCAGAGTTGGGGAATCAGAGTCGGGGTATCAGATATGGAGAATCAGAGGCGGGGAAACAGAGGCGGGGAAAGAGAGGAGGGGTATCAGATATGGGGAACCAGAGGTGGGGAATCGGAGGGCGGGAATCAGAGATGGGGAATCAGAGGCAGGGAATCAGATATGGGGAATCAGAGGCGGGGAATCAGAGGCAGGGAATCAGATGTGGGGAATCAGAGATGGGGAATCAGAGGCAGGGAATCAGAGGCGGGGAATCAGAAGCGGGGAATCATATTCCGGGAATCAGATGCTGGGAATCAGAGGTGGGGAATCTGAGTCCGGGAATCAGAGATGGGGAATCAGAGGCGGGGAATCAGATATGGGGAATCAGAAGCGGGGAATCAGAGGCGGGGTAACAGAGAGGCTTATCAGATATGGGGAATCTGAGGTGGTGAATCAGAGGCGGTGAATCAGAGATGGGGAATCAGAGGCGGGGAATCAGAGGCAGGGAATCAGACACGGGGAATCAGAGGCGGGGAATCAAAGCTGGGGATTCAGAGGCGGGGAATCAGAGTTGGGGAATCAGAGGTGGGGAATCAGATATGGGGAAACAGAGGCGGGGAATCAGAGGTGGGAAAACAGAGGCAGGGAATCAGATATTGGGAATCAGAGGTGGGGAATCAGAGGCAGGGAATCAGATGTGGGGAATCAGAGCTGGGGAATCAGAGGCGGGGAATCTGAGTTTGGGAATCAGAGTCGGGGAATAAGATATGGGGAATCAGAGGCGCGGACTCAGACGTGGAGAATCAGAGGTGGTTAATCACAGATGGGGAATCAGAGGCAGGGAATCAGAAGCAGGGAATCAGACGCGGGGAATCAGAGGCGGGGAATCAGAGCTGAGGAATCAGAGGCGGGGAATTAGAGTTGGGGAATCAGAGGCAGGGAATCAGATATGGGGAATCAGAGGTGGGGAATCAGAAGCAGGGAATCAGATGTGGGGAATCAGAGATGGGGAATCAGAGGCAGGGAATCAGAGGCGGGGAATAAGAAGCGGGGAATCATATTCCGGGAATCAGAGGCTGGGAATCAGAGATGGGGAATCAGAGGCGGGGAATCAGATATGGGGAATCAGAGGAGGGGTAACAGAGATGGCTTATCAGATATGGGGAATCTGAGGTGGTGAATCAGAGGCGGTGAATCAGATATGGGGAATCAGAGGCGGGAAAACTGAGGCGGGGAATCAGACGCGGAGAATCAGAGGTGGTTAATCACAGATGGGGAATCAGAGGCAGGGAATCAGAAGCAGGGAATCAGACGCGCGGAATCAGAGGTGGGGAATCATAACTGGGGAATCAGAGGCGGGGAATCAGAGTTGGGGAATCAGAGGCAGGGTATCAGTAATGGGGAATCAGAGGCGGGGAATCAGAGGCGGGGAAACTGAGGCGGGGAATCAGATATGGGGAATCAGAGGTGGGGAATCAGAGGCGGTGAATCAGTGATGGGGAATCAGAGGCCGGGAATTAGAGTCAGGGAATCAGACGCGGGTAATCAGAGGTGGGGAATCAGAGCTGGGGAATCAGAGGCAGGGAATCAGAGTCGGGGAATCAGAGGCGGGGAATCAGAGATGGGGAATCATAGGCGGGGAATCAGAGGCCGGGAATCAGAGGCCGGGAATCAGTAGTGGGGAATCAGAGGCCGGGAATTAGCGGTGGTGAATCAGAGATGGGGAATCAGAGGCGGGGATTCAGAGGCGGGGAATCAGACGCGGGGAATCAGAGGCGGGGAATCACAGCTGGGGAATCAGAGGCGGGGAATCAGAGTCGGGGAATCAGAGGCGGGGAATCAGAGATGGGGAATCAGAGGCGGGGAATCAGAGGTCGGGAATCAGAGGCCGGGAATCAGTAGTGGGGAATTAGAGGCGGGAATCAGAATTGGGGAATCAGACATGGGGAATCAGAGAAGGGGAATCAGAGGCAGTGAATCAGAGATGGTGAATCAGAGGCGGGAAATCACAGGCAGGGAATCAGACGCAGGGAATCAGTGGTGGTGAATCAGAGATGGGGAATCAGAGGCGGGGAATCAGAGGCAAGGAATCAGACACGGGGAATCAGAGGCGGGGAATCAGAGCTGGGGAATCAGAGGCGGGGAATCAGAGTTGGGGAATCAGAGGTGGGGAATCAGATATGGGGAAACAGAGGCGGGGAATCAGAAGTGGGGAAACAGAGGCAGGGAATCAGATATTGGGAATCAGAGGTGGGGAATCAGAGGCAGGGAATCAGATGTTGGGAATCAGAGCTGTGGAATCAGATATGGGAAATCAGAGATGGGGAATCAGAGGCAGGGAATCAGAGGCGGGGAATCAGAGGTGGGGAATCTGAGTCCGGGAATCATAGATGGGGAATCAGAGGCGGGGAATCAGATATGGGGAATCAGAGGTGGGGAATCAGAGGCGGGGAAACAGAGATGGCTTATCAGATATGGGGAATCAGAGGTGGGGAATCAGAGGCGGTGAATCAGAGATGTGGAATCAGAGGCGGGGAATCAGAGGCAGGGAATCAGACACGGGGAATCAGAGGCGGGGAATCAGAGCTGGGGAATCAGAGGCGGGGAATCAGAGTTGGGGAATCAGAGGTGGGTAATCAGATATGGGGAAACAGAGGCGGGGAATCAGAGGTGGGGAATCAGAGGCAGAGAATCAGATGTGGGGAATCAGAGCTGGGGAATCAGAGGCGGGGAATCTGAGTTTGGGAATCAGAGGCGGAGAATAAGATATGGGGAATCAGAGGCGGGGAATCAGATATGGGCAATCAGAGGAGGGGAATCAGAGGTTGGGCATCAGAGGCGGGAATCAGAATTCGGGAATCAGACATGGGGAATCAGAGAAGGGGAATCAACGGCAGTGAATCAGAGATGGTGAATCAGAGGCGGGGAATCACAGGCAGGGAATCAGACGCAGGGAATCAGTGGTGGTGAATCCAAGATGGGGAATCAGAGGCGGGGAATCAGAGGCAGGGAATTAGACACGGGGAATCAGAGGTGGGGAATCAGAGCTGAGGAATCAGAGGCGGGGAATCAGAGTTGGGGAATCAGAGGCAGGGAATCAGATATGGGGCATCAGAGGCAGGGAATCAGATAGGGTAATCAGAGGCGGGGAATTAGTGGCAGGGAATCAGAGGCGGGGAATCAGAGGCGGGATATCAGAGGCAGGGTATCAGATGTGGGGAATCAGACATGGGGAATCAGAGGCAGGGAATCAGATGCGGGGAATCAGAAGCGGGAATCAAAGGCCGGGAATGAGAGGCCGGGAATCAGAGGTGGGGATTCAGAGTCCGGGAATCAGAGATGGGGAATCAGAGGCTGGGAATCAGATATGGGGAATCAGAGGCTGGGAATCAGAGGCGGGGAAACAGAGGTGGCTAATCAGATATGGGGAATCAGAGGCAGTGAATAAGAGATGGGAAATCAGAGGCGGGGAATCAGAGGCAGGGCATCAGACACGTGGAATCAGAGGCGGGGAATCAGAGCTGGGGAATCAGAGTTGGGGAATCAGAGGTGGGGAATCAGATATAGGGAAACAGAGGCGGGGAATCAGAGGCGGGGAAACAGAGGCGGGGAATCAGATATTGGGAATCAGAGGTGGGGAATCAGAGGCGGGGAATCAGAGGCCGGGAATCAGAGGCCGGGAATCAGTAGTGGGGAATCAGAGGCGGGAATCAGAATTGGGGAATCAGACATGGGGAATCAGAGAAGGGCAATCAGAGGCAGTGAATCAGAGATGTTGAATCAGAGGCGGGGAATCACAGGCAGGGAATCAGACGCAGGGAATCAGTGGTGGTGAATCAGAGATGGGGAATCAGAGGCGGGGAATCAGAGGCAAGGAATCAGACACGGGGAATCAGAGGCGGGGAATCAGAGCTGGGGAATCAGAGGCGGGGAATCAGAGTTGGGGAATCAGAGGTGGGGAATCAGATATGGGGAAACAGAGGCGGGGAATCAGAAGTGGGGAAACAGAGGCAGGGAATCAGATATTGGGAATCAGAGGTTGGGAATCAGAGGCAGGGAATCAGATGTTGGGAATCAGAGCTGGGGAATCAGATATGGGAAATCAGAGATGAGGAATCAGAGGCAGGGAATCAGAGGCGGGGAATCAGAGCTGGGGAATCAGATATGGGAAATCAGAGATGAGGAATCAGAGGCAGGGAATCAGAGGCGGGGAATCAGATATGGGGAATCAGAGGTGGGGAATCAGAGGCGGGGAAACAGAGATGGCTTATCAGATATGGGGAATCAGAGGTGGGGAATCAGAGGCGGTGAATCAGAGATGTGGAATCAGAGGCGGGGAATCAGAGGCAGGGAATCAGACACGGGGAATCAGAGGCGGGGAATCAGAGGTGGGGAATCAGAGGCAGAGAATCAGATGTGGGGAATCAGAGCTAGGGAATCAGAGGCGGGGAATCTGAGTTTGGGAATCAGAGGCGGAGAATAAGATATGGGGAATCAGAGGCGGGGAATCAGATATGGGCAATCAGAGGAGGGGAATCAGAGGTTGGGCATCAGAGGCGGGAATCAGAATTGGGGAATCAGACACGGGGAATCAGAGAAGGGGAATCAGAGGCAGTGAATCAGAGATGGTGAATCAGAGGCGGGGAATCACAGGCAGGGAATCAGACGCAGGGAATCAGTGGTGGTGAATCCAAGATGGGGAATCAGAGGCGGGGAATCAGAGGCAGGGAATTAGACACGGGGAATCAGAGGTGGGGAATCAGAGCTGAGGAATCAGAGGCGGGGAATCAGAGTTGGGGAATCAGAGGCTGGGAATCAGATATGGGGCATCAGAGGCAGGGAATCAGATAGGGGAATCAGAGGCGGGGAATTAGTGGCAGGGAATCAGAGGCGTGGAATCAGAGGCGGGATATTAGAGGCAGGGAATCAGATGTGGGGAATCAGACATGGGGAATCAGAGGCAGGGAATCAGAGGCGGGGAATCAGAAGCGGGAATCAAAGGCCGGGAATGAGAGGCCGGGAATCAGAGGTGGGGATTCAGAGTCCGGGAATCAGAGATGGGGAATCAGAGGCTGGGAATCAGATATGGGGAATCAGAGGCTGGGAATCAGAGGCGGGGAAACAGAGGTGGCTAATCAGATATGGGGAATCAGAGGTGGGGAATCAGAGGCAGTGAATCAGAGATGGGAAATCAGAGACGGGGAATCAGAGGCAGGGCATCAGAAACGTGGAATCAGAGGCGGGGAATCAGAGCTGGGGAATCAGAGGCGGGGAATCAGAGTTGGGGAATCAGAGGTGGGGAATCAGATATGGGGAAACAGAGGCGGGGAATCAGAGGCGGGGAAACAGAGGCGGGGAATCAGATATTGGGAATCAGAGGTGGGGAATCAGAGGCAGGGAATCAGAATTTGGGAATCAGAGATGGGGAATCAGAGGTGGGGAATCAGAGGCGGGGAATCAGAATTTGGGAATCAGAGATGGGGAATCAGAGATGGGGAATCAGAGGCGCGGAATCAGACGTGGAGAATCAGAGGTGGTTAATCACAGATGGGGAATCAGGGGCAGGGAATCAGAAGCAGGGAATCAGACGCGGGGAATCAGAGGCGGGGAATCAGAGCTGAGGAATCAGAGGCGGGGAATCAGAGTTGGGGAATCAGAGGCGGGTTATCAGATATGGAGAATCAGAGGCGGGGAATCAGAGGCGGGGAAAGTGAGGAGGGGTATCAGATATGGGGAACCAGAGGTGGGGAATCGGAGGGCGGGAATCAGAGATGGGGAATCATAGGCAGGGAATCAGATATGGGGAATCAGAGGCGGGGAATCAGAGGCAGGGAATCTGATGTGGGGAATCAGAGATGGGGAATCAGAGGCAGGGAATCAGAGGCGGGGAATCAGAAGCGGGGAATCATATTCCGGGAATCAGAGGCTGGGAATCAGAGGTGGGGAATCTGAGTCCGGGAATCAGAGATGGGGAATCAGAGGCGGGGAATCAGATATGGGGAATCAGAGGCGGGGAATCAGAGGCGGGGTAACAGAGATGGCTTATCAGATATGGGGAATGTGAGGTGGTGAATCAGAGACGGTGAATCAGAGATAGGGAATCAGAGGCGGGGAATCAGAGGCAGGGAATCAGACACGGGGAATCAGAGGCGGGGAATCAAAGCTGGGGATTCAGAGGCGGGGAATCAGAGTTGGGGAATCAGAGGTGGGGAATCAGATATGGGGAAACAGAGGCGGGGAATCAGAGGTGGGGAAACAGAGGCAGGGAATCAGATGTGGGGAATCAGAGCTGGGGAATCAGAGGCGGGGAATCTGAGTTTGGGAATCAGAGTCGGGGAATAAGATATGGGGAATCAGAGGCGGGGAATCAGATATGGGCAATCAGAGGAGGGGAATCAGAGGTGGGGCATCAGAGGCGGGAATCAGAATTGGGGAATCAGACATGGGGAATCAGAGAAGGGGAATCAGAGGCAGTGAATCAGAGATGGTGAATCAGAGGCGGGGAATCACAGGCAGGGAATCAGACGCAGGGAATCAGTGGTGGTGAATCCAAGATGGGGAATCAGAGGCGGGGAATCAGAGGCAGGGAATTAGACACGGGGAATCAGAGGTGGGGAATCAGAGCTGAGGAATCAGAGGCGGGGAATCAGAGTTGGGGAATCAGAGGCTGGGAATCAGATATGGGGCATCAGAGGCAGGGAATCAGATAGGGGAATCAGAGGCGGGCAATTAGTGGCAGGGAATCAGAGGCGGGGAATCAGAGGCGGGATATCAGAGGCAGGGAATCAGATGTGGGGAATCAGACATGGGGAATCAGAGGCAGGGAATCAGAGGCGAGGAATCAGAAGCGGGAATCAAAGGCCGGGAATGAGAGGCCGGGAATCAGAGGTGGGGATTCAGAGTCCGGGAATCAGAGATGGGGAATCAGAGGCTGGGAATCAGATATGGGGAATCAGAGGCTGGGAATCAGAGGCGGGGAAACAGAGGTGGCTAATCAGATATGGGGAATCAGAGGTGGGGAATCAGAGGCAGTGATCCAGAGATGGGAAATCAGAGGCGGGGAATCAGAGGCAGGGCATCAGAAACGTGGAATCAGAGTCGGGGAATCAGAGCTGGGGAATCAGAGGCGGGGAATCAGAGTTGGGGAATCAGAGGTGGGGAATCAGATATGGGGAAACAGAGGCGGGGAATCAGAGGCGGGGAAACAGAGGCGGGGAATCAGATATTGGGAATCAGAGGTGGGGAATCAGAGGCAGGGAATCAGAATTTGGGAATCAGAGATGGGGAATCAGAGCTGGGGAATCTGAGGCGGGGAATCAGAATTTGGGAATCAGAGATGGGGAATCAGAGGCGTGGAATCAGACGTGGAGAATCAGAAATGGTTAATCACAGATGGGGAATCAGAGGAAGGGAATCAGAAGCAGGGAATCAGACGCGGGGAATCAGAGGCGGGGAATCAGAGCTGAGGAATCAGAGGCGGGGAATCAGAGTTGGGGAATCAGAGTCGGGGTATCAGATATGGAGAATCAGAGGCGGGGAATCAGAGGCGGGGAAAGAGAGGAGGGGTATCAGATATGGGGAACCAGAGGTGGGGAATCGGAGGGCGGGAATCAGAGATGGGGAATCAGAGGCAGGGAATCAGATATGGGGAATCAGAGGCGGGGAATCAGAGGCAGGGAATCAGATGTGGGGAATCAGAGATGGGGAATCAGAGGCAGGGAATCAGAGGCGGGGAATCAGAAGCGGGGAATCATATTCCGGGAATCAAATGCTGGGAATCAGAGGTGGGGAATCTGAGTCCGGGAATCAGAGATGGGGAATGAGAGGCGGGGAATCAGATATGGGGAATCAGAAGCGGGGAATCAGAGGCGGGGTAACAGAGAGGCTTATCAGATATGGGGAATCTGAGGTGGTGAATCAGAGGCGGTGAATCAGAGATGGGGAATCAGAGGCGGGGAATCAGAGGCAGGGAATCAGACACGGGGAATCAGAGGCGGGGAATCAAAGCTGGGGATTCAGAGGCGGGGAATCAGAGTTGGGGAATCAGAGGTGGGGAATCAGATATGGTGAAACAGAGGCGGGGAATCAGAGGTGGGGAAACAGAGGCAGGGAATCAGATATTGGGAATCAGAGGTGGGGAATCAGAGGCAGGGAATCAGATGTGGGGTATCAGAGCTGGGGAATCAGAGGCGGGGAATCTGAGTTTGGGAATCAGAGTCGGGGAATAAGATATGGGGAATCAGAGGCGGGGAATCAGATATGGGGAATCAGAGGAGGGGAATCAGAGGTGGGGCATCAGAGGCGGGAATCAGAATTGGGGAATCAGACATGGGGAATCAGAGAAAGGGAATCAGAGGCAGTGAATCAGAGATGGTGAATCAGAGGCGGGGAATCACAGGCAGGGAATCAGACGCAGGGAATCAGTGGTGGTGAATCCAAGATGGGGAATCAGAGACGGGGAATCAGAGGCAGGGAATTAGACACGGGGAATCAGAGGTGGGGAATCAGAGCTGAGGAATCAGAGGCGGGGAATCAGAGTTGGGGAATCAGAGGCAGGGAATCAGATATGGGGCATCAGAGGCAGGGAATCAGATATGGGGAATCAGAGGCGGGGAATTAGTGGCATGGAATCAGAGGCAGGGAATCAGAGGCGGGGTATCAGAGGCAGGGAATCAGATGTGGGGAATCAGACATGGGGAATCAGAGGCAGGGAATCAGAGGCGGGGAATTACAAGCGGGGAATCATAGGCCGGGAATCAGAGGCCGGGAATCAGATATGGGGAATCAGCGGCGGGGAAACTGAGGTGGGGAATCAGATATGGGGAATCAGAGGCGGGGAATCAGAGGCAGGGAATTAGACACGGGGAATCAGAGGTGGGGAATCAGAGCTGAGGAATCAGAGGCGGGGAATCAGAGTTGGGGAATCAGAGGCAGGGAATCAGATATGGGGCATCAGAGGCAGGGAATCAGATAGGGTAATCAGAGGCGGGGAATTAGTGGCAGCGAATCAGAGGCGGGGAATCAGAGGCGGGATATCAGAGGCAGGGAATCAGATGTGGGGAATCAGACATGGGGAATCAGAGGCAGGGAATCAGAGGCGGGGAATCAGAAGCGGGAATCAAAGGCCGGGAATGAGAGGCCGGGAATCAGAGGTGGGGATTCAGAGTCCGGGAATCAGAGATGGGGAATCAGAGGCTGGGAATCAGATATGGGGAATCAGAGGCTGGGAATCAGAGGCGGGGAAACAGAGGTGGCTAATCAGATATGGGGAATCAGAGGCGGGGAATCAGAGGCCGGGAATCAGAGGCCGGGAATCAGTAGTGGGGAATCAGAGGCGGGAATCAGAATTGGGGAATCAGACATGGGGAATCAGAGAAGGGCAATCAGAGGCAGTGAATCAGAGATGTTGAATCAGAGGCGGGGAATCACAGGCAGGGAATCAGACGCAGGGAATCAGTGGTGGTGAATCAGAGATGGGGAATCAGAGGCGGGGAATCAGAGGCAAGGAATCAGACACGGGGAATCAGAGGTGGGGAATCAGAGCTGGGGAATCAGAGGCGGGGAATCAGAGTTCGGGAATCAGAGGTGGGGAATCAGATATGGGGAAACAGAGGCGGGGAATCAGAAGTGGGGAAACAGAGGCAGGGAATCAGATATTGGGAATCAGAGGTTGGGAATCAGAGGCAGGGAATCAGATGTTGGGAATCAGAGCTGGGGAATCAGATATGGGAAATCAGAGATGAGGAATCAGAGGCAGGGAATCAGAGGCGGGGAATCAGAGGTGGGGAATCTGAGTCCGGGAATCAGAGATGGGGAATCAGAGGCGGGGAATCAGATATGGGGAATCAGAGGTGGGGAATCAGAGGCGGGGAAACAGAGATGGCTTATCAGATATGGGGAATCAGAGGTGGGGAATCAGAGGCGGTGAATCAGAGATGTGGAATCAGAGGCGGGGAATCAGAGGCAGGGAATCAGACACGGGGAATCAGAGGCGGGGAATCAGAGGTGGGGAATCAGAGGCAGAGAATCAGATGTGGGGAATCAGAGCTAGGGAATCAGAGGCGGGGAATCTGAGTTTGGGAATCAGTGGCGGAGAATAAGATATGGGGAATCAGAGGCGGGGAGTCAGATATGGGCAATCAGAGGAGGGGAATCAGAGGTTGGGCATCAGAGGCGGGAATCAGAATTGGGGAATCAGACATGGGGAATCAGAGAAGGGGAATCAGAGGCAGTGAATCAGAGATGGTGAATCAGAGGCGGGGAATCACAGGCAGGGAATCAGACGCAGGGAGTCAGTGGTGGTGAATCCAAGATGGGGAATCAGAGGCGGGGAATCAGAGGCAGGGAATTAGACACGGGGAATCAGAGGTGGGGAATCAGAGCTGAGGAATCAGAGGCGGGGAATCAGAGTTGGGGAATCAGAGGCTGGGAATCAGATATGGGGCATCAGAGGCAGGGAATCAAATAGGGGAATCAGAGGCGGGGAATTAGTGGCAGGGAATCAGAGGCGGGGAATCAGAGGCGGGATATCAGAGGCAGGGAATTAGACACGGGGAATCAGAGGTGGGGAATCAGAGCTGAGGAATCAGAGGCGGGGAATCAGAGTTGGGGAATCAGAGGCAGGGAATCAGATATGGGGCATCAGAGGCAGGGAATCAGATAGGGTAATCAGAGGCGGGGAATTAGTGGCAGCGAATCAGAGGCGGGGAATCAGAGGCGGGATATCAGAGGCAGGGAATCAGATGTGGGGAATCAGACATGGGGAATCAGAGGCAGGGAATCAGAGGCGGGGAATCAGAAGCGGGAATCAAAGGCCGGGAATGAGAGGCCGGGAATCAGAGGTGGGGATTCAGAGTCCGGGAATCAGAGATGGGGAATCAGAGGCTGGGAATCAGATATGGGGAATCAGAGGCTGGGAATCAGAGGCGGGGAAACAGAGGTGGCTAATCAGATATGGGGAATCAGAGGCGGGGAATCAGAGGCCGGGAATCAGAGGCCGGGAATCAGTAGTGGGGAATCAGAGGCGGGAATCAGAATTGGGGAATCAGACATGGGGAATCAGAGAAGGGCAATCAGAGGCAGTGAATCAGAGATGTTGAATCAGAGGCGGGGAATCACAGGCAGGGAATCAGACGCAGGGAATCAGTGGTGGTGAATCAGAGATGGGGAATCAGAGGCGGGGAATCAGAGGCAAGGAATCAGACACGGGGAATCAGAGGTGGGGAATCAGAGCTGGGGAATCAGAGGCGGGGAATCAGAGTTCGGGAATCAGAGGTGGGGAATCAGATATGGGGAAACAGAGGCGGGGAATCAGAAGTGGGGAAACAGAGGCAGGGAATCAGATATTGGGAATCAGAGGTTGGGAATCAGAGGCAGGGAATCAGATGTTGGGAATCAGAGCTGGGGAATCAGATATGGGAAATCAGAGATGAGGAATCAGAGGCAGGGAATCAGAGGCGGGGAATCAGAGGTGGGGAATCTGAGTCCGGGAATCAGAGATGGGGAATCAGAGGCGGGGAATCAGATATGGGGAATCAGAGGTGGGGAATCAGAGGCGGGGAAACAGAGATGGCTTATCAGATATGGGGAATCAGAGGTGGGGAATCAGAGGCGGTGAATCAGAGATGTGGAATCAGAGGCGGGGAATCAGAGGCAGGGAATCAGACACGGGGAATCAGAGGCGGGGAATCAGAGGTGGGGAATCAGAGGCAGAGAATCAGATGTGGGGAATCAGAGCTAGGGAATCAGAGGCGGGGAATCTGAGTTTGGGAATCAGTGGCGGAGAATAAGATATGGGGAATCAGAGGCGGGGAGTCAGATATGGGCAATCAGAGGAGGGGAATCAGAGGTTGGGCATCAGAGGCGGGAATCAGAATTGGGGAATCAGACATGGGGAATCAGAGAAGGGGAATCAGAGGCAGTGAATCAGAGATGGTGAATCAGAGGCGGGGAATCACAGGCAGGGAATCAGACGCAGGGAGTCAGTGGTGGTGAATCCAAGATGGGGAATCAGAGGCGGGGAATCAGAGGCAGGGAATTAGACACGGGGAATCAGAGGTGGGGAATCAGAGCTGAGGAATCAGAGGCGGGGAATCAGAGTTGGGGAATCAGAGGCTGGGAATCAGATATGGGGCATCAGAGGCAGGGAATCAAATAGGGGAATCAGAGGCGGGGAATTAGTGGCAGGGAATCAGAGGCGGGGAATCAGAGGCGGGATATCAGAGGCAGGGAATCAGATGTGGGGAATCAGACATGGGAAATCAGAGGCAGGGAATCAGAGGCGGGGAATCAGAAGCGGGAATCAAAGGCCGGGAATGAGAGGCCGGGAATCAGAGGTGGGGATTCAGAGTCCGGGAATCAGAGATGGGGAATCAGAGGCTGGGAATCAGATATGGGGAATCAGAGGCTGGGAATCAGAGGCGGGGAAACAGAGGTGGCTAATCAGATATGGGGAATCAGAGGTGGGGAATCAGAGGCAGTGAATCAGAGATGGGAAATCAGAGACGGGGAATCAGAGGCAGGGCATCAGAAACGTGGAATCAGAGGCGGGGAATCAGAGCTGGGGAATCAGAGGCGGGGTATCAGAGTTGGGGAATCAGAGGTGGGGAATCAGATATGGGGAAACAGAGGCGGGGAATCAGAGGCGGGGAAACAGAGGCGGGGAATCAGATATTGGGAATCAGAGGTGGGGAATCAGAGGCAGGGAATCAGAATTTGGGAATCAGAGATGGGGAATCAGAGGTGGGGAATCAGAGGCGGGGAATCAGAATTTGGGAATCAGAGATGGGGAATCAGAGATGGGGAATCAGAGGCGCGGAATCAGACGTGGAGAATCAGAGGTGGTTAATCACAGATGGGGAATCAGAGGCAGGGAATCAGAAGCAGGGAATCAGACGCGGGGAATCAGAGGCGGGGAATCAGAGCTGAGGAATCAGAGGCGGGGAATCAGAGTTGGGGAATCAGAGGTGGGTTATCAGATATGGAGAATCAGAGGCTGGGAATCAGAGGCGGGGAAAGAGAGGAGGGGTATCAGATATGGGGAACCAGAGGTGGGGAATCGGAGGGCGGGAATCAGAGATGGGGAATCATAGGCAGGGAATCAGATATGGGGAATCAGAGGCGGGGAATCAGAGGCAGGGAATCTGATGTGGGGAATCAGAGATGGGGAATCAGAGGCAGGGAATCAGAGGCGGGGAATCAGAAGCGGGGAATCATATTCCGGGAATCAGAGGCTGGGAATCAGAGGTGGGGAATCTGAGTCCGGGAATCAGAGATGGGGAATCAGAGGCGGGGAATCAGATATGGGGAATCAGAGGCGGGGAATCAGAGGCGGGGTAACAGAGATGGCTTATCAGATATGGGGAATGTGAGGTGGTGAATCAGAGGCGGTGAATCAGAGATGGTGAATCAGAGGCGGGGAATCAGAGGCAGGGAATCAGACACGGGGAATCAGAGGCAGGGAATCAAAGCTGGGGATTCAGAGGCGGGGAATCAGAGTTGGGGAATCAGAGGTGGGGAATCAGATATGGGGAAACAGAGGCGGGGAATCAGAGGTGGGGAAACAGAGGCAGGGAATCAGATATTGGGAATCAGAGGGGGGAATCAGAGGCAGGGAATCAGATGTGGGGAATCAGAGCTGGGGAATCAGAGGCGGGCAATCTGAGTTTGGGAATCAGAGTCGGGGAATAAGATATGGGGAATCAGAGGCGGGGAATCAGATATGGGCAATCAGAGGAGGGGAATCAGAGGTGGGGCATCAGAGGCGGGAATCAGAATTGGGGAATCAGACATGGGGAATCAGAGAAGGGGAATCAGAGGCAGTGAATCAGAGATGGTGAATCAGAGGCAGGGAATCACAGGCAGGGAATCAGACGCAGGGAATCAGTGGTGGTGAATCCAAGATGGGGAATCAGAGGCGGGGAATCAGAGGCAGGGAATTAGACACGGGGAATCAGAGGTGGGGAATCAGAGCTGAGGAATCAGAGGCGGGGAATCAGAGTTGGGGAATCAGAGGCTGGGAATCAGATATGGGGCATCAGAGGCAGGGAATCAGATAGGGGAATCAGAGGCGGGCAATTAGTGGCAGGGAATCAGAGGCGGGGAATCAGAGGCGGGATATCAGAGGCAGGGAATCAGATGTGGGGAATCAGACATGGGAATCAGAGGCAGGGAATCAGAGGCGGGGAATCAGAAGCGGGAATCAAAGGCCGGGAATGAGAGGCCGGGAATCAGAGGTGGGGATTCAGAGTCCGGGAATCAGAGATGGGGAATCAGAGGCTGGGAATCAGATATGGGGAATCAGAGGCTGGGAATCAGAGGCGGGGAAACAGAGGTGGCTAATCAGATATGGGGAATCAGAGGTGGGGAATCAGAGGCAGTGAATCAGAGATGGGAAATCAGAGGCGGGGAATCAGAGGCAGGGCATCAGAAACGTGGAATCAGAGTCGGGGAATCAGAGCTGGGGAATCAGAGGCGGGGAATCAGAGTTGGGGAATCAGAGGTGGGGAATCAGATATGGGGAAACAGAGGCGGGGAATCAGAGGCGGGGAAACAGAGGCGGGGAATCAGATATTGGGAATCAGAGGTGGGGAATCAGAGGCAGGGAATCAGAATTTGGGAATCAGAGATGGGGAATCAGAGCTGGGGAATCTGAGGCGGGGAATCAGAATTTGGGAATCAGAGATGGGGAATCAGAGGCGCGGAATCAGACGTGGAGAATCAGAGGTGGTTAATCACAGATGGGGAATCAGAGGCAGGGAATCAGAAGCAGGGAATCAGAGGCGGGGAATCAGAGGCGGGGAATCAGAGCTGAGGAATCAGAGGCGGGGAATCAGAGTTGGGGAATCAGAGTCGGGGTATCAGATATGGAGAATCAGAGGCGGGGAATCAGAGGCGGGGAAGGAGAGGAGGGGTATCAGATATGGGGAACCAGAGGTGGGGAATCGGAGGGTGGGAATCAGAGATGGGGAATCAGAGGCAGGGAATCAGATATGGGGAATCAGAGGCGGGGAATCAGAGGCAGGGAATCAGATGTGGGGAATCAGAGATGGGGAATCAGAGATGGGGAATCAGAGGCGGGGAATCAGATATGGGGAATCAGAAGCGGGGAATCAGAGGCGGGGTAACAGAGAGGCTTATCAGATATGGGGAATCTGAGGTGGTGAATCAGAGGCGGTGAATCAGAGATGGGGAATCAGAGGCGGGGAATCAGAGGCAGGGAATCAGACACGGGGAATCAGAGGCGGGGAATCAAAGCTGGGGATTCAGAGGCGGGGAATCAGAGTTGGAGAATCAGAGGTGGGGAATCAGATATGGGGAAACAGAGGCGGGGAATCAGAGGTGGGGAAACAGAGGCAGGGAATCAGATATTGGGAATCAGAGGTGGGGAATCAGAGGCAGGGAATCAGATGTGGGGAATCAGAGCTGGGGAATCAGAGGCGGGGAATCTGAGTTTGGGAATCAGAGTCGGGGAATAAGATATGGGGAATCAGAGGCGGGGAATCAGATATGGGGAATCAGAGGAGGGGAATCAGAGGTGGGGCATCAGAGGCGGGAATCAGACATGGGGAATCAGAGAAGGGGAATCAGAGGCAGTGAATCAGCGATGGTGAATCAGAGGCGGGGAATCACAGGCAGGGAATCAGACGCAGGGAATCAGTGGTGGTGAATCCAAGATGGGGAATCAGAGGCGGGGAATCAGAGGCAGGGAATTAGACACGGGGAATCAGAGGTGGGGAATCAGAGCTGAGGAATCAGAGGCGGGGAATCAGAGTTGGGGAATCAGAGGCAGGGAATCAGATATGGGGCATCAGAGGCAGGGAATCAGATATGGGGAATCAGAGGCGGGGAATTAGTGGCATGGAATCAGAGGCAGGGAATCAGAGGCGGGGTATCAGAGGCAGGGAATCAGATGTGGGGAATCAGACATGGGGAATCAGATGCAGGGAATCAGAGGCGGGGAATTACAAGCGGGGAATCATAGGCCGGGAATCAGAGGCCGGGAATCAGATATGGGGAATCAGCGGCGGGGAAACTGAGGCGGGGAATCAGACGCGGAGGTGGTTAATCACAGATGGGGAATCAGAGGCAGGGAATCAGAAGCAGGGAATCAGACGCGGGGAATCAGAGGTGGGGAATCATAACTGGGGAATCAGAGGCGGGGAATCAGAGTTGGGGAATCAGAGGTGGGGTATCAGATATGGGGAATCAGAGGCGGGGAATCAGAGGCGGGGAAACTGAGGCGGGGAATCAGATATGGGGAATCAGAGGTGGGGAATCAGAGGTTGGGCATCAGAGGCGGGAATCAGAATTGGGGAATCAGACA